>NW_026592510.1:1266042-1276508 GCF_907164565.1 Psammomys obesus | reverse complement strand
CACTTTTGTCTGGCTGGGGTCTGGGATCATGTGGGGAAGAGCCTGTGCTGGCACTTTTGTCTGGCTGGGGTCTGGGATCATGTGAGGAGAGAAAGCAGTGGGCACCTGTGTATCTCTGTGCGCATCCTGATTGTGGATGAGACGTGGCCAGCTTCTGTCTTTGTGACGTCCCCACCATGACTAACTACTTGAACTGTGAGCCAGAGTAAGCCGGTTCTTCCTAAAGTTGATTTATCAGGGTGTTTATCATAGCAACAGGAAGGGAGACTAAGATAGGTCTGCTAAAGGCCAGGAGGCCGATAGTAAGAGTGGATAGGAAAGTGGCTGTGATAGCCAGGCAGGTCAGTTTTCAGTGCCCACAAAAGCAATGCCTTTTCTGCATTTTGAACAAATAATTCTCAATGAATCATGAAGAACTTAGAGTGAAGTGTCAACATTTAAAGACATTTCCATCTGTAATTGTTTCTGCTGTTACTTTGTCCTCTCTCAGGATGCCCGGCATGCAGCAGAAGGAGAAATATATACCAAACTCAATCAAAAAATTGATGAATTCGTTCAGCTGGCTGATTATGACTGGACAATGACGGAGTCAGATGGGAGAGCAAGTGGTTATTTAATGGATCTTATTAATTTTTTGAGAAGCATCTTTCAAGTGTTTACTCATTTGCCCGTGAGTATAAGCAATTTCTAGAGTTGTAAGTTTGCTTTCTAAAATACAATTTAGAATTTAGTTTTTGGCTGCCTCCTTGTTTAAAACAATCTGTTAGTTTTCACATTTTCTTTTCTATTATTATAAATCACTTGATAAAGAATCTAGCTGGTTTGTTGAGGTTTTAATTCATTGTACCTTTTAACTAAAATAACTTCAACTTTCTGTTAAAAGCAAAATAACCCCCTGAAATTAACAGTATAGATTTAAATAGAAATAAACTTTAATAGGAGTTTGTATATAAGTCAATATAATCAATATTTGTTCTGGCTTACAAAGTCCAAAAAACTATTAGACATTTATTTACTTATTTATTTATTTGTTAATTAATTTGGCTTTTCAAGACAGGGTTTCTGTGAAGCCCCGTCCATCCTGGAACTCACTGTAACCCAGGATGGTCTTGAACTCAGAGATCCATCTACCTCTGCCTCCTGAGTGCTGGGATTAAATGTCTGCGCCACAACCATGAGATACTTTTTCAGACAACAGATTAAAAAGCAAAGCAGGAACATTGCTTGATCCAAGCACATCCTCACAGCATACACATCTTCAGTTTCTGTTGCTGAAATGCACATGATTTAGTAAGGACATTTGAGTGAGAATTGACTGGAACACTGGGGTTTTCACTTGAGGACTGCAGGGGCCCACCACCAATTATGTTATGAGGAGTTGCTCCAAAAAGTTGGTTGTAGTAGTTCAAGGGAGGTGTTCAGGAAGGAAACAACAACAATGAAAACCTTTTAAATTTGATTCATTGTATAAAGTAATGGGTTTCATTAAGGCATGGTTGTATGTATGTCACTACTTACCTCCTACTCCTTCCTCTTTACCTAGCGCAGGCTGGTGCCCGGCTGGGGCACGGGGAGTGACACGAATGGATTTCTTCTCCAGTGCCAGCCTGCCGCGCTGTCACTGTCACAAATCTCCCCAGCTCTTCACTGGACCACTGGGTTCCAGGCACATGAGAACTGTGGGTGTGTCCTGTGACACCAGAATGCCTGGCTTGCCTTGTGCCTTTGGCTTTGGGTCGTCATATCCAGGGAGCCAGGACTGGAACTTCAGACTCTCACCCACTTATCTTTTCATAGCCTTTGTGTTTCCCAGCTTTTCCAGCTTCTCTGCCTCCCCTTTCTTGATCTGATGCTCTTCTGTTTCTGTCTTTGGAATAACTATGTCCCTTGTACCCCTTGAGTCTTTTTATTTTTTAACAAACTTCCATGGAGAAAGCTTTTCCCACATTGAAAACCCTGTTGTTTCTGTTTTCGTTTTAGCAAAGATGACTTGGAGAGTCGACATGCCTATTTTAACTATCTGTCACCTATCAATACTCGTGTGTGTGTGTGTGTGTGTGTGTGTGTGTGTGTGTGTGCATGTGTTTTCATCCATATATCGACTAAACCCTTTCCCCTGAGTAGGAATCTGACTGGGATATTTACGTATACTGCATTGCTCAGGGTTCTCTTTAGCACAAGCAGGAATGAAGCTAGCCTGTGGCCTCCTCTTTTTAGGGCCAGTTTCTTTTCTTGCTGGAGAATTAGGATGCTTCCTTTGTTTTTATGTGTAGGAGTGTTTCGCCTGCATGTATGTAAGTGCATTGCATCTGCGCAGTGGAGGCAGTGGAGGCAGAGACAGCCAAGAGTGTGGCAGTTCCTGGAACTGGGTTACGTGGAGTTGTGAGCTTCCATGTGGATGCTGGGAAGCAGACCGAGGCCTTGCTTTTCCTTTTTTTGGGGGGAGGGAGTCAGTTTTTGTGAATTACACCTATTCTCTTGACTGAAAACTATAGAGGGAACTTTAAAATCAAGAGTAGAATCATTGGCTTTGGTTATCTGTTCTTTTATGTCACCAGAAAGAATTATATTAAAAATACAAGGTTATATCTTTACAGCCCAGTTTTCTTAATAATATTAGTTTTAAAATACGGACTGCTAGCAAATAATTTTGTGATTCACAGAATATAATTTATATAAAAGTAGTACAATGATTGTAGCATGCATTCTATGATTTATAGGTTTGTCTTGCTGTTGGCTGACTTTTCTCAACAAAGTTACTAAATTTTAATTGTATTTTGTCTTGAAGTCTGTGGCTTTTATATATTTTTCATTATATCTACATATACTTTGAAAGAATATGGAAAACAGTTAAGTAAGAAAGTGTGGTGGCATAATTATACCAATCAAAACAAAATGTATTGAAAGTTAAGTCTAGGAAGGCATTGGAGTTTATCTACGGTCAAGCCCAATCTGTCAGAAGAATGAGTTTTGGCTAGCACAAGCTGTCAGCTCACTAGTACAGGCTTCATTAGGTTAGGAGGTTGAGTCTGCGTGAATCTTGTGCTCGTGTATTTGATGGAAATGTCCCGTCTTGTCTCTACTAGAAGTTCAGCTTCCACTAATAAACAAGGTCTGAGTTCCACTGTATTAACATAAGCTTGAGCCATGTTTCTGAGTCAGTAACTTTCTCAGGAAAGCCTTTAATGATACCGAAATATTATGTGTTTATTTTTAAATGTAAATGAAGGTACATGTCTGTAGTTCCAGTACTCATGGGGGATTGTAAGTGGGAGAAAGTTTATTTGGTTCCTATGTCACATACTTTAGCTCCAAAGAAAAAGAACTAAGAAAAATAAAATAGGACTTTTAAAAATAAGCAGTATTTCAATTCAGTTCTCTTATTTAAGAAATTGATATTTTTGTTAATCATCAATATTTTAAAAGAAATCAGCGGAGGCTTATATACAGTTAAATTGTGACCAATAATTGGGTTTTTACTTTGGCTTACTATTCACATCTTAGGGAACAAAATATATTTTATTAGCTGTAAGAGGTGAGCCTTTGTTCCTTAAGGAATTGAGTTTAAGCTACATGAATTATGTTAGAACATAGTGATTTATTCTTTCCGAGCATCCTCAGAATCTTGTATTCTCCATAATTTTCTGTTATTTGTGAAGAAATGGACATTTTATTTCTTTCTGAATTAGTATCATCTGTGTAAAGAGCGACTTATTAAATGTTCAGGTTCAGTGCATTCTATAGACCTAATAACATTTCTGTAGCTTAACAAATGCATTTTTACCTATTGCTTGATTTTTAATTATTATTGCTGCTTAAAGTTTGAGAACCACTGCTCTAGAGCAAAGAACCCTGTCTAAAGAATTGATTTTTTTGCCAAATTTGCCAGTCCAACCCACATGTAGTCTCTGCTAAAGCTCATTATTTTAATGCTGACAGGCCAACTTCATTATATATACAAAAGTTTAGAGAAAAACTCATCAGATTAATGTGTATGTGAAACTCACCTACATATCTTCAAAATGAAATAACCATCACGTGCATGTGGTAACTAGTGCCTTTTCCTCATAGCAACACACAGACTGGTGTTTTCCTAAGCATTTAGCTTTCCTGCTTTGGATATTGCTTCTGTGGTGATTAGAATACATTTCCCTTTTCATTTGATTGCCTTGCTTACCTCCTTCTCAGACCAGAGCAAACACCAATGATTATGCAGCCATGTCGGTGAGTAGATACAAGCTAAAGTTAGCATGTAAATTAGAAAATGATGAACTTCCTGCAGGCTTGTTTTTCCCGGAGAAAAATAAGTATTGAACTTACAATTATTCTGACATTGCCCTTGATATGTTTGTAGTCTGTAAACATAAAGTTTGAAGGTAATAGTAACTGATTTGGTGAGACAGGAGTTTCTGGACTTTATCATGAAAGGCAATAGGAAATATGGGTAGGGTAGTGCTTTGGGGACCTCTCTGAGGCCTTTCCCCTGTACACTGATGCTGATGAGAGTATGCCTGACATGGTTATGTTGTGAGGACTGAATGAAATAGTTCGTCCAAGATGTTTAGAAGAACGACTGACTTCTAACTGGTTCTCGGAAAGTATTAGTTGTTAAAACATCTACTTTGAAGATGTTATACTTTTCTTGAATGTTCTTTTCCTGCAACATGCCACTATGCTTCTGAGAATTAGCCCAGTGCATAAGCCAAAACAGTTCAAGAGCCCATGCAATAGGAGTCCGTGCTACCCAGGAGCCCACGAGATACATGAATCTCTGTTATTCATGAGCCCATGCAGTCCATGAGTCTATGCTCTTCATGAGCCTATAAGATACATGAGTCTATGCGATCCATGAGTCATGCTGTTCATGAGCCTATGCGATACATCAGTCCATGCTGTGCATGAGCCTATGCGATATATCAGCCCACACTATTCATAGTCCAATGTGAGATATGCATCCATGCTATCCATGAGTCTATGCTATTCATGAGTTCATGTGACTCCTGAGTTGTGTGACAGAGCTTTTTCTGAGGAGATGCAATATACAACATCTGATCACCCCAGGTAGGGAGCCCACTACCAACGAAGGTCTAGATTTTTATCGGTCTGGGGTTGTTCACAGAGCCACCAGTCTGACCATGAATAAATTTTAACAAAGAAGAGGCCTTTATTCATAAACTGGTGCCAGGTCTACATGGTGGACTCAGTCCCCACGGCAGCGCCCGCCACTTAAGTCAGGGGTTGTTCTCCTGCAAGCAAAAGGTCCTTTGTGCAAAACAAGCTTGTTTACAGAAGCAGAAACAGCAGCAAAAATTAACCCTTAACAGCCCTTAACATTTGCAAGTCTAATTTTATTTATTTCTCTTAAGTACAGAGATTTTTAAAAACTTCTGAACATAATTAGCCATCCATTCCCTCAAGTTATACTCTGCATCAAATCCTTGTATCTGTTCATATTGGGACTTAATTACCATCAGCCTAATAGCTCCTGCTGAGCTTATGTATCTGGTTGCAGCATATGTAATGCAGGGGCCAACAGTAAGCAGCAGGAGCAGGATCGCTGAAGGTGACAATGACTGACAGTAGAATTACTAGCCAGGAAGAGCCTGAGAATGAGAATGGGAACCATTCAGGGATTTGGTTTTGTTTTGCTTTCCATGTAGGGCTTTTTCCCTTTTTGTGTGGTCTTTCCAGAGCATAGCCAAGTTACTGCTAATGATTTCCCCTAAAGCCATACAGTAACTCCTTGCTCTGTGTAAAGCCATACAGTAACCTCCTTGCTCTGTGTAATGCCATACCATAACCTCCTTGCTCTGTGTAATGCCATACCATAACCTCCTTGCTCTGTGTAAAGCCATACAGTAACCTCCTTGCTCTGTGTAAAGCAGGTCACACTCCCCGTCATGTTTTAAGACTGCCTCAGGTAGGGAGTCGACCTGTTCTTCTAATTTTGCAATAGACTTTTCTAATGTAAATAAGTCCTGGGTTATTTGATGTGTCATACGTTTTTAGAGCTGACATGGCCATTGCTGTGCCTGTCACCCCCAGAGGGGCTCCAGCTGTTCCTAGCTGAAGCCTATTTTGAGGGGTATGAGGACAGGAGGTGCAGGTTTTTCCCTGAACATGGAGGTGGGAAGAGCCTGTGCACACCTGTGTTTTCCCCCTACTGGACTATCATAAATGTACTCCTAGGGGAACAGGGATACCAAGATGCAGAATCTTGAGACTGATGTTTCTGCCAAATAGGCAAGCAAGGGTGCAACGCGTCAGCACACGAAAACCCAGCAGTTTCAACTGGGAGGTGAGGAAGGGATACCCACCTCAAGGGGTGGCAGGAGCAGTGAGACATTGGTGGCACGTTTGCATTTGCTCCTAAAGGGGGTTCTAGCCGCACATCTCCCGAGAGAACAGCAGGGACCATAGACAAAACATTATCAATCCACAACCCACTCAGTCTTGCCTTTAACGATCTTTGCAGGCCTTGGCGATGGGCCATTTTTCTGCACCTGTGTTGTCATCCCATGGTGCACTTGATCTGGGAGTGATGTATTCAGGTGCAGACACAGGCTACCTTGACAGCATGGGGGTGGTCAAATGATGAGGTATGGTCCCTTCCAGTGGGGTTCCGATTTTCTTTGGATCTGATATTCCAGCCTTTTGTTGAGGATAAGGGGTGGCATACTCTCTTCACTAACTGTTCCTCAGCTGAAATTTGTCAAAGCCCACAGACACCGAAATAGTAGTCAAAGACCAAGGGGTCAGAGGTCAGGCAGCGGGGGTGGGGCATTCATCAGCTGCATCTGATGACTCAGTTAAAGAAACAGAGAGCAATCACATTTTATTGGTTTATATCAGCTTTCAGCGAGACCAGGATTTGTAGCTGTTTGGAACAGCTTGTAGTTCACAGCTGATTTCTGGATGGTGTCTGCCAGCCAAGTGGACATCTGTTGAGAGAGATGTAGGCTAGGAACTTAAAGGAAAACCTTACCTTTAGAACTTTCCCCTCAGGAATAAGCAGTAGGCGAGGAAGCTTAGGCTGTTGGTTGGCAGGGGTTCGGATCGAGAGTCCATCTAACCTGTGACAGGTGGGTCCCAGGGCAACTCCCTGAAGTAAATGACATGAATTTAAAGTTTACGAAAAATAGAGAAAAAGTTTTTAGATATGTTAGCATTACCACTGTTTGTAATCGGCATAGAAATCCATACTGTAGAAAAAGCTACACCTTTGAGTCACAGTTAAAACTTTGGGGCTCCCCAAAAATGATTCTGCGTTAAAAGCATGGACACACTTTCCTCCATCCAGAGGGCTGGATATGTAGATTGGACAGAGATGTTCTAAGCATGACTAGAAGCACCTTTTAGTATATACTTAGAAAATAACTAGAGGAAATGTTAAATTTTGAGCCTGTGACTATCAGTAAGTAGCCAGTGCTTTACCTGAGCGAGACTGATAGCTTATCAGAACTCCATTGACTAAGATGTTAAAACTCTAAACCTTTGATGTCTCAACGCCAGATATCATCTTTAAGTTTTACTATTTTTTAAAAAATTATTCTCTCAGATCCTTACAATTTGCATAAACCTCAAACTTTTCATTTACCGTGAGACACAGTGCTTGATTCCTGAGAGCAGTCATTGCAAAGCAAGTTCTTTCAAATAGAGGAGTAGTAAGAAGTTTCGTTGGAACCTGTCTGCCCCTGTAACTAGGAGCCCTAATAGCTCTAGGAAAAATACGGCCTGATTTTCTTGTATGAAATGCATCGACCAGGCAGCTGCTGCTAAACTGATAAAGCTATAGGTAGCTCTTAGCCCCACAGGAGATCTGAGAAGGATAAATTGAGCAGAAACTCTGTATCAATAAGATGACAGAGACCAGCTACCTGGACCATTACCCTGGGCTTCTCCTTTCAGTGGCTTAGGCTCCAGAGGTCCCACAAGGAGAACATTAACTCTTTGACTCCCACAAAGGGGCAGCATCAGCCTTCAGCTGCTAGACCCCAAAGATCTGAGAGACCTTCCTGTGGGTGAGAAACTTGAGAGATTGGCCTACTTTGGGAAGGCAAAGAGGGGCGATAAATCTCCAGGTCCTGCTTGTCTGTAGTTTCGGCAGGGTCCTGGAGGCGAGGCATAGGAAGTTTCACCCATTGGTTAGTGTTGCCACAATCCAGGTGCAGTCATTGTCTTTGGAGAGGATCTTAGGGCTGCTGATAAGATCTGTCATTTTTGTATATCTCAGGAGGACTTTTTCATGAAACACTTTAAGGCTGTATTCACTGAAGGTCCCTGAACAATTTTTGAGAGCCATTGATTAAGAGTATCTGACTTTAAATACACTTGACTTGTTTTTAGTTACTTGTTTTAAGCATAGCCTTGAAATTATATACAGAAGATTAAATGAAGCTTATCCTTGTTCTTAGTGTGACTGTAGGCATAGTTCTAAGCGTGGCAAAGGTGACTATTAACCTGCATATCCTAATTATAGCCTTAAAAATTACATTTCTTGACTTGAATTTCTTTTAGAGATTCAGATCAAAAGAAAACTTCAAATCATAAATGCTGCCCATAGAGAGACTGAGGATCTTAATTTTTAATCTTTTTATAGTGCATCATTATAGAATGAGCTTTATTATGTAAAAACTTCATATTTGTTTGTCTTTCTGACTCTGTTTGGCCTTTGACACTTTGACTCTTCCGTGATTTTCTGCTCCTCAGTAAGGAAGTGTGCTTGATCCTGTCACAGATACACTTAGTACACAGGGGACTACCATAGGTCCTGATGACTCCTTTGTTTCAGACAATCTCATAGAGACTTTAGACTGTACAACGTAAACCCCTCAAAGTCTGCCTGGGCACGTACCTCATGCAGATTTTGGTGCTTTCCCAACCTTCTTGCTATTAAAAACAACCCTATTCCCAGGAACAGACAGCCTAATTGTGTTAGAGGCCATATTGTAGGAAAGCCTGGACCATGCTGAGTGCTGTGTTCTGTCCCTGAAAGATAACAATTCTAAGAGCACTAAGATCATTTTTCAGTGTCTTTGGGAATGGTCAGTTGTCCCTGTGCCTGTGGCTACAGTATGCTTCTTGAGCTTCTGTCTCTGAGAGGGTTATTTTGTTTGTTTGTTTGTTCTGTCATTTTTCAGTGTTGGTGAGGTTTGTGGATGGACAAGATGGACATCAAACTGTTTCCTTCTCAATTCCTGTGCATCTTCAGTATTTCCTTAATATGTGAAGGATGCTCTGTTCTTTGTCTTGATGACGCTGGGTCACTTTTGGCAAAACAGCCTATTCTGAGATATTTTTTTCATTTTGTTGTGCTTGAAAGAATACTTGTACATTCAGCAATTTTTCATGTACTTCAGTAGTGCTCTATATTCTAGTTCTTTATATGTTTTTTTTTATAATTTTCCATTTCTCCAAGATGCATATCATATACCAGCAAAGTTTTGCCAGTTGAAAATTCACATTGAGACCGGGAGCTCAGTATACATTGGTCATTGATGTCTCAGTCAGCTAAATGATCAGTCAATCTTGGTAAGAAGTTTTAAGTTGTAAATGTAACACCATTCTCAATTACTTACTCAATGTCAAACTTTGTAGGAAATACAATTCTGAATTACTCCTGGTCAGGACTTTATTAGAAGAAGTAGTAGCAGAATACAGAGGTGTTTAGAATCAAGTATAACCATGGGAGTTGTCTAGGAAGCCAGTGAATTAGGATAGGTTTGAAGAACCCTTTAAGTAACCAGGGGGTGGAGTGGAAGTGGACAGAGTGAGGACAGACTCTTGCCTGTAGACTAATGCGCACGTGCACTAGAGATACTGTTGTCCTCTGCAGGAAATCCTTTTAGTTTAGTTTTTTTGAGATAGGATGTTGCTATGTAGCACAGTCTAGCCTTGAACTTGAGTGTCCTCTTGCCCTTCCTGCCTCTTGTAGGGCCTTGGCTTTAATCCATGCCAAAATAAGAAAGAAAAAAGCTTTTTGGCTGGGAGTGGAGCATACCTGAAGTCTCAGCACTTGGGAGGTAGAAGAAGGACAATCTTAAGAGATTAAGGTCATTCTCTCTCTTTCAAACACACACATGAATTCTAGGCTCACCTGGACTGTAGTCTGATAACACAAACTACAAGTTTAGAGCATGGGGTGGCTGTTCCACTGTCTTTCCTTTTGTCCAGGATGCACTAGGTGGAATAGGGAAATTGTTATATAGTTTTAAGTCTTCAGTCTTTTCTGGAAATCAATGTCGTAGACAGTAGTGTTGAGGTTAAAAGCTTCTGTTGATTGTTGATTCTTTGGAAGCAAAAAAAAAAAAAAAAAGTAAGCAGCAGATCTGCTGGATGTCTGTAAGGACCTATTTATCATTTGCTCTCCATCATGCTAGAGGCTGTTCCTAGCGGGAACAAAAGCAAACTACCCTGATCACCATACCTGACTTGAGTTTGCATGCACATATGGATGTGTGAGTGTG
>NW_026592510.1:1243068-1266032 GCF_907164565.1 Psammomys obesus | reverse complement strand
TGCATGCATGTGTGTGTAAGTTTGAGTGTGAGTGTGTTTACTGGTGATTGAACTTAGAGCGTTGCTTGTGCTAGGCAAACACTCTGCTTTTGATTTTTTGTTCTAAGATATTCTTGTCAACTTGCTCAGGCAGGCCTTGATCCTCCTGTTCAGACTCTGAATAGACAGGATTCTAGGCCTGAGCCACCAGGCCCAGCTTTCTTTACGTGTTTTTGTTTTTGTTAATATATATTCACTCCTCTTTGGTTCATTTTCACTTATCTTTTTTAATATCGGCATGTTTTGCTGAGTGTATGTCTGTGTCCCACATTCGTACCTTTCCCAACCCTCATTTACTCTCCCCCCTCCCCCGCCCCAAGACAGGGTTTCTCTGTTTAGCCCTGGCTGTCCTGGAACACACTCTGTAGACCAGACTTGAACTCAGAGATCTGCCTGCCTCTGCCTCCAAAGTGCTGAGATTAAAGCTGTGGGCTACCACCTGTGTAACTGAAAACCATAGACCTTACTGGGAGTCACCCCGTGTCAGCTGCCACAAAGCCACGTTGTTTATGGAGAAGTCGGGGCTCTCGTTACGGGATTCTCACTGTGATTTTATTCTCACACCAATTCCCAGGATCTGTCATTGCGGTGTGCTCCTCAGCAAGTGGAGCCCTGCTTGCACTGGGCTCTCGGGAAGCTCTTAAAAAGCTAAAACTTAGGTGAGCATGGAGGTATACGCCTGACTCTCCAACAGGGGTGGAGGTGGGAGACTCAGAAGATCATGTCCTCCTCAGCGTGTGGTGAGTTCAAGGCTAATGTGGGCTCATTGCAACCCTGTTTTTAAAAACCAAAAAGAAAGAAATGGAGAGGAGTGGGAAGGCAAGTCACAGGAGCTTAGGCAAAAGGAAAAGGCGTTAAGGGAGAGGGGAAGGAAAGTTTGAAACCTAAATATAAACTTTTGAAAACCATGTGCTCTTTTTGTTTTATTTTTTTTTGAGACAGGATATCATATAGAACCTGTTAGCTAGCTAAGGGTGGTCTTGAACTCCAGATTTTCCTGCCTCCACCTCCCAAGTACTGGTATTACAGTCATGCGCCAGCACACTCAGCTTGTTTTATATTCTCAGTTAAGGCTGTAGAAGGAGACCCCCTGCATAGCAGATGTTCCCTTTTGGACCCAGGATTAGGCAAAAACCAAACCCAAACACCTGTTTTCACAGAGAGATCCTTTGTTAATCAGGCAAGAAAAGTTAAAAGTTGCTGCTTTCAGCCTCAAGCAGAGAAACAGCAGCAAGTGGCCTTGCAGGGGTAATTTAAGAGAAAAATGGGAGGTCTACAGTAGATTGGGCGAGGATGTGGTGGTGTAGATTGATTGGGCATGTTAATTAGGTGTGCCAAAGGGAGCTTTTGATTGCTGGACTTCAGTACTCTGATAGCTGGAATTGGTAGTCAGCTTCAGGAGGAGGAAGTGGCCAAATAAGTGGTGGCCAGCTTTAGGAATGCTATTCTAGTGGCTCTTAGCAAGGCCGAGGGAATGGGAGAGAAGGAGGCTGGCCAGAGCCCTGCTCCTCACACTCAGGCTGGCAGGAGGTCTTTCAGCTGTGCCTATATCAGCCACCACATTTAGCAGTGAGTTGGCTTGGGTTAACATTTGCCTAACTTACTGATGGTAATATGGGACTTACCTCAATAATAGAACCTATTAGTGACTCTGGAAGTTTCTTTGGAAATTTTAAATGGTAGCATCGGTGTAAAATACTGAATTTATACTGCTGTATGTTCCTGAAACACTGAGCTTATGCCTACACCAAGAAATGTGGACATGACCTCGTGATCAGAGAGTTTGTGCTTTGATGATGGCTTCTGCTGTCTTTTAATTTCTCAACCTTAATTCTCCGGATTGGCCATAGCACTCATTGTCAACTACAGAGAAAATTAAGTAAATATTTGCTTCTTTTGTTTTTTAATATTTGCCAAGTTAGAAGAGTTTTAGGACCTTAGTAATTAATCAAGTTAAATTTCCTCTTTAAGGCTTGTCATGGTCATACATACTTGTAATCTCAGCACTGGGGTGATAGAAGATCAGGAGTTCAGACACTCTTTGGATGCCAGCCAGGACCACAGGCAACCAGATCTAAAATAAGTAAATAGACAAAAAAATAATTCAAAACAAAACAAAACAAAAAACCCTCTCTCATTTAAATACTTGTTTTGTAGTCCAGTAATCCACAGTTGGAAACAGGGAATGTCTTCTAAACCTTGACCTTTCAAGACTTAATGCATCCTCTCCTCTCCCTGGGACTGCCAATGACAGCAGCAAGGATGCCTGGCAGAAAGCTAAAAGTGGGTGTGACATGCCATTAAAGTCCACATTCAGAAGACTGCTGGAAAAAAAAAAAGTGTGTTGCCAAAGTCAAATGAGCCCTGACTAGGATGCAGGGGTTTTAAGGGAAATAGAAATGAGAATTATAGGTAATCACCTTGGGAACATTTGTTTCAGTTTTAAGATAATCATGTTTATTTTATCCATATGCCTCCTTACCCCAAAGAGCAAGCATTTATGTTGCAGTCTGTAGTCTGTGTGAATGGTGAGTATTAGAACAGAAGTAAGCAAGTGTCTTAAAAGCCCAAGAAGAGAATGAGAGTTTGTAGTTGAGAGTGGGGCTTTGGGTAAGTGATGTAACCAGTCCTTACAGGGGTGAAAACAGATGGAGATGGAAAGTGAGTGTGAGAGAATTACAGATGTGTGCAAGGGTTGAGGGTCCTGGGTTTGTTAGAGTGGGTATGTTTTAATGAACTGTGGGTGTTTTGGCACAATCTCAAAGATCTGTCTTCAAGGTGGTATTAAAGTCATTATTAAAACTCACTAAAGAAAGTCATTTTGATAATTAAACTTTTATAACTCCTCCATTTTATATTATTGTGAATTTGAGACATTTTAGTGTGCTCACCTAGGAAGTGTTCTAAAACCTGTCTTGATGGCTAAAAGGACATTGTACATGGTGATGTCATCTTGAGGAGATTTTAATATTCTGTACTGTTTCAGGGCCTTTTTTAAAATAACATTTTTACAACTGAGCAAGATATGAAAGATGTACTTTCATGTACCAAAACTTACCAGTGGTTCTTTTTTTTTGGGGGGGGGGAGGGAGCAGGGTTTTTTTTTGTGTATCCTTGCTGTTCTGAAACTTGCTTTTGTAGACCAGCCTGGCCTCAAGCTCAAATATCCTGCCACTGCCTCCCAAGCCCTGGGATTACAAGCATGTACCACCATATGGTTCATAATGTACAAATTATGAAAGAAGAGTTACAGACTTCTTGAAGTAAAATGTTTCCTTTCGAATTATTTCTTTATATTTTAGTTAAATTTTTTTATTTCTAATTTTAGTATTTAGTCCACCTTTAATAAACGACCTGATTCTTTGAGTCCATACATTTTAAAAAGATTGTGTATTGTAGCTCTTTAGGACACTGCCCAATTCATCAAAACACTTTTTTCTTTCTTTTTGTGTCCGAAAAGCTTTCTTCACAATCTCATAACTGAAGTTTCTGTAGCAAACTACGAGGTCGTGTGTTTGTATAAAATAGAGGTTTGCTGTTTGAACTTAAATGACTTTGAAGAGCAAGGACAGAATGCACAGGGTCACTTAGCAGTGTTAGGGGTAGCATTCAAATCCACTACTTTTTTGTTTTCTTTTTTTTTTCCCAGCCTTTGAAAACAAAACCTGATACTAATTTAAAGAATAACATAGTATACCATGTATTTGCCTTGCTGTGTTTTTTATGTAAGTTTAAAAAGTACTTAGTTCTTCAAGATTGATTTGTGTGTGTAGATAAAAAAGGAAAATGGATCCTTTTGGGGTTGTTAAGGAAGAGTAGATCATTATAGAAAGAATGGTTGTGATTTCAAGAGGGTATTTTTGCATTATATATACTTGTGAGAATGAAAGTAGCTTTGAAAAATGCTTTCAAATGATTACTGTTTAAATAAAAACTTTCTTGCTAAATCTGTGAACTAAGAGACCGGTAAGACAAATATTTATTTTTATTTGAAAATTTAAAGTGCCAAATTAGTTTTTAAGTTTTCAGTATTTCACCCCCTATGATATTAGATCTATGAAAACATTACTTTGAAACCAAGACAGTTTGAGCCGTAATCTAATAAAATGTGTTGTATTTGCCATTGCCGTGTTCTTTTATATTTCAAAAGAAACAGTATCTTTAGCCTAATCTACAATAGTAAATTATTTTGGAAATTTGGCTTGACATACAAACAGATGTGTTTTCTTGATTTCTTTCGACTGAGTTTGGTGGTTAGTGGCTTATTGTTCTGTGATTGGCATTGAAAGCCTTATTTCACAGCTTGCAGTAGGGAACTATTGGGTAAAGAGTGGTTGTGTTCCACAAACGAAATGCAGAAAGTGTCAATCAAGCTCTTACACAGGTTACTCAGAGAATGAGCCTTCTTACTGATTTCACTAAATTGTCGCCTCATGCTGTCTTTGATTGGCACAGCCTGGCAGGGAGGATGGATGAATCTGTCACCGGCTGGTTAATTGTGTTGCTGGTCTCAGTCTGACATCACGTCTTTGACTCTTAAATGGCTCAATACAAAACAAATTAGCAGATTGTAGTCATATTTCTCATTCTATATGCTCTGACTTTGTTGAATGCAGTCCATAAATCATATTGACTGACACACAAGCAAACGATGAAAGCTGCTTTTGAGACGGACGTCCAGAAAGCAGCCCTGAGAAGGTGCGTGGAAGGGTGCATATGGCTGACCCTGTGGGAATTTCCTAGGAGCCAAATGTCTCTTTGCCACAATTGTTCTTAGAAGAAAAGCTTTGGGGTAATGCAAAAAGGATCTAATATGTCAGCAGATTCTCTTTTACAAGTCCCTTTGAAATATAAGAAGTTTGTCTAAGGGTTTTCTCTCTTGGCAAATTGTTTTTCAGGAAAAAAAAATGTTAAAGCGGGGTGAAAAAACATAGTTACCTTTTAAAAAGTTTGGCAGGTGTTTTTACTTACTTACTGAACTTTGTGTTGTTACAGAGAAAGAACTGCTGGTAATGTTGCAAGCAACTTTTCCCATGAGTGCAGGAAGCTTGTTTGGTGGCTTGGAATGTACTCAATGTGCACTGTTTTGTCAGTTATTTTGGCTGTGTTATCATGTTCAAGTCTATTAAGAGCTAATTTTTAAAGACAGTTATGAGTTACATTTTTTTTGCTTTATGATGAGACATTATTACGAGAGTCAATGTTCCTTGTTATAGCACTGGTCAGAATGTTTGGTTTATTAAAATAGGCCAAGAGTCTTCGATATGAGAGATTGGTTGCAAGTATGTTTTTGGCTGTGTAAATATTGAAGATATTACAATTTTTCTATATAAAATATGTAGGTAAAATTTAGGGATGGTTTTACATATTCTGAAATTAGGAAGTGGATTTCTAGAGAATAGTATATTATCTTAAAAATATAAATTGTGAAATTTCACCAATTGGAACCTTTGATAGAATTAACTTAAATTTTGATGTATAAAAAGATAATTCATTTTATTTAAAAAATTTATGAAATTCTGTATTTTGTAAGTCTTTAAAACTTTTATTTTGAGTACAATAAGCCTGTATTCACTATGCCTAATCAAAAAATAATAATATTAAGATTTTACTGTTATAAATGTTATTTTACTAAAAAACAAGTTTGCATATGTATTTCATTGCCTGCTTCTACCAGATTTATGGAATAGCTTATACTGTTGTCATTTTTGGCTCCAGTACTACTGTATAGTTATTTGTGTCTCTGAACCTATGTTAAAATAATGCTGCTTATGATGTATGGCATGTTTATGTACAAAATGAGTTAAGTAATTTTTGATACTTTATTAAGTTAAAATGCACTCGTTCCATCAAGTCAAAATAGCATTTCCATGAACTCCTTACAAGCCTGTTATGTTGAAAGTAAAGGCCATGCCATTGATGTCTCTTTCCTCTGCCTTTATCCCCCTCACATTCAGATTGATAGTATTCTGCTTGGAGAATGGAGCCACATGTCTCTGAGACTAATTCCTCTTGGGTTTGGGGGCTTTTGAGCATGCAGGGTTTTTCATTGTTTGTTGCATTCCTTTTTTGGCAATTCATCAGTATCTGTCAAATATATTGTTTACTTTGGCTTTTATCTCTGAGGTTTTTGATTAGGAAATTGACACTGCATGTCAGATACTTAGTTTTCTGCTATGCATAGTGCCTAAGTGCTAAGTATCCATAAGGAGTATCCATAAGGAGTTTGGTTCTAAGACTAGGATGTTTCAGATTAAAATTTTTCACAAGTAATTTAAAGAACAAGTATTCTAATAAGTTATAAAGTGTATTATTTTCCTTATGACCTTTGATGTCAACGCTACATAAACATTTTTTTACTAGTATATTGTAGCATGTGCGTTTGGAAGATGGTTTTTATCCTTTCCTTGCCCTATTTGCCTTTGTGATTGGTAGGAAGAAAACAACACTATTAGTAGGAAGAAAAATCAGTGATACTTGTTGACTGAAATAAGCTAAAACACGGCGGCATGTGCCCCAAAAGTCATTATTTTCCTAACGGTCACCCTAGGGAGTCAGCCCTAATCCTATGACACCGTAGAAGGACCACTCTGGAGAACTTTGACCTGCAGCAGTTTATACTCTGTTACACACCTGCTTGAGTTACAGATGGGACACGTTGGCACACACCTTTAATCCAGTGTTCAGGAGGCAGAGACAGGCAGATCTCTGGGTGTTCAAGGTCACCCGGGTCTGCATGGTGAGTTCCAGGCCAGCCAGAGTTATGTAATGACATCCTGTCTCAAAAAAAAAAAAAAAAAAAAAAAAAAGGCAATTTATACTAATTATGATTCAGCTGCTGTGTAATCTGTAGAGCAAACATTTAAAAACTCAAGTGTTTTAAGAAAATTTAAGTAAGGCTGACAATGAAAGTGAATCATGTATCTCGGTGAAAGAAGGGCACGAGTATTAGCTTCTCGAATTAAATGTTGTGTGTATTTGATTGACTAGAGACGAAGCTGAAGTGAAAAATAGGCAAGCCTTTCCCCACCAGTGACTGAATCTACGCCATGGACTAATTCTGACTTTTAGTTTAAGTAGCAGCAACAACAGTTAATTTCCTTTGTTCTGTCTTAGGTAACCATATGAAAGAGTTTAGGGGCACGGTAGGAAGGAGCTGTTGTCAGTACTGTGTCTTAATGTAATAAATGCCATATTTTCATGTGCATTTAAAAGTGTTACAGTATTTTAAGAGATCTGAAATACATTTTCAAAATTTATAATTTTTCCCCGTGCAGTTAGCACTTTAATAATACTGTATCACAAGAAAGGTGCGTTTTAGTTCTTAGGATACAGAAGCAGGAAGGGCAGCCATCATCATGGTACCAGCAAAGAGAGTGCCAGGCCAACAGTCTTGTGGTGCTTGATGAAGTATTTCCTTGCTTGCTTGTTGATGTCCTGGTTTGGTTGTTTGTTTTGCGTAGGGGAAGGTTGCCCAGACGGCTTGCATGTCGGCCTGTCAACATCTGTCAACATCCTTAATGCAGATGCTGCTGGACAGCGAGTTAAAGCAGATCAGCATGGGAGCCGTGCAGCAGTTTAACTTAGATGTCATCCAGTGTGAATGTGAGTACATATTGGCCAACTCGCATGCTTTCTCTAGGCGCCAGTATTTAACTGTTATGGAAAACTGTATATAGGAGGACAGCTCGAAAAGAAAGAAGAGAGCCCAATTTAACTTACGTTTTTGGCAACTTTAGAAGTAAACCTAGCTCCTGAAAAAAAAAAAATCTCAGCTTCACATTAACAGCTTCAAAGAGATTCATTGAAGTGGTGATCTGGATCCAGAAGTGATTTCTTCAACTGAAGAAGTGATTTTTTTCCCTTTTGGTCATCCTTCCCACCTCTCTGGGACTCTCCCAGTGCCTGCTGTAAATGAATAAAACAACCCCAAGCTTGTTGTTTTTACTGTCTCTGAACACATAGATTATTGTTGGAAGACCTTGCATAGCAAATGGTGCCTCTATAGTTTTGTTCCTCATTTCTGAAAATGCTTCCCAGCCTTGATAACGGCAGTCATTTTGTTTGTATCAGGAGGGTGTGCGTCTTCTGTGGTCTAGTGCTGACATTAGCTAATGAGCTTTAGAACTCACATATAGCCGTGTTGTACATGCTTCTGATGTGGGTTTTACCACACCTCAGTCCTGACTCTCCAGCTAGAGAGCTCTGCGTCATTTTCAAGCAACATTCTCAGATGAATGGTTCCTTAATTAAATGATGAAAATCCCTGGTTGACAAAGGATTCAGACACCTCCATTGACAATTGAAAGTCACTGGGGCAGCAGAAAGATTGCAGAAAATTTTCTGGGGGAATATTTACAATAATATGCTATTTCTAAGACTGAAAATATAAATGTCAGCCTTCAACTAAAAGAGAAGTAACATGTTTTTTTCCCCCAGCAACAAGTAATGCATTTTGCTAGGGGAAAATTCTGCTTTTTTCTAGAAAGTAATTCTAACTTTATTTTACCAAAAAAAAAAAAAAAAAAAAAAAAAAAAACCTTTTTATTTTTATCAAAGTAAAATTCTCATTTATAAAATATATAGCTTATGTTTATAAAATGTATTTGACCCAAAAATGTACCTTTTAGGAACCGGAGAGATGGCTCAACAATTAAGAGCACTGGCTGTTCTTTCAGAGGACCCAGGTTCAATTCCCAGCACCCATATGCCAGCTCACAAGTGTCTATAACTCCAGTTCCAGGGGGCCTGACACCCGCACACAGATATACATGCAGGCAAAACACCGATAACGTGAAATAAGAACAAAAAATGCACCTTTAAATTTTTCTGAGCTCACATCAATTATTATTCTCTTTGTACAGATTATTTGCTTCTTCCTCTCTCCATCCTCTATTTCTCTTTCCCTCTATCTCTTCATTTCCTCTCTTTTGGTTCTAATTTGACTTTAATTGGTATACAAAGTAGAAGCTTCCCTTACAGCATTTTCATGCATATGGAGTTTTGGTGGACCACCCCACATCAGCCTCCCTTTCTGCCTTTCCCCTCTGTTGGGTCCTACTAGCCCAGCATTATATTTTCCACCTCCTTTTCTCGTGCTGGAGTTGAACCCAAGGTCTGGCTCAATTCTAAACACACGTCCTGCCACTGAGCAACACCCCCAACTGAAACTGGTTTCTTAAAAGCTTTAAGAAGTTGTGTTTTGAGATTACTACAGTCTGATATCACTTATGTCAATATTTTACACAAATGTTGCTGGGTTCATTTTGTGTTATTTTGTCTTTAGTGTTGCTTCAAAATAACTAGGTATTTGGCCAGCTAGCTGGTTGACTGGATAAAGGCACTTTCTGCCAAACCTGAGTTCATTCCTAGAACCCACATAGTAGAAGTAGAAAACTAACTTGCACAGGTTGCCCTCTGACCTCTGTAGGTATGTGTGCTCACCTTTATATCCACACATAAAACAAATAAATATAACAACTTTAATAACAGTGGGCAGTTAAAACTCTAGAGTAGGTTGTGATTGGGAATATATATTGCTGAGTGATAGACATCACAGCTTTCTGGTGTCTCTGCTTTTTTAGCCCCCTGTGAAGGGCTGTAGAGAAGCAAGCACACACCACCCCCTTCCCCAGGCCTTGCCTCCTGAGCCTCACTTCCTACTTCTGGTCATTTCTTTGCGCAGTTACTAAGGCACTGTTTTAATTCTCACAGAAGATCAAGAAAGGGAATGCAATCTGGTATCACAGGCAGGAGGAGCAAATCTTACTCAGGCTCCAGAGACCGAAATTCAGCCACCATTTCTGCTACCTTTAGGATTTTGCCTATGACTGATTCTGCCCTTTAAAGCTTATCATACATATCATACTGTGATCGTTACGTGTTTTTCTTGGTTAAGTTCTTTTGTCCCTTTTGGCATGTTTGTAAATTTTGTGTCTGTGTGTACACATACGTGTGTGCATTTGTCAAGGCGTGAATGTGGCAATCAGGACACAACATGCAGAAGTTAGTTCTCTCCTACCATAGGGTTCCAGTGATCGAACTCAGGTCCTCAGCTTGGCTGCAAGTACCTTTGCCTGCTAAGCCAACCCCCTGATGCCCTGTGACCATAGCTTCTTAATACAGGCTCACATATTCAATACTTGATGAACAGATATAAATTATTTTCATGTTTGTTTTACTGCCTCCAACGTTAAGTATTCTTCTCCAAAAGGCGTCTTTTAACTTTAAAAAGTGAATTTATGGTATAAATATAATGGTATACTGTCTCTCTCATACTCTTTCTGGTAGAAAAAAATATACACTCTTACCCACTCTCAACTTTTAGTGATTGTTATATGTGTTAATCATGTGAAAATGAAACTTTCTTGAATATTATAAATATGTTAAGAGAATTAAAAAATAGGGTTTTTTTCATGTTTTAAGTAATCATTTTTTAAGTCTAGGGGAAAGTAGTTTTAAAACATAAAGCTTTCAGTATTAATGCAGTATACGTGTTATCTACATATTGGGACAGGGGAAGAAGAAAGGTACGCTGGAGGAAGAGTGTAGCTAGATGAGGAAGGGGAGGCTTCCTTGCTTAATAAGGGTGTGGCAGTCTAAGATCATGGCATTCGCCTGGGATGTGAAGAGGAAATAGGTAGTCCAGATAAAGAATCTTGATGCCCCTGCTCTCATACTCCTCCGTGCTGAGACCACCTGGAGACAAGAGCAGCCTTGGAGCTGCATGCTACAGTATAGCGTAACTCTGCCGTGTGGTTGTGCAGCCCTACCGTGGACATCTGATTTGAGGGGTTAACTACACTTCAGAAGATGTGTTTTCTGAATACATTACTCTGTCGATGGATTGCGGTAACTTGAAACCACTGTCTCTCTGAGCTTGCCTAAGTGAGAAGTTCTGCTGTAAGCCTGGAGTTACCGCTAGTCTATATTGTGTCCTTTTGTAAAGCTGTTCTCACCAAAAGGAAAGTGCCCCCTAGAGCTGTCTTCTCTATATGCATTAGCGAAAGTTTGCCCCTTTCCACATGGACCCCGCTCCTCCTACAGCACATGGCTCTTCAGGTGAAATGCAAACTGGATTTCACTGGTCCACATTCTCCCGGTCCTCATTCGGTCACGTGTGTGTAAGTAGACTGGCAACTTTCTGTGGCACGTCTGCTTAGAGTCATGACCAAAACCAAACCTTCATCCTCAGGTTAGTTCTGAGAAAACTGCTCTTTATTCTAAGTGTTCTCCCATTAATTTGACTTTCTTCTCTTCACTGGCACTGTCTGATGCCTGGTTTAACGGTACCACTGTAACATACAGTTGGACGGGCAAATAAACTGTTCTATGTGCTGTACCTTAGTAACAAAGCTCAGACTAAAGGACATTGTGGCACATCCCTATAATCCTGGCACTTGAGAGGCTGAGGCATCAGGATTGTCACAAGTTCAAGGCCAGCTTAGGCTATGTAGTGAAACTCCCAATGTTTTAAAAACAAACAATAAAGCTCAAACTATCCTTTCTTATTAGCCAGAATGTACTTTGAGATAACCAAAGCTGTGCCATTCTAAAATTCCCATCTGATGGGACTGGAGAGCTGGCACAGTCTGTAAGCATGAGGGATGGATTTGGTTTCTGCCACCACCCATGGGAAAAGCTGGGCACAGTGGCACACATCTGCAATCCCAGCACTTGAGACTGGTGGATCCTGCAGCTCACTTCGAAGCCAGACTAACACAATCAGTGAGCTCCAAGTTCCCTGAGAAGCTGCATCTTAAAAATAACGTGGAAATGTGTGTTTGTGTACATGTGTGTTTTTCTCTCTCTGTCTCTGTCTCTGTCTCTCTGTCTCTCTCTCTGTCTCTCTCTCTCTCTGTGTGTGTGTGTGTGTGTGTGGTGTATGCGTGGTGTATGCTCTATGTGCGTGGAAAACTCATGGGAGTTAGTTCTGTCCTCCCTCTGCATGGGTCCAAAGGATTAACCTCAGGTTGTCAGGCATGGTAGCAAGTGCATTTACCACTGAGCCATCTTTCCAGCCTCACTGAAGCTTTCAGATCAAGACTGTGTCATGAAATCTGCATCATGAAAATTTAACCTTAGTGTCATATGGAAATTCAGCTGGATTGGGGGAGAGGCTAAAAGCAGGAAGATGTGCTAAGAGACCCAAGCTTTTCCTTTGCAAAATAAACGGAACCTGATATTAGGAAATGGAAATAAAAACTTGAGAAAATTGATTGCAGACATTTTGGAAGAGGAAATATATGAAATTAGTGAATTAATCTGATTGATTAGATTAAAATGATTAGAGTTAGAAACACACACAGTGAAAGAAACCTAAAGAATATATCCTGTAATTAGTGGAGGGTGTGAAGGGGGAAGAAAAGAGGTATTTAGCTAAACAGGATAGATTAATTAAATTCTGTGCCCCCAATGGAAATTCTAGGAAAATGGCACAGTGATTCTCTCATAGTGAAAAGTCTATAAGTGTTTATTTTTGTTAAGGAGAGAAACAGATTAATAAACCAGGAAACTCTATGATCTACACATCACTTCCGGTGTTCCAACTTGTGAAGAGTTCAGGCCACCTGGTCTTCAAATCAGGACCATTTAATTATTTGATGCAAACATAGCTGATAATTGTTCATTTTTTAAAACTTAATATATTGCATCACTGTGCATAAATGGCCTTTTATTGTTCTGAGCTAAACAGCCAGGATTTCCTTGTTTCCTTGTGAACTTAATTTTTCTTCCCCATTGTGTCATTTTTCTTTTACTTGTTCTAGTTTATTGTTTTTTTCCTACTTTTTGTAGCAATACTGAGTTAAATTTGATTTTAAACTGTTTGGATGCAGGAAAGTGGAATTGTGTATGAACTTAGGAAGAATGTTTGTGTGTTTGGAGTCCGCTCTCCCTCCGTTCAGTGGGGTGACTGTGCAGCCCAGGCTGGCCTCACACTTAGGTCCAGTTTGGACTTTGCCTCTAACGTGGCATGCCATTTGATTATCAAGAAGCCCCAGGATTTCCCCTGAAATACAGCATTTAGAGTATAGGATTTCCCAGATAATCCTACTAAGAATGAGGCGGCCATAAATTTTAAGGAAAATGAAGAGTGTGGAGCATTGAGGCCGTGTGTTCCTTGATCCCTTCATGTTTAGTAGGTACGTGGCATTGAGAAGAAAAGTGGGGTAAACAAGACAGAAAGTGGCATCCTTACTCTCTTGGGATTGAAGCCCAGTGAGGAGTCAGTAACTTCATTAGCGAACATTAAAAACCGCTGAATTCTATAAAAGTGTTTGATACTTTGAGAGAATGGACGCACTCAGAATGAAGTCTCATAAAGTACCAAGCTGGGTCAGTGCGTGACTACAGTGGGCATGCTTGTGTCGATTGTAACCACAGCACGAGTGTAACTGCATGTTTAGAACAAGTGGGATGACCAGGGTCGGGTACTTGGGAAGTGCAGAGCTGAGTTCCTCTGAGAGCCACATTGAGCATCTGAACCAATTACAGAACAAGATAGTTCTTCTTCTAAATCTGCACAGATAATTTGTTTCATATGTATTAATGTGTTATGCCACAGTGTAGGTACTTTGCACAGAAGTATATTGAAGAAAAGGCATATCCTCTTATTAAATTGTTACAAAAGTGTCTCAGAAACTCTTCACATTACTGAAAAAAAAAATACAGGATATTTCCAAAACATCAGGAAACCAGATTCTACTTCATACTTAAAATAATCCAGACCAGGTATAGATGTACACACACATGTATGTATAATCTAAGTATATGTTCATATTTTTCATGCATGCTACACACATATCTTATGAAGTTATGATTTGCTAAGAGTTCAATATCTGTAGCTCACAGGGATTAGAAAAGTGCTGTATCAGGCTGGAGAGGTGGCTCAGAGGTTAAGAGCACTGGCTGCTCTTCCAGAGGTCCTGAGTTCAATTCCCAGCAACCACGTGGTGGCTCACAACCATCTATAGTGAGATCTTGGGCCCTCTTCTGGTGTGCAGGTGTACAAGCAGACAGAACATTGTATAGACAATAAATAAATCTTTTTAAAGGAAAGGAAATGTGCTGTGTCAATCTGGGTAGTGGTAGCACGCGCCTTTAATCCCACACTTGGGAGGCAGAGGCAGGTGGATCTCTAAGTTTGAGGCTAGCCTGGTCTATAGAGGGAGTTCCAGGACTTATACAGAGGTTCCAGGTTTATACAGAGAAACTCTATCTCAAAAAACCAGAGAGAGAGGGAGAGACAGAGGAGAAGAAGAAAGCAAAGCACTGTATCAGAGAGTGATGGCAGCTGCTTTGCTGTCCTGGGCATTGAACCCAGGGCCTGTGCATGGCCAGCAGGTGCTCTACCACTGAGCTACATCCCCGGCCTTTTCTGCTTTTAGACAGAGTCTCACTACATTGGCAGGCTGGCCTCAAAGTTTCAGTCCTTCTGCTAGGATTACAGCTGTGCCAGCACAGTGCCCAGCTTGACTTCTGTTTTGGTGGTTGGTCACTGGGGCATGGATAAGTCTCAAGCAGTTCATCATTTTGGATAAAGGCTTAACACATAAAAGCTAAAGAGAACAAAGCAAGCAAACACAGCATACTAGGGGCAGAGATCTTTGTATCTTTTTGTTGTTGCTGCTGGAAGCCATGATCTCACAGCCATGTTTTAGCCTTGGTGCAGATCCTTGTCTCCAGCTAGAAGTATTGAGAGAAAATCATGAGGTTGGAGTAAGGAGACTATTTCAATCTCATCTTTCTTTATTTATTTTTCAATGTCATATTTAAAAGGAGCTACTTTGGGTGTCGGATTTTTTCCACAGCTAATAGCATCCCAGCTGTTGATTGAGGGTACTTTGTTAAGGTTTATTTCTAAGAAATGGAGAGGGCTAGTTATTACTCTGTGTCAAAACGAGATGATAAATATTCTTCAGGCTTGTGTCGCTCTGCTGCCAACCACTTCTAATCTAATACAAGGCAGAGGCTACAGTGCTGGCTTCTGACAGCCCACGGCAGCGTCTCTGCATCAGAGAAACCACTAGATGGCGCCGTTAGTCATTCCTTCTTATGGTGCACCCACACAGGTACTTGGTCTGCCCAAAATTTGAGTTCCAACTAGCTATTTTAATCTCAGCTTTAGCAAGAAATGTGCATCTGTGCATGCACATGTATGTGTACACAGAATAAGTAAACAAAATGTAAAAAAAAGCTTCCATAAAATTTTATTTTATTTTATTTTTTTAATTTTAAAGAGAAAGAATAAACTTGGATTGGCAAGTTGGCCTGCAGATTGCCCTCTGGTTTGTAACAGGCACAGGCAGCACACATTCACACACACAGAGGCACACATGTGCTCACAGTGGATGTAAAAATGAAGTCAAGTTAGAGACAACACAGATTATGTTTGGGTTTTTTGTTTCTTTGCTTTAGTGGTTTTTTGTTTTGTTTTGCTTTTTGAGACAGGGTTTCTCGGTGTAGCCCCGGCTATCCTGGAACTTGCTCTGTAGACCAGGCTGGCCTTGTACTCGGAGATCACAAGTGCTGTGACTAAAGGCGTGCGCCACTGCTGGGCGCACGCCTGTGATCCCAGCACGTGGGGAGGCAGAGGCAGGCGGATCTCTGTGAGTTCAAGGCCAGCCTGGTCTACAGAGCTAGTCCAGGACAGCCAGGGCTACACCGAGAAACCCTGTCTCAGAGTTAGGAGGTGGGGGTGGGAGGTTGTGGTGTGTGTTACCACTTTCTGGTATAAGATTGTGAAACAAGCGATATTTAGAATGCCTCCTTAAACTTTCTAAAGCTTAGGAACTATACTAAAATATGTTTGGAAGCACAGCATTATTATATGTCTTTTAAAAACAACTAAATAACAAAGATGATACAGAAATAGGGAAATAAGTACTTGCTGTTACTGTTATTAACTGATTGCCTGAGGTAGAACAAGGAAATCCTAAAATACGACAATCTGAATGAACCAAGGATTTTGAATACATCAAGGGATTTCAAAATATAGCCACCAGTGTTTTGAAAGATTATACTGTCCTTCCTGGGGTCATGAGTTAGTACTGATGGCAAAGAATTGTCTGTTATTACGTACTCCGCCATTCAGCATACATTTGTTTAATATTTCCTGTACACCGGACACAGGATATATAAAGGTAAAAGAACTCTCTGCTTCCTGGGAACTTTCTGTTCAGTGGAAGAGCTCAGAGTTTCAGTTTTGGTGAGGAATGCTTTAGGGGTATTCTCATGCACTCAGTTATTCTGTTATAAATACCCTGAGTATGACAGGATTTTGTGTTTACATTACCAATAGCCACATATGGCTATTAAATTTAAATTAGTATGGAATAAAGCTGCCTGTTCTGTAGTACATTTACAGACTGTTGCCATCATCACAGGAGGCTCTGTTGAACCAGTGTTATAGATAAAAGTGTTAACTACAGGCCGAGCCTCCCATAGAACATATTGCTTGGTTCTTTTCTCTCTGTTCATTTATTAAACTTTTGTTGCATGTTTATTATTTAGGTGGTAGGAATTAGGAACGAAAGTATGATTCTTACCGTTGGGGAGTTCATGGTTTCAAGAGAAAACTCAGACAGATAAACAGTCAGAAGGCAGCAGAACGAGCAGGCACTGTGGTAGGATTCATACAGGAAGTTATGGCGAAAACACATAGGAAACAGCCTACAGTCCCCGGGGATAATGGGAGTCTTGCACAGAAGGTGATGATTGAACTGAAGGATAAGTAAGAGTTACACAGGTGGAAGGGAAGAAGAGCGCTCCGGGCAGAAGGATCAAAGGCTTTATGAAAAGAGACCGGTGTGTGCGAGGAAGCCTGGGCAACCTTGTCTGGAAAGAGTTTAAGGAAAGTCTTAAGAGATCAGGCTGGAGAGGCAGGCGAAGGCCACTTGTAAAAGACCTTAGTCTTGTTTTACTGTGAGTGTGATGGTAAACTATTAAAGGATGCTAAACTTTGAAATGCCCAAATAACAATTACATGTGACATAAATCACACTGGAAGGAGAGGAAAGAGAAGCAGCCAAGAGAGCAGATGGGAGTGTTTAGTAATGCAGGCAAGAAAGGATGATAGCTTGAGCTAAGAGAGAACAGAGACTCAAGAGAGACTGTAGGGTTGACTGTATTTGAGTTTTAAAGAAATAAAGAAAAAAGTGTGACGCTGCCACTCAAACTGAGTAGCCTTTTATCACAGATTTTTTCTGATGCACGATTTGAGATTGCTAAATCACCTTCTATCCCTAAAAAATATTTGAGAAAAAGCCTTGAGAGTTACAAACTGCTGGCATGCTTTGTCTGTGTTGGTTAAATTCCCATGAGAAAAGGAGCCAAATAGGGAGAGGCTGAATACTTAATCAGATTCTGGGTCAATGGTGAGGTGCCAGGATGCCCGGTTTATCCATGTGGTCCTGGGCAAGTCATTTCACTTTTAATGTTTCTATGCTATAAAACGAGGGGCTGGGCAGCTTTTAAGCAGAGCTGACTGTGAGGATATCCAAAGTCGGTCTCTCTCTTCGCTTGGAAGATTTTATAAGCTATATCATCCTTGTGCCCTGTTTGCCAAAATAAGTTGTTATAATGATCAAAGCAGATGGCATATGAGAAAGTGTTTTATGAACTGTAAAATTGTATATAAATTTATGGCATTATAATTTTGACACTAAATTCTTAGGTTTAATGCCAAGCCAATGAACTTCTCTTAGACAGGAATTGAGAGGGAAGGAAAAATAACAGAATCTTTTTTTTTTTTTTTTTAAACTTGTGGTGCCAGGAATCTTATCAGGGCCTTGTACACTCCAGAAAACTGTTCTACCACTGGTCTAATTCCCCTGTTCAGATTGTTTTCAGTACAGAAAAACTATGAAGCCAGAGATGGTGGCACACACCCATGATCCCCACATCTGGGAGGCTGAGGCAGAAGGACTGTTAGTTTGAGAATTCAGTATATTACAATTGCAAGCATAATTGAAATGGAACTGCTTTCTGTGCCTTATAGGTAAAATTAACGTCTTATAGGAAGGCCTTATGTGGTCCTAGATATTTTTTATGTTAGAAGATGCTCATTTCTAAAAGATTTCTATTTTGGGAAGTATGTGTGTACACCATGTGCGTGCCTGGTGCCATGGAGATCAGAAGAGGTGGTGAGATCCCTGGACTTGGAGTTACAGATGGTTGTGAGGTACCATGTGGGTGCTAGGAACTGAACCTTGGTTCTCTGCAAAACCCACAAATGTTCCTCTTGTGTAGGCTATCTCTTCACACTCTTACAAGATTCCTATTTTTAACAGGCTATTAAAATTTTACTTCTATTTTTCAATTAAGGTCTAATGGGAATAGAGAAACTCAGTTATCTGGAGCACATACTAGGGAGAGGTAGAGTTGCCACAGTGTGGAAAGTAGCATTGATAGGAGTAAATTATACTGTCGAGGTGAAAAGTGGCCAGATGGTCCTACTGGAACTTGTCTTCTGGTACCAGAGGGCCCAAGAAAGAGGCTTTAATCATCTGTTTTATGTCTTTGCCTAAACCTCGTAGAGGACGAGGAAGTATGTGTTTTGGGGAGAGTGATGGCACTTCTTGGTTACATTCAAAGGCACATATTAAATTAACTAGCCAGGTTCATTTGCACCACAGTATACCCAGTTGCTTGGAAAGCTGAGGCCAGAGGATCACTAGGGTGCACAAATTTGAGTCCAGTCTGGACAATATTTGA
The DNA here is from genome assembly GCF_907164565.1 of Psammomys obesus. Taxonomy (NCBI): domain Eukaryota; kingdom Metazoa; phylum Chordata; class Mammalia; order Rodentia; family Muridae; genus Psammomys; species Psammomys obesus. Next base: position 1,247,279 of record NW_026592510.1, on the reverse strand, counting down.
CAACACTATTTAGGAAAAAAGAAGAAGAAAGAGAAAAGGAAGGAGAGAGACAGACAGACAGACACTCACTCAGGGAGCCTTGATCTGCGGGAGAGGCCTCTGTCTCCACCATGCTTGCTTGCTCTTACTGTGAGCTGGCTGCTGTGGCTGACCAGCCCGGACTCATCTTCTCAAGAAGAACAAAGGAATGATATGAACAAGAGAAATGAGGGAAAAAGCAAGGAGTGAGGACTGATGTTAAAATGACAAGAGAGAATGCAGAAAATTTAGAAAAGCTAGACAGAATAAACCAGAGAATTCTGAGTTTTTTAATATAGTGAGAAAAATAATATTTTAGTGGATTTAAGAGAATTATGAAAAAATTGGGTAGTAGTCTATTTGAAAAATAAAAGACTAATACATTCCACAAAATGCTGAAAATTAGAAAAATTTCTTACTTAAGGCAAAGTTATTATTATCTCAAGAACAGTAGGAACTTACTTTGAACTTTTTATTCCCCAAAGATCCAGGGAGATTAGGCTGTGCTCTTCCTTCCTTCCTTCCTTCCTTCCTTCCTTCCTTCCTTCCTTCCTTCCTTCCTTCCTTCCTTCCTTCCTTCCCTCCCTCCCTCCCTCCCTCCCTCCCTCCCTCCCTCCCTTCCTTCCTTCCTTTCTTTCTTTCTTTCTTCGTTTTTTGTTTGTTTGTTTGTTTGTTTGTTTCTTGAGACAGGGATTCTGTGTAGTCCTGGCTGTCCTGAACACTTGCTCTTTAGACCAGGCTGGCCTCAAACTCACAGAGATCCACCTGCCTCTGCCTCTCCCAGTGTTGGCCTTAAAGGCAAGCACTACCATGCCAGGCTAAGATTAAAATTCTTAAAGCACAAAAGTTTTTGAAAAACAAAACAAAACAAAACAAAACTTCTCTTAAGATGTTCCTTTATTTTGAAGAAAAAAAAAATGACTAAGTGACATGAGTAGACATTCCTGACTTCATCCTGACTTTGCTGCCTAAACATTTCATGTGTGGTCTGCTCGTGAAGCTGACTTCTTAACTTGGTATCTGCCTCTCACTGCTATGAGCTAGGGGTGAGATTTTTGTAGTATATCCTCTGTAGCTAAGCAGGTGTTTTGAAATGCATTGACAGCCGTGGAGTTGATAGTTTTAAAGTGCTTCTGTAATCATTCACCTAAGGCCAAAAAAAGAGTCAAAAAACTGTACTTTGATTGAAGTATACAACTCCTGAACCTTGTGTAGGGTAACCCTTCTGTCCTTTATTGTGATTAAAGGTTACAGGTTAAATGACAGGTTAGAAGTTTAAAACCATTAAAATAGTTGTGGTAATGGGTACGGAGAGCATATTCAGTAGAAGTTGAAGGTTGTAAGTGATCTTTGTTTGAAGTGGTTGTGTGTAAATATTACAATATATTTGTAATGAGTAGAAATGTAGCAATTAAAGTTTCGTATAGCTTTCAATCTTGTTCTAATTCCTTTTTCTTTTCTAAAATTTTAAATTTTATATAGTGTTTGCCAGCTCTGAGCCTGTACCAGGATTCCAAGGGGACACCCTGCAGCTGGCGTTCATTGACCTCAGACAGGTAAGATGTAATGATGCTATCTATCCACGTACTGTCTCTCTCTTGCCATATTCTTATTCTTCATATGTCTTATTCTTAATGGTACCAAAATGCTTGTTTGCCTGGAAAAGCACATCTTTAGAAGATGATTTTTTTTTTTTTTTTTTTGACGGCTGTGTACTTGGCAAATCTCCGAACTTTTGTTCTTAACTTTATGGAGGATTCCCACAATAAGAATATAATTCATTAATTTCTTACAGATTTTTTTAGTGATTTCATGCTCATATATAAAAATCAGTAGTAGCATTAACGTTGAGTTAGAACTCAAGTTAAATGCAGATTAATTATTACTAGAAAGTCTTCTTTGTTTTAAATATTATTAATGGTAGTTTTGGTAAATTTTTGTATGCATCTTGAAAAAGGAATAAAACTAGGTTTTAAAAAATAATTATTCATTATCACATATTTTTCTCTGTTAAAGATGTTCTAAGTCTAGTAGCAAATGTGAGCTCTTCTTCCTGCCTCTTATTTACTCTTCAATTTTGACATTTCTGGTCTGTTCTGTTCTTTATTTTCTTTTTCTCTTCTATCTCCTTGTATTTTTTTCTTCTTAGTCCTTTCTTCCTCTTTCTTCTCCTTTTTCTTTTTCTTTCTTAATCCTAGGATTAAGGGGCTTAGTAAAGCTTGGGAGCTAGAGGGTGTGGAGGCAGGGGGATTCCTTAGAGGGTTTCAGGAGTGCTCGGCTGACAGTAAGACTGACTGCTGTCGTTGGCAAGGAACCATATGGAGACTGAATCAAAACAAAGGCCCTGTGATCAGTTTGGGCTAACAGTGCCCCTTCCCTTTGGGATGGAGGTGACCAGTGCGGACCGTCCACCATTGCTGTGAACAGAACCTCACCACGCTGATGTTAGCAGTAAGACCTGTTTGAGCATTTAAGGTTCCAATTGTAACATATGTTTGAAGTTGGAGCTCTTTTGCTATTTATGAACAGCCAGAGTGGAGGAAGTGCTTATTGGCATCTGTGTATTCATTATTTGGTGAGGAAGTGTGATTAATGTAGATACAAAATAGTATAAGGTAATCTTGTTCTCTGGCGTTTAAAGGTCCTTTAGAAAAGACAGGACCATGAAGTGAGTGCTTTGTTTCAAGTCTGGTTTACAAGGATGCTGAGAAAGCACTAACTTTTGCTGCACACAATCAATATTTAGGTCTTATGCCAACAAGGACCATCTTCTGGGTGCTGTGGATCTATAGACCACAAACTGTGCTAAGTTGGGAAGGGTAGCAGAAAACCAGGAAGTCAGCTCCTGTTTCCCAGTCCTGGGGAGAGTCTATTGCAGTAGGTCCTTTCGAAGAACTGGTGGTTGCACTTGTTCTCTGAGAAAGGTGATCTAATACAGAAAGCTGAGTCTGTAGCAAGTTGGAAATAGGTTGCACCTAAAGCCACTTATTTATTGAGTAAGCTTCTGTGTTGGAAGGACAAGAATGTTTCCCACCGAGAGGAGATGACCTGAGGGAGGTCTACACGTGAGTAAGCTGTTCATAGAGAGTTCTGTTTCATCTGAATGGAGATGGTGTTGCCTAGTTTGTTTGTAGTCTGTAGGATTATGAATAAGGCCACATAGTTTATGGAACTTTTCCCTAAGGGAAGAGTGAGAAGCTTAGTTGATAGAGCATGTCCTAGCAGACCTGAGGTCCTGGGTTTAGGAAACAAACAACAGTAGCAAACAGGCAAGGCATCAAGGTGATACACTCCTGTAATCTTAGCAAGCCTGGCCTAACAACCCCCTCTCTAAACAAAGCCATCACTAACAAAAACAGGCCTCTGCCTTACTGCCCAGCACACTGCCCCTCTCTGCATTGTATTAAGCAAACTTTGCTTTCTGCTTAAAAAAAAAAAAAAAAAAGAGAGAGAGAGAGAGAGAGTCTGTTCTTTCATTTGTGTAGATCTATTTGACCCGAGTTACCTTCTTTCAAAGAATCACTTTTGACTGCATGGAAGGCCAACTTTTAAGGCATAAAGCTCCCTAGGGGATTGTGTTATTAAAGTACCCTTATAATGTTAACATCTTGAGTCTTGATTGAATATACTTTTAAAATGTGTGCACCTAGAAGACATTTAGTCCTGGTTGGCTTTCCCTGTAAATGTGCATGTTTGAGAGACATTCAAGTGGACTTTAGACACCTACTGTGAGTATGCGTAATGGTGGAAGCTGTCTGTGCAGGGGATTGCTCAAATGCCACTGTACAGGGATCGCTGTGGACGCCTCAGGCACCGCTGCGCCATGCAGTAGCCAGCATGAAGTAGAAGAGCGGAGTGGAGAGAACACACCGATGAACTGGTTTATTGTGTTCATTTTTTTCTAGTCTTAAACGTCGAAGTTTAGCGATTCACTATTTCTATACGTTTTTACTCTAAAATGAAGCAGAACAACTTAATTCTTGCCTTTGGGCTGCTATGTCCCTTTCACCATAAGTTAAATTTTATGAGTTCAGTGGTTTAGATTTAATCAATTAAAAAAAGTAGCTGTATTTCATTCTATTTGCTTTAAAAATTAATTTGCAATCATATTATCAAATGTACAGTATGGGAATTGACAAAAAAGATAGGAAGGAAGGAAGGAAGGAAGGAAGGAAGGAAGGAAGGAAGGAAGG
>NW_026592510.1:1154925-1243058 GCF_907164565.1 Psammomys obesus | reverse complement strand
AGGAAGGAAGGAAGGAAGGAAGGAAGGAAGGAAGGAAGGAAGGAAGGAAAAAGAGAGAGAGAAAGAAAGAAAGAAAGAAAGAGGAAAAACCAAAATTGATCTTGGAAATGAAAGTCTCACATGAGATGATCCGAGTTCATTCTGTCCAATGTTATTGATTATTTAAATACAGATGCCTTAAAGTTTTGATGGTGCTTTTATGTTTGGCTTCATAAATAGATGTTACAGTATTTTACATTTCTGTGAAGGAGTGTATCTCTAAACGTAAAGGGGTGCAAGTACCTTCATTTACATTTTAGTTGAGTTTCTGCACTTTTCCTTTTTTTCCCCCCCTGCTCTGTGATCCATTTCTGTCTTAATAGGGTGGCTGACAGTTCTTTTCAAGTGTACTTAGAAAGGCAAGGAGCTCTTTTCATAGTGTGTATAAGGGGTCATGCTTCTGGTTTTTAGCCTGAATTTGATACTGCTTCATGAATTGCCGGGTATGAAAGATTAGGAAGTAGGTTCAGTGGTCAAATTTTACCTGCCCACCCGGACTTTGCCCTGAGGTCAAACTCCTGATATTTGCTGCACTGAATAGAGAAGTTGATGACAAGTATGAGTTGATACAAAAGGAAAGTTAGAACCATATCAAAGCTGAAGGCAAGAGAATTGGGACTCAATAAGAGACTGTAGTTAAAAGATAGATCATCAGGAATGCCCTCCTAAAGAAAAGGAAATAGCTGACCTGTGAGTGAAAAGACTTTATCATCCTGCCAATCACAGACTTGCTAATGGAAGCCAGTTATCTCAACAACATCTTAAGACCCACGAGCCTAACAGACAATGTGGAGGATTAGCGGCCCTGGTGCTGTGATGGGGGAGTGCTGCCCAGTCAATTTAAACAAGCCATTTAAACACAATTTGTATGTGTAAAGTGTTGGGGGTTTTTTTTGTTGTTTTTTTTTTTTTTTTTTTTAACAAATGAAAGTTGTCATCTTTCTGTCTGAAATTCAGGTACAAAATGACAGTATTTCATACACTTTTTTTTTTTTAAACTCAAAGACTACTTTAAAAAAAATCAAGTAAATATGGGACATTCTTTTGACAATATATAAAAGCCTTAAGATTTGAAACTATTTTACTATATATTGTTTGTCTAGTATATAATACTCAGAGTAACCCAATCCCAAAATAGTAGCAATATTTCACTAAATCCCACTGGAAAAGTAAAATACCCAATACAAGTATATTTCCTAGGTAGCTAAGATTATATTTGAATCACAAACACTAAAATTCTGCCACCTTGATGAAAAGTTGAAAATGTTCAGCCTGTGTAATTTCTGAGTGAGCTTCTCACAGTTGGACACCCTGGCATCCTTGATCCTGGAACTAGATCTTATTTAATAGGTGCTGCAGAGCTTTGTGGTGAGTTACTGCAGCTGGTAAAATACAGCCTCGTTTGGTGTTTTGTAGAGTTTTAAGTTGTTTGAATGGTAGAGCAGTAAGGGGCCGGGGCCAGCATTGTAGCTAACAAAACAAAAAACGGTGGCTGAAGTTTTGTCACCTTTGAGCATACTTTCTGGTTTCTTCCTGGGAACATTGATTTCTTACAATGAAAAATGTTTCTTCAAAAAATGTTTTCAAGCTGGGAGTAGGACTCAGCTGTAGAACGCTTGCCTAGGATGGGTGACGCCCAGGCTGGCTACCAGCACAGGGGAAGAGAAAGATTTCCAGCCCACATAAGCTTGAGAGACAAGAAACACTTTATCCTGTATTTAATCCTTTGGAGACTAACTTGGCACCTTAGAATTTTAAAGATAAAAATTCTGCAGCAGCCTAGCGTTTTCTGACTTTTGCCTTGCTCATTTTGGGATGTATTACGGAAGACATCTGTGGGAAATGCCGTCTTAAGGGTGACTCTACAGATGTCCATCTCTGATCAGGCCAACATAAATATTAAACTAATGACTGTGGCCAAAAGATGAATTAGACGAGTTCCTAAGATGACAGGCTGAAAAGGCTCAGAGCTTTGGCAGTTCGCAGAGCAGTTCAGCTTGTCACTGTTTCCAGTTGCCCAGCAGGGCTGGGCGGGAAGACCCTACTGCCGCATGTACAGCTCCACGCGCTTCGCTTTCCAGCTGGCACTGAGCCAGAGGCTCCTCGCTGCTAGCTACCTTCATAGCACCTGAAGGGGTTGTGCCTGCAGGCTGTGAGGAGAGGAACGAGCTCGAACCCTGTGAGCTACAACGCCAGCCTGTGTTGTGTGTGTGTGTGTGTGTGTGTGTGTGTGTGTGTGTGTGTGACTAGACACCTCTGATTGGATTTTGGGCTGCTTCTCCAGAAGACCGGGTTTAATTCCCAGCACCTACATGGCTGCTCACAAACATCTGTAACTCTAGTTTCCAGGTTCTGATGCCCTCTTCTGACCTCTGTGTGAAGCTGAGAATCATATTTTAATCATAAAAAGGTTTTGAAATTTGCCATTTTGATGAAAAAGTTAAGAATTCTCTCCTGTCTGGCTTCTGAGCATACTTTTCACAGTAAATTGAATGTCCGTGGCTCACCAGTAAGCTCACCCAGTAAGCTGGGTCCTTTTACGTCAGTCAAGAAAGTGCACCCGGGCTTGCCCGTCTCATAGGGCACTGCACATAAGTACAGGGTATGTCCAGGAAAATGGTGGTAATGCTTCTGACTTTTCATGGAGTGCCTTTTCTGTAACACTCAGGTTGTGAATGAATGCTTGACCCCGATCCTCACTCAGCATGCCTCTTGCCAGTCATGACCCTTCCCTCTCAAACCACTGTCATTTCTGATGCTACTTAGCTTTAGCCTGATTTTGAGCTTTGTCTATGTGAAACTGTGATGTAGCTTTTTTCTTCTGCCTTCTTCTCTTCGGTGTTGTGTCTGTGCGGTGTGTGATGTTGTCGTGTGAAGCTTGGTTTGTTCATTCTCTTGGCTGTTCATTTTACCCCTGTGCGGATATGTCTACCAGTTCTTATAGTCTGTTACTGGCAGGCCCGTGAATTGATTCCGTCCTTGCCTTCATGCCTAGTACAGACGTGTTCTTTCGTAGGCCATGTAGTGAACAGATGCATGCATTTCTGTGGAGACATTTGTCTAGGGTGTAGTGAGCTGGGGAATGTGTACATGTAAACAGTTTTAGTAGAGACCTTAGAGAGGTTTCCCCAAGCAGTCATGCTAGTTAATATTTCAGCCGGTGGCTGGAAAAGTTGCTCACTTAACTGTCATTACTTGGCATTGCCTGCTTCTTTCTTTTTAAGCCCTCCTAGTGCTGGACAGATATACCACCAAATTCTTCTCAAAGCCAGCATTATTCTGATACCATGCTGGCTAGTTTTGTGTCAGCCTGACTCAAGCTGGTGTCCTCTGAAAGGAGAGGACCCCAAATGAGAAAACGGCTCTCTAAGGTCAGGCTGTGGGCGGGCCAGGGGAACATTTTTCTCAATCAGTGATTGATATGAAAGTGCTGAACCCACTGTGGGTGGTACCACCCCTGGGCTGGGTTCTGTAAGAAAGCAGGCGGAACAAGCCCTGGGTAGCAAGCCAGTAAGCACCATGGCCTCTGCATCAGCTCCTAGCTCCAGGTTCCTGCCCTGTTTGAGTACCTGCCTTGACTGCCTTCAGTATTGAACTGTGATGTGGAAATATAGGCAAAAAAATTTTTTTTGGTTACAGTGTTTCATTATAGCAGTAGAAACCCTAACTAAGACAGATAACAACATTAGGTGAGGACATAACAAAACAACAACAACAAAAACCCTATAGACCGGTTTCCCTGAAAAACAGATTTCCAAAAACAAAAATTTTCCAGTAAAATATTTGAAAGTTGAATTTAAAAACGTATTAAGACCGTATGGTATAGCCAAGATCGCTTCCTTCCAGGGATGCAAGGTTGTTCCGCTATCCATAAATGTAATATAGCACATAAATAGGCTCAAGGACAGAAAGCCCACGAGCATCTCAGTCATTGAAGAAAAAGCCTTTAACAAACCTCGGTATCTTCACATGATAAAAACTTTGAATAAGCCGTGCATTGGTGGCACACGCCTTTATTCAAAGCCCTGAGGAGATAAAGGCAGGTGGATCTCTGAGTACAAGGCCAGCCTGCTCTACAGACTACAAAGTGAGTTTCAGGACAGGCAGGACTACCCAGAGAAACTCTGTCTCAGAAAACAAAACAAACAAAAAGCCTGAATAAGCTAGGAATAGAAGGAACATACCTCAGCATAATATAGGCTATATATGATAAGCTGACAGCCAACCTTATACAAAATGGGGAAAACTGGGTGTATGTATGTATGTATGTATGTTAAATTTTAATGTTACCTAAAAAGATACCACTTTTTCTACTCTTTCAATCTGGCGCTTGAAGTTTTAGCCAGAGTGATAAGACAAGAAAAAGAAATAAAGGGAAGAAACTATTACCTTTGTTTGCAGATGATATTATTCTATACTTAAAAGTAACTAAAGACCCCTGCTCAGATGTAGCCCATGGCAGCTCAGTATCCAAGTTGGGTGCTCTAGTAAGGGAAACAGGGACTCTTCTGACATGAACTCATTGGTTGGCTCTTTGACCACCACCACCCCTGAGGGAGGAGCAGCCTTGCCAGGCCACAGAGGAAGACATTGCAGTCAGCCCTGATGAGACCTGATAAGCTAGGGTCAGATGGAAGGGGAGGAGGACCTCCCTTATCAGTGGACTTAGAGAGGGGCATGGGAGGAGATGAGGGAGGGAAGGTGGGATTGGGAGGGAATGAAGGAGGAGGCTACAGCTGGGATACAAAGTGAATAAAATGTAATTAATGTAAAAAATAAAAGTTTAATTTAAAAAGTAACTAAAGGCTCCATCAGAAAACTCTTAGACCTGATAAATACTTTTAGCGAAGTAGCAGAATATAAAATTGACACATGGAAATCAGTAGCATTTTAGTAGTTTTTTTTTTTTTTATATCTCAATAGTGAGCTTGCCAGACAAGAAATCAGAAGAAAGAAGAAGGGCAACAATCCCATATGTCTTAAGAATAAACTCAACTAAAGAAGTGACAGACTCCAGCAGTGAGGATGTAAGAACTGAAGAAAGAAGGGAGAGAGAGACCTTCTGCACTCATTGATAGGCAGGATTAATTTTACGAAAATATTACCAAAAATGATCTACAGATTCAGTGCAGTCCTCGTCAGAATCCCAGTGACATACTTCAGGGAAGTAGATAACAATCCTAAAATCATAGGAAAGTGCCCAAAAATCCCAAGGTCATCTTTAGTAGAAAGAGGAGTGCCAGAGATATGCCAGTATCTAATCTCAAGTCATACTGCTGAGACACAGTAACAAGACAGCATGGCATTGGCACAAAAATTAGACATGTAGATAGAAAAGAGAATTCATGGTGGCTGGAGATAATGGCTTAAGTAGTTAAGAGGCTGGTCAAGAGGCTGCTCTTCCAGAGGTCATGAGTTCAATTCCCAGGAACCACATGGTGGCTCACAACCATTTATAATGGAATCTGATGCCCCCTTCTCTCATGCAGGCATACATGCAAATAGAGCAGTCGTATGCATAAGTAAATAAATCTTTATTTAAAAAAAAAAAAAAAAGAAAAGAGAGTGCAGAAGAAAGCCCACATAGCCACAGTCACCTAAATTTCCACAAAAGTCAAAAAACAAACTCTGAAGAGAGTAGCTCCTTTAACAAATGGCGTTAGGAAAACTGCATTGTTTTCATGTCTACCATCAGTTCGATCCATATTGTGCAGTTGTACACAAATCAGAGTGCTATCGGAGACCTTAACATGCGACAGAACTTTGCTAGAGGGAAGCATAAGTGCCACTCTGAAGATGGAGACATAGGGAAGGACTTTCTGAAAAAGATGCCAAAGACTCAACAAATGATTGGGTAAAATTAAGATGCTTCTGCCAAGGAAATAACCACCACAGTTAAGAGCTAGCCTACATGAGGGGGAAAATGTTTGCCAGTTACACACCAGTGAATTAATGTGTAGAACATATAAAGAACTTCAGAAATCAAGCGCCAAGGGCTGGTGAGATGTCCCAGCAGGTAAGGGCCTGCACCACAGAAGCTTGTTGAGTTTGCTCATTAAACCTGCTTAAAGGTAGAAGGAGAGACGCAGTTCTACAGAGTTGTCCTGTGGCCACCATGTTTGCTGCGGTCATGCACTCACACACACGCGTGCGTACAACTAAAAACTCAATCATCCAGTCAGTAAATTGAACTAATGAATTTTATGAACAGTTTTCAAGTGGAACAGATGGGCAGTGAATGTTGAAAATACTCACTATCCTTAGCCATTGGAGCAGTGGTTCTCAACCTTCTTCATGCTGTGACACCTTAATAGAGTTTCTCATGTTGTGTTGACCCCAAAGGATAAAGTTATTTTCCTTGCTACTTGAGAACTGTCATTTTGCTACTGTTTTGAACCATGATGTGGATATGCGAGAGGCGACCCTTATAAAAGGGTCATTTGACCTCCCCAGAGGGGTCGAGACCCACAGGTTGAGAACTGCTGCATTAGAACAGTTGCAAACTAAGACTTCTTGAAGAGGCAACCTGGCCCCCTAGGGGCTCGTGAGACTGAGCTCCAGCCAGGGGTCATGTGTGGGACTGACCTCGGCCCTCTGCACATATGTAATGGTTGTGCAGCTTGGTCTTCATGCGGGACGTCTAATAGCAGAAGCAGGGGCTGTCTGTCTTTCTGTCTCCTGCCTGCCTGCCAAGCTGCCTCTTCCAGCCTTGGCAGCAGAAGATGCACCCAGTCTTACTGCAACCTGATATGGCAAGGCTGGTTGATACCCATGGGAGGCCTCCCCTTTTCTGAAGAGAAATGGAGGAGTGAGTGGTGGGGAGGGAGGAGGCAGGGGAGCCTGTGTGTGGGATGGAAAGTTAATTAAGTGATAATACGCACCTCCAAAAAAACCTGCGGGAAGATTGTTTGAAACAATGTCTAGCACTGAGAAAACAAAGGGCAGAACACGCCGACAGGAGCTTAGGTAAAAGAGGAAACTTACGCATTGCTTGTGGGAATGCCAACTGACAGGGCCATTGTGGATGTCTCATAGAGGTTTCTTACAACAGTGAACGTAGAACTACCATATGACTTACTCTTTGCCAAGAACTCGTAAGCCAGCACAACGCAAAGATACTTGTACATCCGTGTTTATTGCTGCACTGTCCACAGGAGCCAGGAAGTGGAGCCAGCCTAGGTGCCCATTGATAAATGAGTAGATGAAGTATATATATACATACAATGAGATGTTATATATTCATAAAGAAAAATAATGCCAGATTTTCTAAGGCAGTAGAAGGAATTAGATACCATATCAAGCAAAATAAACTTATCTCAGAAAGATAAAGAGTACGGGTTTTCCTTCATATGTGTAGGAGTGTGTATTGGGGGAGTGGTCATGGAACTAGAAAGGGGATTAAATGGTGGCTGGGAGCAGGAGGGGGAATAGGTGTGACTGAGTGGAGGCTGGGACTGTAGAGGAGGTTAGGAAGCCAACCAGAGGGAGGTAAGCGTGATGATGGGGGAGGAAATGGAACAGAGCATAGAGACCCACATGTATGAAAATGCCGTAACGAAACCATTGCTTCCTATGTTAACCTGAAAAGGTTAATTTTCAAAAAGTGCTGAGCAGGAACTGAATACCAAGTGAATGTAAAGCAGCATTTCCTCGACTGTGGTTTGGAAAAATGAATTATGCAGAAGGAGAATGATGGCCAAATCAATGTGGGAACCCTGGCTGTGTGCCTCTATGTTTTGTGTGGCGCAGTTTGGAAACAGATTTACCTTGACCCAGGTCTCTAGACGTTATGTAATACCTCTTACCACTGAGGGCTTACAATGCTGGGGATCGTGACGCACACCTTTTGATTCCGGTGCTCTAAGGCAGAGGCAGAAAGATCTCTATGTGTTCAAGGCCAGCCTGATACATGGTAAGTTCCAGGACAGCCAGAACTATGTAGAGATACCCTGTCTTAAACAAAGAAAAAACAAAAACAAAATCCAAACAGTTATAATTGTAACTGGATGTGTTTTTTTTTTTTAAGTTGATAGGTGAACTCCTCAAGTATTAAAATGTAAATATACAAAAATGTTGAAAATGGTTTTCAGAAACAATTTGTTGAACTTCCTTTTTCTAAGCATTCAGATGATCTTTGGGAAAGATGATAATTGCTAGTGGATTAATGCCTCTTAGGAGCAGTGAACTAGGCAGGCAGTCACATAGCGTAAGTTGTTTTTAAGAAGCATGAAATGGCAACACAGGCTTGCATGTGAAGAGTGAAGAGATTTAAGCGGGAAATTAAAATCCTCGCTCACATGCCTGCAGATCCCAGCAGATGTCAGATTCCTCACTGAACCAGCATCAGACATGGCTAGTAAGCTACACGGTGCATGCTTAGGGAGAAAGGGAGAGCATGTTCATTAGCATGCTCTTTTTCTTCCTGGTATTCTTCACATATTGTAAGTGAAATAGAAAAAACAGGCAGGATAGCAATTTTCCTAAAATGGTCAAGGTGATTTTTGTATTGTTTCCGTTGTTAGAAAGAATGCCTTATACTATTAAAAAGGAAATAGTTTGGAGTGACTTTTTTTTAGTGTAAAATTACATATTTCCTTGACAGACTGTCTAATAATTGCCAAATTTAGATCCTTAAAACAAAACCAGGACTTCCAGAAAGAAATAGTACTGCTATTTAAGAGTATCATAAATGTGATGAAAAAGCTGTTAAACTTTTTTAGAACTTACAGAATGCCGTTGCTCAGTTGGCGTCTTAGCATGTTAGCTTATGGCCGGAGCAGAACAGACATGGAGTGTTGCTAGGTGATCTCTTTACCTATCGCAACTCCTCTATGTCAGCAAGCAACTCTCTCAAAACCCACCAAAAACCAAAATAACTTCAGTTTGACATAGCCAGTCTTTACATAGGCAATACAAGGCTCTTCCTCACTTTGCAGATTTGGGCTATTCACGTGTTGACGGTGTGCATACAGTTTTTGTTTTTTCTTCAAGACAGGGTTTCTCTGTGTAGCCTTGAATATCCTGGCATTTGCTCCGTAGACCAGGCTGGCCTTGAACTGCCTCTGTGTGCACCGTCACAGCCAAGCCAGTGACTTTTGTTTTGTTTTCCTCTTGTAGTAGAACTACAAGTCTGAGCTGTTGAGCATACTTCATAAAGATCAAGCAATTGTTAGGGTAGCGTTGTTTACCTGTACAAACAACTGTACATTCACTTGTCTACTTAGATTTCCATTCTTTGAAACTGTGTGGTCATGTAGTGTAGGCCGTGGAACTTGCTGTGCAGCCTGTGCTGGCCTCAGCCTTGAAGGTGTTGGAGTTACAGTCAGGTACCGCCATCTGACCATCTGTCTAATACTTTACCACAAAACCTGTTCGGGAGATTTGTGGATTCCTATTGCTCTGTTTTCTTTAGCCTCTATCTTATGGGGACAATCACATTACAGAGTTCTTTGCATGCCTTTTGATCAGGGATTCTATCCTGGAAACGATGAGTTGCTTTTAGAAGGTCCATACAGAATTTTGTTTGTGTGTGTCTTCTTTCTGAGAAGAAAGCATAGTGTTTCCATTTCAGAGGAAACATGTTTGACCTAAAAGTTGGAACTAACCACCCTTACTGTAGAGTGGTGGTTTTCAACCTGTAGGGTCACGACCCTTTGGAAATCAAACAGCCATTCCATGGGGTCACAGAGCAAATATTCTGCATATCAGACACTCACATTATGATTCATTGCAGTAGTAGAATTGCAGTTATAAAGACACAATGAAATCAGTTATGGTGGGGGTCACCACAACGTGAGGAGCTGTATTAAAAGGTCTCAGCATTAGAAAGGTTGAGAACCGCCGCTCTGGAGGAACTGAAAGCTGCTCACACTTAATCCACATCAGCAAGAGTTATTCTAATTTCACATGTTCTTCATGTGTTTACAGATAGGTGTTTGAGCACATGCTCTGGCCACTGCTTCAGTGCTGGGAAACCCGTGGTGACTGAGACAGATAGAACTGCGGGTCTCCTGGTTGCATTACTGTTTTTGGAACTACATCTTAGAAGGAGATCCACAGGAGACAGTGGTGATTTCAGATAGCTTTCAGTGGAACTTCAGAGAGCTGCCAGGTGGTGTGAGAAAAATAAAACACACACGTGTCGTGGGGGCTGGAAATGAAGCGGACAGCTCAGACTTGGTGACCATGTATTCCCCTTTAAGGAAGTGACTTTGAGCGGGTATCGGAATGAACTGGGAAGATGCCTAAGATGTGGCCAAGGACAGAAAAACGATAATGGTGTGGCAGTTGTGCAGCGAACCAGGGGAAGGGGTGCAGATGGCGCAGGAAGATTACCAGCACAGAATATCCATGCAGGACCTTGAGAAGGAGTTTGGGATAGGACACGTGGTGGGGAATTCACCAGGGTGTTTGAAGCAGTACCTTGGTCTAGTTTAGACTTTGAAAGGTTATTCTGGGGCTGGAGAGATGGCTTCGAGGTTAAGAGCACTGGCTGTTCTTTCAAAGGTCCTGAGTTTCCAGAAACTGCATGGTGGCTCACAACCATCTATAATGATACCTGGGGCCCTCTTTTGGCGTGTAGGTATACATTCAGGCAGAATACTGTATAAATAATGAATGAATGAATGAATGAATAAATAAATCTTAAAAAGAAAAGATTATTCTGACTGCTTTAAGAAGAGTAGATGTTTAAAAAGACAAAAGTAGAATCAGACAGATCAATAAGATCACTGTGTTTTCAGATACAGACTATTGAGTCGATGTTGCATATTGATAATGTGATTGACTCTGAATTTTTATTTTAAGTTTTGCATGTAGTTGAGCTTGTCCTGAACAACTGGTTTGCTTTTATCTCAGGAATACTGTGCTTTCTAATTAAGCATTTTTGAGCTGGAAAACAGGGGTGTGTAGTGTAGCATCTTCTGCATTCTGTATGCTCCCACCATCCTCTCTCCCATGCTCACTTTCCGCTGACCCTGGATTTTCCTGGCTACTACATTGTGTTGATTTTGTACCTATCTTTGTATGTTGCCGTAAAGCCCTTTGGAACAGTGTGGTTGATAATCATTTGTTAGGGGAATCCTAAAACATTTTACAGTCAGAAGTACTTCATACAGATAGATTTTCTTTACCTGTTGACTAAATAAACTTTTCTTGATTTCCTCAAACAGTAAAGAAGTGCAAGTAGGTAGTAGACAGAAGCTGGGCCAATGTTGGGAGGTGTGTGCCTGTAAGTGTGGAACTCAAGAGCTAGACTGAAAGGTTGTGAGCTTGGGATGTCCTGTCAGGCCCTGCTTCAACAAACTAATAAAGACTGGACTACCTGAGAGATGAGTGAGTTGTTTTAACGGGAAAAGTTGTATAGTTTTCTTCCGGGAGAGATTTCTTTGCTGACATGGTTGATTGCCATTGCTAATGTTAGTGACCTGGGTGACACTTACAGAGACCATCAATTGACTGAGCGATCAGCTGCCATCATCCTGTACCTAGCATATTTCATCAACAGTGGCAGGGTGGTGGCCCCAGTGAAAATAATAGGAAACTATTCAGATCTGGCATTTTCTTCCACTAGTGCTTGAAAAAGGAAGCGCCTCGGGCATCCACCTTCCTGTTCTTTTCATACCCCTCATCTACCACTTCTACCTTTCTATGTATAGCCCATACCCCAAAATAATTACAGGGTACAAATTTTAGGGAAGAGGTTCTGTCAATCACCATGGAAAAATAGGAGAGCTCTGTAAGCTTGCAGGACTCAAATTGCATGTGACTTGAACAGCCTTGGATTCTGTCTTGGGACATGAATAGGACTTGGAAGTTATGAAGAAAATATTTGGCCAGAATGCTTGCCATGGAGACTGGGTGTCTGCCAAGACTTTACTTTGAAACTTCTGTCTTCTGTTTCTAGTCTTAAGGCATCATAACATACCATTCTTTTGCCGCTAGTCTGTTATTCTTTTATGAAGAAGTCACTTTTAAATAACAATTATTTCCACTATAATTAAACAAATCTTCTTTTGTTTGCATTATTTTTGTTACCATATTGTATATACACCCTGCTTGCTTAAACCTGCCTGTGTAACTCCTTCACAGGAACCCTCTTTAGGAATTTTAAAGTCTTCGACTTCTTAAAGTATTAATGAGATTTGCCAAAGTTGTAGTATCCGAACACTTGACTAGATACAGCAGAGGACAATAAGCTTGTCCACACAGCTCTTCCAGCAACCTTGTTCTTCTTCAGACAATTCTAAGTTCATCTCAAGTGTCAGAGACTTAAAGGAAGATGTGTTGGGGTTTACTCCTGAATATAACAAGGCCAGACACCTCACAGATTCTACCTTAAGGTCCAGACAAGAGAAAAGTATGCTGCGCTTTGGGAACACTTAGATTATGGAGGATTAGGCTGAACCTAAATGGCTTTAGTCCTTCCCTTCTTTGTGTTCCAGTGCCGTAACTGTAGAAGGTCATGGTTTGTGTTTAAATACGGAAGTGACTTGTGCTTATACCTTCAGTTGTTAATACTATTTTGAACTCAGGTTTTTAATTGTGGTGTGGGAAATTATTCTCTAAAATGAAGCACATTTTTTCTGCCTCTGCTGAAAACTGAACCCAGGCCTTTGTACATACTGGACATATACTTTACCACTAAGCTTCATCTCCAGTATAGTTTCTCAGTTTACAATAGGTCCCCAGTACACTCAACTGGCTTTCTCCACTGGTAGCTATAATATGATTATCAAGACCAGGGAAGTGTTTGAAACATATCAAACAAAGAAGAAGCTCTCATTTCTCCCTTTCTCTTCAGTCCTCAGAGTAACCACTCTGTTTCCTTCCAAGCCATTTACAATTCACACATGTGTGAATACACTTAAGAGTGTGCACACAGTTATACATTGTTTTGAGATACAATCTCACTGTACATAGCCCATTCTTGCCTTGGACATGGCCTTCCTTCCTCATCCTCCTGGGTGTTGGGGTTACAGCCATGTGCCATCACACCTGGCTTAGCCATTTTCTTCTCTTGAAGAATGACTGGGGTCATTTATGTTATACAATAAACATTTTAAGTGCAACATTTTGCCATTTTATGTTGATTAATATGTATCAACTTCATTTTCTGATTCCTCCCCCCACTGTTCTATAGTCTGAAGAGAATATAATTTATTGAAGCATGTGTCCTTGTTGTTAGACATTATAGAATCTCAAGATTTTCAGTGTATGTAATTCCACAGTTAATATCCTTTTATGACTGGTTCAGTTGGCTTTTAGAAGTGATATTGTATATACTGTCAAAAGGATACAATCATTTCAAAGACTTACTAAGCAATATGACAATAAAATTAACAGATATGTGGAAGAACATACACTATGGAAGTATACAGTTGGCAGACCTAGGCTGTTCCTTGCTTATGGAAGCATCATCAGTCTGCATTTTTGCAGGAGTTTTTTTTTTTTTTTTTTTTTTTTTTTTTTTGTAGAGGGAACAATACTGGGAATCAAATACAGGCATGCTGGGCAAGCACTTTATCATGGAACCACAGTCTCCAGATGGTTTGATTGATTTTTAGATAAACTTTCAGCATGTCTCCATAGACTGAAAATATAAGCCAGTGTGTACAATATAGTCTCAGGTGTAAGTGTTTTTAAGATTACCAATATTCTTACTATTTTTTTCCACTGAAAGAAATAGGCTAAGGTTCCTAGGACAGTTTGCCACAGTAAAGGTAGAAATATCCTGGATTCTGGTGAGTATTATACGTGCTATCATAATTATTAAATATTAACCCAGTAGTGACAATATTTAATAGGAAGCATTTTTTTGGTTTGTTTTTGAAGTGGTGTTTCTGTATCCTGGAAGCCACTCAGTAGGCCCGTCTGGGATTGGAAATCCTCTTACCTCTGCCTCCCAAGTGCTGGGATTAAAGGCGTGTGCCACCACCATCCTAAAGAAACTCTTTTAGAAATGAATTCACTTTGGGGCCAAAATTCCTACTATTCATTTATAAATACTTTCCCAGGCCAGTGAGATGACGCTGTCTTCAATTAGAACTGTTCAGAGCCTGCTAGCATTCTGCTTTGTTTTGTTTGAAACAGGGTCTCACTGTGTAGCCCTGGCTGGCCCGGAACTTGATTTGAAGACTAGGCTGGTCTCAAACCCTCAAGAGATCTGCTGGCCTCTGCTGCCCAAGTAGTGCTGGCATTAAAGGTGTGTTCCACCATCCACGGCCCACTGTTAGCACTTAGAAGGAATGCACTCCTTCTCATCTGTGTGTGAGTGTGTGTATGTGTGTGGGTCGTTGCGAAAAGGCTTTTGGTTAATGATTGGGTATGGGGAGTGAGACAGAGGCCAGGCTGGCCTCGAACTCAGCAATCCTCCTGCCTCAGCACACATGTGTGCGCGCACACACACACACACACACACACACACACACAGTAAAACTCTCATGTCGGCCTTTGCTCTTTCTCTGTGTGGTGTGGTTGGACACTGCCTTTTTAGGCACTCAGGAGCTATACATCCCTCACCCTGGCTGATTAAGTACTTGATTCCTCAGGGCAAGTGGTTTCTCTTCCAACTCTGATCTTTCCCACTTCCAACTCCTGTTCTTTTTCTTGTTTCCTTCTCATTGTGTGTGTATATGTTACTTCCTTCATTTCTTCTGTGCCCTTGCCATCTGAAATCCCCCGTTCTGATGTCAAATGGCCCTAGCCTTCAACTCCTTGGCAGAAAGATCCCTTTTCCTCCTCTTCCTGTTGTTCTGGGGACGCCTCACCTGCACTTTCTAGCGCAGTGTGTACTCTTTCATGGGCTGTTCTCTGTTGTGGCTTTCCGCGTGGTGGTGTTTACCCTTTGTTCATCTAGTGTGTTCTGTAAGTGTTCCAGCCTCCCTTTTCTGGTAAGTTTTTCCTGTGTCCTTGTGTTCATGTATTCCCAGTTTACTTTGATTGGTTCATAGGTGGGCTCATTTTATCTTCCGGGATACACTGCCTTTACCAGTCCATTCCCTGCCGGCAGTGTGGAACAGGTGGTGGTGGCCACACGGCCAGCAAGGCGTGCGAGTCACCCTCTTCTGCCTACTGCTTTATGAGGAGTTGTGCAGACCTGGCTGGGATCCATGGCTTATCCAGCATGATGGAGCAGAGTTAAAGATTAATGTCAAAGGCATTTTTATATTTAATGTGCATGTGAGCATGAGGGTGTTGGCTTCCCAGAGAAGAGTGGAAGAGGGACGCCGAGCTCTCCCCTCAAAGAGTAGCAGTCATCTGTCTGACTATCACATATTATACACCATTTTGATGGCTCAAGTTACACCTCAAAAAGTTGCTAGTACACTTTTTTTGTTGTTGTCGTCCTTTTCTCACTTTCAGCTTAGCCAGATTCTAGGGTGGCCCTGGAGATGGCTGGATGAAATTATAGTCTGATGAGGTGAACCAAGGAGCCACCAGGATTACACAAGGGCTGCCTGGGTTGCGCGGCTCCCCTTAGAGGGCTTTCCAGTGGAAGTCCTAGACTATGGTGGGTTTATAACTAGGGAGAGAGGAGAAAGGCCTTGTTGTGCTGGGATTCTGGTTTCCCTGCTGGCTGAGGGGCTCCTTTCTATTCCTCATGTCCCCTAATTTCCCTCTTCCTATTTTGCCTCAAGATAAGTAGAATTTTATTAGGTAAGAAAATGGAGGTCTTGATTTTCTAAAAACTTACCTAATTTCTAACATTCTGATGTACCGTAATTAAATATTAAGTATTATAATAATACTTAAGTATTATTCCTTTAAAAATGCTGGCTTGTTGTAAGTTGTAACGTTCATCAAGTCATTCCTTAAATCATAGTCTCTTAATTCTCCCAGATTCTTGCCAAGAAATTTTACTTTTAATATTTTATGAATTTTTTTCAGCCAATCTGTAAAATACTTAGAGGATAACTTCCAACTTCCTTCCTGTTTTTTTTTTCTCTCTCTCTCTTCTGTTCTTTGTTCTCCCCTTAATTATCATGAACCAGGCTTTACCTCCTCACCTATGTTGAAGGCCCTGGGCCAGGCATTGTTTCTGTTCTTACAAAGAGAGAGGGCTTGCGCTTTTTTTTTTTTTTTTTTTTTTCTGATGGCCTAGTGTGAGCTGTTTATGCAAGGTATCAATGAAAACAATTATCCTAACAGGATGACACAGCCTATTAGGCCTAGAATGTCCTGACTTCCTGTTTAGGTTATCCAGAGGTCAGATGTGGGTCCCTGCCGCACTCCACTGTCCACGTGGGAGAGTGTGGTAGGACTTGGGTCACAATCCATTGATCATTTCTCCTCCCGAGGAGATAAGCCGTTCCCTAGCTGCTGTGTGTATTTCATAGCTACAGCCCTTAGTAAGGGTGCGCTGCCGAGAGCTTCCTGTCAGTAGCTGCTTCCTGACACAGCTGCATCTTCAAGTACATGTGTTGCAGGGTTGCAGAGTTGTCATGTAACCTCTCTGGAATCTGTCTAAGCACTGAAGCCCAACATGAGCCTTGCCTGCATGCTGTGAAGCCCTGCCTCAGCGAATCAGTCTTCGGAGTTTGCTATCTACTTTTTACCCCTTCTATTTCATTATGCTCCAGGGTATAGAAAGACATTTCTCTTTAAAACAGATTAAGCAGCAAGTGTTCTGACATGTTTTTCTAGCAAATTATTATACCTGACTGAAGATAATTACATATACAGACAGATCTGGAAGCAAATGGTTAATTAAAGTGCCTTTCAGATTCAAGAAAAGTAAATACGTACTTTAAATTGCTTGGGCTAAGATAATAAAATCGATTGCAGAAAGGAAGAAATGGCTGAGGAGACACATCCCCTTAAACATAAAATAGTGGCATATTTACTTGTGTGTGTGCATGTGCCCTGCACTGTGCTTCAGCTCCAGTCGTGATTCTCTCTCTGTTACACGGGCACCATACAGTGCCGACTTTGTTAATGTCCATTATGCTGCTTTGGTAGTCCAGTTCATTTTGCATTTGTCTCTAAGGCCAACGGTGAGGTCTGGCACATGCAGCTGAGACCTGATCTCTCCAGCACAGCGAAGGGTAGTCCGAGCTTTGCCTGCCCACCGAGGAGCTCCTGCAAGGGGTAGGACTGGGGTCTTCACAGTAGAGATGCGCCCTCGTCTTTCTAAAGCACTTGGGATTTGTTCTACGGAGGTTCGTCTATTGTAGACGCTTTGAGGTACAATTTTTGTTTTGTGTTTTGCTTTTTGAGACAGGGTCTCATAGCCCAGGCTTGTCTCAGAGTTGCTGTGTAGCTCAGGTGGCCTTGGACTCCTCATCCTTCAGCACCTACCTCCCCTGTGCTGGGGATATAGGCATGTGCCACCATGCCTTGGCTCTGAGTTCCATTTTAAATAAGGAAATGACAAGATGCCATTCAGATGCTTTGGTGTCTAATGTATTTAGTTTTAATTTCAGTTTAGTTTCTTCCCTTAAGCCAGAACCAGCACTCCTATGACAAATTATAAATTTTATTAGAGTTAACTAAAATTTTAGAGTAGAACATATGTGACTAATTTAGTGAAGATTAAATTAACCCGGGTATTAGGTCCTCCACATTTATTTTAAATCACAGCCATTATCTCAGGTGGGGAGCAGGGTTTAATGGGACACCCACTTAGATTCTCTTAGAGGTGAGAAAATAGTGACTCCCCTCCTCCCTTGCCGCTCTCAGCAGTCACAGTATGAAGAAGTGCATAGAGCAGTCTCCAGCTTAGCCCATCCGGGAGCGCAGAGACATCAGCAGCTTCCCTCCTTAGCTAATCAAGATTGTCATCTTTTACTGCTTGAGTTCCCCCAAACTCGGTTCACACGAGTCTGTCATAGTTCTTCAGTGCCATAAAGAAGCAAAATGACTCATCAGAAAGGATCTCAAGTCTAGTAAGTGCCTCTTGAGGTTCAAGGTTTGACCCCTTAGTGCTGGGAGCCTGCGAGCTTCACCCAGCTGACTTACATAAGTGCAGCAGATGATGTAACGAGTCCAGACAGAACATTAAATGTACGACCGGGAATGTTTATTTGGCGTGTTAGGTGGTGCCATCGCGGGTTTGCAGAAGGAAACCCCAGAAGCAGAACTTTGGTTTTGAAATGCTCTATGCATTTATGGCGCGTGTTAAACCATCCTAGTGTAGCTCAGCTTTCAGAATGATAGATACCACTAAAATTTCAGGGGTATAGTAACTGTTTTGGTTAATCTCTCTTCCTTTCTGTCTGTCTGTCTGTCTGTCTCTGTGTCTGTGTTATAATTCAGCAGTAACAGGCAGGAGTACTAATAGATACTACAGTGTGGTAAACCCTGAGAATATACTAAGTGAAAAAGCCAGTTACAAAGACCCCATTACAGGATTGCCGTTTGGGCAGTGACCGCTGGCAGCTGTGGGGGCTGGGCGGCAAACTAAAATGCATGAGATGGTGTCAGACATTGTGAAATATGAAAACCATCGGTTTAAGTGGGCGAATCGTACAGTATACCTCAAAACGATATTATCTTATTTTATTTTTTGTTTTCTCAAGACAGGGTCTCTCTGTGTAGCTCTGGCTGTCCTAGAACTCACTCTGTAGACCAGACTGACCTGAAACTCCAGAGATCCTTCTGCCTCTGCCTCCCATGTGCTGGGATTAAAGGTGTGTACCACCACTGCCTGGCTTTAAAACTATTTTTTAAAAACCTTTATAATGATGCTACTTTAATTGTATTAAAGGTATAAAAGTGAAAGGAGAAAAATTGTGAAATAGATGCTATAAGCAGGAATGTCATATAAGTTAGGTAAACTTTTTATGTGATAGCAGTATGCATCCAAAATTAGAAAAGGCAAGCCTCCTGAACAAATGTGGACAGCCACCAAGCTAACAGGAGTTAGTGTTGTTTTGAGAGTGGAGAGGGAGGGCAGTGAGCTCTTCATTCTATGATAGGCTTCATGTGATTATTTGCTGTGTATTATTTTGAAAAATTTTTTTAATAAATTAACATACAAACTTACACATGTTTCTGTATGCTACTGTAACCACAGCAGCCATAGGAATTTTGGCAGATATAGAAGTTTATAAACCTGACTGTTTACTGCCATTATTTGCCTTTTTCTACGAAATTCCAAACTCCCCTAGCACTATCCTATAGCAAAGCTTAGCATTGCAAGAACTTACAGGAAGGCCTGGCGTGCGGGTATGTGCTTTTAGTGTCAGCACTCAGGAGGTTGAGACAAACAGTTCTGTTTGAGTTGAGGCCAGCCTAGCCTACATAGAGAGTTCCGGGCCAGCCAGGGCTGCATAGTAACCCTGTCTCAAAATAAAGAAGGAAGGAAGGAAGGAAAATTGAAATAATTAAAAAGAATAGAAAGACTACGCTTGAAGAACACCTCACTTCCACAGTGACGGGACGTGGACCGATGCTGGTAACATCTGTACACGCAGCACCCTGCGCTCCCCGTCATCCCCACGTGGAAAGCACGCTTGGAAAATAGACATTTGAAGAGAGAAGGTTTGGTTGGAGACAGCTTGACGGCCTTTAACACAGGGAGACCAGAAGAAGCTAAAGGAAAAATTTTGTTGTGTTTTGAAACAAGGTCTTTTGTAGCCTGGGCTGGCTTTGAACTCCTGCCTGACTCTACTGTCCATGTGTTGGGATTACAGGTTGTACACCATGCCAGGTTTTCTGCGGTGCTGGGGTTGAATCTAAAGCCTCAAGCATGCTAGCCCAGTACTCTACCGATTGAGCTACCCCTCTCCTGGCCCCTTGTATGGCTTTTGACTAAGTTCACAGTGGCTCTATCTAAAAATCACCCCTCAGCTTCATCTAGAGTTTTCTTAATGTGTTATTTTCACAGAAAAGGGAAAGCCTGGAGCTTTAGAAAGCAGATGGTGCTCATTTGATGCCATTATCTAGACAAGATAAGTATTCTGCCAGCATGTCTTTACTCAGCTCAGTAAGACCCCGCCTCTTCAATTCCCAGTAGCAGCTACTGAGGGTTTGTTTGAAGGGCAAGTGTCCGCCCTCAGCGTTGTACTGGGGTTAGGAGTTTTAAGTCCCTGAAGAAGGAAAAGGAAAAAATGGTCTTCTGGTTTACTTTTGGAATTTGCAAATCAACCCTGAGGTCCCAGGTGGATTTAGTGTTTGGAAAAGGGAACCTGGGGGACTAACGCTGGCCCTGAGCCCCTAGGTCACTGTTCACATTTACAAAAGCAAACCTGGTGTCCCCAGTTGCTTCTCTCTTAGCTTTTATTTATCTTCTGTCTTGGGTCACTGCCCCTGAGGTGCTTCAAAAGCAAAATCCAAAAGACCCAAAACAAAGAAAACTGAACCAGAATCAAGGAAAAATGAGCCTCACTGTGGATTCGGTTTTACAAAGGCAAAAAGGCACTCTGAGGAGTTCTGTAGCCTAGTTTTTAAGTCTGCCTCCATCCACTGTGTCGTTTGCACAAAGTGATCTCAGCAGGTCTGAGACCCCACGAATATACAGACTGGGGACCAGTCTGTAGGATGGGAAACTGTCAGCCGGGCAAACGATCGACATGGAGGAATTCCTCAGTGATTCTGAAGTGATTCAACTATTTTGAGCATCTAAATGGGACCACCCGTGCAACCATTTCATTCCTTAAGCTGATATTTTTTGTTCGCTGGACACACAGGAAGCACCAGAACTTACAGATACTGGCACAAATCCAGTCGTGGCTTGATATGTCACAGTTGTTCTGGAGGCAACTTTGAATCCTCGCTGAAAAGAGTTACTAACTTCTAGTGATCTTCTAGACGGGATGAGATGGAACTGAAAGGCGCTGTTTTACTACTTTGTTTCATGCAATCCATACCTTGATTACTTCCCCAAAAGACCTGAAGAATTGTTTTGCTTGGCTACTGGAACAAACCCACTTACAGAACTTGCTGCCAATCCTCATTATTGTGTGCCCTCCTTTATCCTTTAATAAGCATTTGCAAAGTTGCTTTGGGATAATGTGGTGATGTTTTGTTTTTGTTCATTGTCGATCTACATCTTTGAACTCTACGTATCCATGGTAACTAATAAATTCACCTGTTGAGACCATGTCTTACATTATTTTTCTTTTCCAAGACTAAAGGATTTTGTGTGATTACCGTAAATGTATTGTTTGTTTGCTGGTATCTGAAGGAAGCAAAACTTGAAATAGAGTGAGATGTTTTCTGTAATGGGGCCTTTAGTACTGGAAATGCAGCATCCTGTGACATCTGGACTGCTCAGAGAGGCAGTCCCCAAGGCAGTGGCAGGATGAGCAGCGGCACTGAGCACTGATGTTTCCTGTCAGAACCTCCTCCCCCATCTCATCCAGTGGGGCAGTTGTGTCCTTTCTAGGCCATCCTCAGCAAACGAGGGGGCATACTGCCCCTGTCAGACCCAGACTGTGTGGAAAGCTGTGGGACCTGGAATGAAGCCCTGCTCTTGTGTTATCCTTACATTTCAGGAGGGATGTGCTTTTAAAAGGGCCAAGGTGTGGTGGCATTCAGGAGGTGGATCTGCTGAGGCCAGCCTGGTCTGCAAAACAAGTTCCAAGGCTAGAGAGTGAGATGATGTCCCAAAAACAAACAAACAAACAAACAAACAAACAAAAAACAGAAAGGTGAAATTAAAAAGTACTTGATGACTGTTGGGGGTGAGGTCACTGGTAAGCCGTTCAGGATGGTAGAGCTGCTTTCTCATGGAAGACTGTGTCCTCAATCATTACGCTTAGTGCTCCCCATGAGATCCTGGGCGAACCCACCCTCTCTAATCAATAGTGCAGTGAAAGCCTGCAAAAAATGATGGAGGAAAGTTTGCTGTCAGTGTTCCCAGCGTTTTTTTTTTTTTTTTTTATTTACTTAGTCCAGCAGCATTATGGATTTGAAAAATCTTTATGCCTGTGGAAAGGAGAAATTTGAATTAGAAAATGAAGATCAACATGCTTCCTGCCCCATTCTTCCTCCCTACTCATACCCATTATCCTTTAAGACAAAGACACTGAGGCGTTGCTCCTTTATTCATGGGTGTAGAGTAGCAGGCAAGAGAGGAGCAGGCTGTGCTTTCCAGCATTCTACATAGTAAGCTGACAGTAGCTTCTTCCCGTGTTAATAGAGTGCACATCACTAGGATTTGTGCAAATAACGTTTTTAAAATAATTCCTTCATTAGCCTCAAAATATAACTTGTTTCTTTGTTAATTTACCACTGCTTACTGATATACACTCCTTGAGGAGAGGGACAGTTCTAGTTTTTAATACTGTCTTCTGGTGCCTAATATGGTATGTAGCCCATTGTAGATGGGCCATAAGGGTTTGTTGAAGGACTAAGTAAACTTTAGCGAGATATCTGTTGTTGGTATTGAGTTCCTTATACTTTAACATAAAGGTTTCTATACATATCTACAAATTGCACATGATATACACTTTATAAAGTTAATGTGAAATATATAGCTTAGAATCTGGCAGGTACAATAAACATTATGCTTTCTGTAATCTCTAGCGATTTGTGATGAATATCTGCGTATGATGTCTGGATGTGTGCACAAATCATCAGAATAGTATTTCTATTTAGGAAAGACTTTCTGTGCTGGAGAAGGACCATGTGCCTTCACAGGTGGAGGTGGTTCAGTAAATAGGTTCCTCCTTTCCCACCTGGAGATGCTAGTTCTGCCCAAGAGCAGAAAAAGCCTCATTTACAGGCTCCTACCTCTTCCGTCTCCCAAAGGTCACTTGCTAATGCCCTTTTGGGGAAAGTATGCTAGAGCCAGTATAGAATGGTTCCTTTCTGCAGACTGCACGTGACCACATTCACACAGATCAGAAGGAGGATGCTTCACAGCGATGCTGTTCTTGACAATTATGCAGAGACTGTTAGGAGAGTATTTTTAACAGATACAGAAATTTCGCTTTTCATTTGTTTGTTTGTTTGTTGGTTTTTTTGAGACAGGGTTTCTCTCTGTAGCCTGGCTGTCCTGGAACTCGTTATGTAGAGTAGCCTGGACTGGAACTTGGAGCTCTGCCTCTGCCTGTCAAGTGCTGGGATTAAAGGCACGTGTTACCACCAACTGGCAATAAGTGTTATTTTAAACTCTAGCATTAATGCATGTCCACTGTAGAATATTATAACCAAAAAAACAAAACAAAACACCAAGTTACTCATAACCCCCATAGAAATAATTATTTCTAACATTTCAAATTTTCTTTCATTTATGCCGTTTTTCTGTAATCAAGTAACAATGCTCATCGTAAGCATCTTCCTAAGCTTCCTAAGCCATTTGATTCTGTGTAAATGATTTTAAGCATGTGATAGTCACTGAAAGTTCTACCACACTATTTTACCAGTTTACTTTTTTTTTTCTTGTAGTAGTCCTGGGCATTAAACCTAGACTTCATGCACACTAGGCACAGATTCTTAATTCTGACATTTAGACTGTTTGAATTTTGTCTGTAACCTTATAAAATGTTGGAGATTTCTATCGCTGTGCATAGCTTTTTGTCCATCTTTATTATTTTTCCTGTAATTCCTCTCCTGTAAGTATGATTACCAATTCAAAGAGAATGGCTATTCTATAGCCCCTTCAACTCAGGGCAGAACGGTAGTCTATCAGTCACACTGTCATCATCTGAGCATTTGAAATTAACGTTCTTTGGGAAAATACAGGAAAATGTATTTTACCAAACAACAATAAAAATTATGCATATATGCTCTTTGCACTTCTAGACAGTATCCTTTTAATATTGTTTCATTAGAATTTCTGTAACAGTGTTCCAACTTCTGTATGGCCTAGAATGTTTTCTTGTCTGAAAATAAAGAGAGTGACCATTCGTTTTTAATAAGTTTATTATCTCAGGCCTGTAGGGTAGGCTCAGTAGTTAAGAGAATGTGTTATGTTGCAAAGCACCCAGGTTCTATTCCCAGAACCCACAGTGAGGCTCAGCACCAGGCACACATGTGGTGCACAGACATACATATAGGCAAGATACTCTTACACATAAAATAATAAAAATAAATATAGAAAATTAAATATATATATTATTGCATCTTCCACCTTTTACAAGGGTGTGTATAGCTGTTGCAAATTGATGGAGAAATAAAGTGTTAAACAAGTCCCTCACCTTCCCAAGAACAAGTCAGTTTTTCCTAATCTTTCTTTTGGTGGCTTTAATCACCTTAAAAGTTTTTATTCCTCTTAGAGTTAGTTACTGCTCAGCACACACATCCTGTGAGTAAATATAAATGCTTCCTTCATGTGAGAGCAAAAGCAATAGAACCCTTCTCTATGAAGTATGTTTTTTGAAAAAGAATATAAAGACTAAGGACATAGTAAGTAAAGCATCAGGCTTTTTGAAGCACCTCAGGCGAGGAAGGATAGGAAGTTGGCTTTAAACAGCTTAAAGGGTTAGGGCTTAACTGGATAAGGACTTTGATGCTTTCGGTCGGCAGCGCATGGCTTTTAAAAGATTATAACAATATTTGACGATGATTCTAAGTGGGCTTTATACAGCAGAAAGTCAGTTTTGAGACACTACGGAAAACAGATGTCTTTTGTTGTTGTTGTTTGTTTACACAAAATGATTGGCGAGAGTTAACAGGCCGAATCCTGGAGCGCGGTTCCATCGTGATTCCGAGCTCTGTCACCGAAGAGAAGCCAACAGAGGTTCTTTAATGTACCTAATTGAGATTATCCAAGCTTTTGCTTTAGGTTACTTTAGGAAAGTCTGGCTGCAAACAGCTTCTTTGGAAGGTAAACATACCTCTAAGAAAAAAAGGCTCTTTCTGATTCTATATACAGGTGGCAAGAGCCTCACCGTGGCCTGAGCGTCAGGTAGTGTGCAAAGGTAACAGGTGTTGGTGTGACTGCCAATTGTGTGAAAATGCCAAAAACTGTTAGAACAGTAACCACTGAAAATTTTAGCAATTCCAAAATAAAAAAATGAGGAATACTATTCTGGTTGTGAAGAACACTAGTTACATCTTGAAGTGAATTTCCATGTAGAAATGAAACAAGAAGCATATTGTTGATTTCTGTGTGAGCAGATGTCTGAGAGCTGGTGTGATATTTCCATCCTTTTCCTCAGCTCCTCGACTTGTTCATGGTTTGGGATTGGTCTACATATCTAGCTGACTATGGACAGCCAGCTTCCAAGTACCTCCGTGTGAACCCACACTCGGCCCTTACTCTTTTGGAGAAGTGAGTATGTTCTCTAAACAATTTTTGTTGTTCTTGTTTTTAATTTGGATAGCATCTGACACAAGTTCTGATTCAGTGATAAAGAACTAGAAATTTCTTTGGAAAGAAAAATGGGCTTAAAGCTCAGCCCAGCCAGGTGTGATGTTATGTGCCAGTCAGGCCAGCCCTGAAGCAGGAGGATTGAGTTTGAGGGAGGTGAGATTATACTAGTGAGCATGAAACCCCGGAAGAAAGGAGAGAAATTCAGTACATTTTGATGAACAAAACAGAAGTCTCTTTCTTGCCTTTCAGAATTGTTTTAATACATACGTGAGGAAAATGATTTTTTTCCTAATGTACCGTGAAAGTCTCAGGCTCAGTGTGCTTTACAGATATGTAGGTGGGAACCTGAGCGTATGTGACAGTTTAGAGAGTTTTGTGTTGGGTCCAGAGTCCATCCCCCCACAGGAGAGAAAAGGCTTTACACGGATATATAAGAATGGGAGCTACTTAAACATAAAATAAAACAGGGTCAAGAAATGGGATGGTATCTAAGTCTTGGATTCTTTGCAGGTAGAGAAATACATGATTTGAAGAAATTGTATTGTGAAAATGAGACACTAGGGTTTACTGGTGTGGCTAACCCCTCGTGTGGAAACCTTTCTTTCACTCAGTCATATTTTGTTTAAAGTGTAACTGTTAAAGTGTACAGTTGTATGTTAAAATTGTAGATTGTTTTTCCAAATTTCAATATATCTGTGGTCATTTGATTTGAAAAGATGTAAGAAACTATTCACAATTTATATAAATTTATTTTATAACAACATGAAATACACTGAGGCAAAAACATTGTATTTTAAAACCTTCTGATGCCATTTTCACATTCACATAGTCCTGCTATGGGTGTGTGTTAGAGGCTGTGTAAGATATTCTAGCAAACCTTATGCTTGATATTAGGAAATAACGTGGTGTTATAAAGCACATATCTTAGACTTGCTTGCTAGTGCAAGATCATCATTTTCTCGCTGTTCATATGGTTTCTGTATTGGTAAGTTTGGTAGTACTGATTTTCATTTCAACCACAGGTAGTGGTGGGTAATTCAGAGCATGTTGAAAGGAAGAAAGAAAGAGAAGGAAAGAAGAAAGAAATCTGTAAATCTTGAGGCAGCAGTTTTCTTTTTCTAAGCATCTATATCTGTCTGTGTTTGTAGGATGAAGGACAGCAGCAAGAAAAATAATATATTCGCCCAGTTCCGGAAGAATGACCGAGACAGAGAGAAGCTGATAGAGACAGTGGTGAGACAGCTCAGAGGCCTGGTGACTGGTATGTCCCAGCACACGTAGGCAAGTCAGACCACGGCTCAGTGCTTCTCAGTGGCCAGCACTGTCACGAGACAGTTATTTGTTTACACAACCCAAAAACACAACAGAGGAGATACATTGATGAGGGCTTAAGCAATGATGGTAACAAACATCTTTGTATGGATTTTTAAATAACTGAATACTATTTTATATATAAAAATGTAACAATTTTTTTTCAATTTTAGAGGAAAATTCAAAAAGTTGTAATATATAAACCCAATAAATTGTATATGAAACTGATCTCAAACATTAGAAAATTTTATGTCTCTGCTTGTAAGTATTTTTTCTTCTATTTAAGCTTGAAGGAGTTTCCCAGTGTGTCGTTATAGTTGAAGGTAGCCACTGCTGATAAGGGAATATTTTGCTGTCATTGTTGGACTTTTAGTTTTTATTTTCACCTCAGTGTGACTAATATGGCCTAAATTTTTTAGTTCTGCTGATTCTGAGTAAGAAATACACAAATCTTGAAAGTTTCTGAAATCAAACTCAGCTCACAGGGAGTGGCAAGTTCTTTGTTCTGTTTGGATAGCTTAGTTACTCTGAAAATGAAGAAAAGGGTTTGGATTTTCTAAAGATGTAGAGTTGGTTGTTCATTGAAGTTAATATTTCTGTCTGTACTTCTTGTAGCTGACCCTGTTTTTTAAAGTTTTAGGTGGGTTTAAGTTAAAAGAGAAGTCAGTTAAAGGGGCTGTTGATGTTAGGGGTAGCTTGTCCTGGTTCATGTTCTTCCTGCCTAAGATGCAGGATTCAGGCTAATGCTCCGCAGATAGTAGACGCTGTGTGCGGCGGAAACAAGCAAGTTCAGCTGAACTCTGAAGCCTACAGCAAGTGTACATTTTCCTCTGAGTAAGTCACAGCGACACACGTGGATGGAAACCCGGCCTGTTTTCTCTCCATTGTAATTACGCTGAAGGACCTCCCTTTGCATTTTCTGGGTTTATGCCTGTAAGATTACCTGACTCTGTAAAATGAGCGTGAAGAGCTTTGCTTCCATGTGTGGATTTTGTGATAAAAAACATTAAAAAGGTTGAGAGTTGTTAAAGATGCTGTTTTAACTATTCAGAGCTTCTTATTTCAAACAGCCTCCTCCAGGCCTATTATTTCGGAATGGGCACGACACAAAACAAAACGTATTAGTTCTCTTAACAAATAATGAAAGCATTTCAACGTTTAAAATTATTACACGAAAAAAAATACAGGAATTCTTAGGACGCAGTGCATTCTGGATGTTAGGAGCGGTGGTGCTCAGGCAGCTCTGAAGAAGTCAGTGTGACTGGCTCGCTGTGTTTTGGGGGGACACTCCTGGCTTTGGCTCAGGCCTCTGGGGATTTGGGAAGAGGAACCTCCATGTCGCCTGAAGCAGACACCCGTTGGGCTCCTCTGCACTCTTTCCAAAAACCAGGCACCTCCCGCACCTCCCCCCACATCTCCAGATAGCGCTGTTAGCTATCCGGAAGGCAGAAAGGCATTGCAGCCTAGAATGGGGCACAAAAGCCCAAGATGCCAGCTGGTAGGCCCCGGGAGGGGGCGGGATTGCTGACATGGCAATGAAAAAGAAGTGAGATTTTGATTTGATCCCGAGACCAGAGCTGCGCCCAGGCTACCTGAAGGACTTGGGGTGCCCCTGTGAAGCTTAGGAGCAGTGGAATTACCCTCTCCTGGAGGCTCCCTTGAAGTGGCAGATTGGAGAACTAGGAGCCGCAGGGGGTCAGAGTACAAAACCTCAGCCATCCCTCTGGACCTCTAGAGTCACAATCAGCTTTCCTGAAAGAGACCGAGCCAAGGAAAGCAGCCCAGGCAGGTCGGTTAGCCTTCATGTAGAGGTTTCGAGGCTAAGGGTAGGGGCCCGAGCATCCGCTTCCTGTGGGCTTCTCACGCTGGTGCTGCTAGGTGCTCGCATTGCACCGAGAGCTCAAGAGCTCCAAGATACGGTGCAAAACCGCAGGCCCCGCCCGAGGATGCCTATGGGGCCCGGCCCCCCGCCCAGATGCCACTCCCCATTTGGATGGCGAGGTGAGCGGGCCGCTGCCCACTGCTTCCATCATTCCAAGTGGGACGCTTTAAAATACGAGTAGACACGTCACGTTGTGTGACCCAGGGCCAGTCCGTAGGGAGGGAGGCATATCTATAAAAACATGCGGAGCGTAGGCGGGGAGGGAGAAGAGGTGGTGGGCCGGGGTCTGCAGCCCCGGCAAGCGCAAGAGTGGTTGGCAGCGCCCTCCCACCCCCGCCGGTGAGTTCCTTCTCTCTGCCTCGCTCACAGCTCCTACACTAGGTGAAGAGCCGTCAGGAGGCAAAGGCCCACCATGGAGTGGTGGCACATTTTTATTAAAATTGGGGGAAATGTCCCGGGTATCCGGCCTCCAGGAAGGCTAACTCT
This sequence comes from Psammomys obesus, assembly GCF_907164565.1. NCBI lineage: Eukaryota > Metazoa > Chordata > Mammalia > Rodentia > Muridae > Psammomys > Psammomys obesus. The sequence continues at coordinate 1,214,136 of NW_026592510.1, read as the reverse complement.
CTAGGCGCTCAGGGTTACTGCCTTCCACGGACAGTCTTGTTTCAAGGGCAGCAGAAGCTTTGTCTGAATTTGTTAATCTCTGGCTTGGCTCCTAATCCGGGGCCTTTTCTGGGCTGGATAGGTGAACTCTGCCTTCCCAGTGGCCTAGCCTCCGCCCGGGCTCATCATGTTTTCCTGGGGGCTGAGCTGTTTGTCCATGCTGGGGGCTGCGGCCACCACTCTCCTGTGTGCCGGTCTGCTGCTTGGCCTGGCCCAACAGCTCTGGACCCTGCGCTGGACGCTGAGCCGGGATCGGGCCTCTGCCTTGCCCTTACCCAAGGGCTCCATGGGCTGGCCATTCTTGGGGGAAACGCTGCACTGGTTGGTTCAGGTGAGTAGTTTTATCGGCAATTCTGGCCATCTCCCATTGGCCGCTCTCGGTTCTCAGGGCACCTGTCCTCAGTGCGCTTCCTTAGAGTCCTTACCCACGGGTCTGGGGGTTATGCAAACCTTTGCCATCACCCAGCTACCCTGTTCCTTCTAAGAGACCCCATGTCGCCGAAGTTCTAAGCACATTTTTAACCCTTTGCTACAACGTAGGTGTGAACGAGGGGCTTAGGGGAGCATCTGAGGCAGGCGATGCCCGCGTCTTGCAAGCACGGGCTGAAAAGCCGCTGGGGCGAGCCGCATCTCAGCCATGCACCCTTGGGCGCTCACATTCCCGATCTAATCCTGTATCTCACCTGGCCAGCGGGCGCCTACGTTCCCTCTGAGGAGCCGAGAGGCCCGGCTGAATCTTGTTTTGTTAACTAATGTGACAGCCCGGGGACGAGGGAGTTGTTAGGAAGAGGCAGAGGGACGGATCTTCAGCCCCGCTGACCCGGAGGCCCTTCAAGCTCCGCCTTGCCCGCAGGGCTCTCGTTTCCACAGTTCCCGCCGCGAGCGCTATGGGACCGTGTTTAAGACGCACCTTCTGGGCAGGCCGGTGATCCGCGTGAGCGGCGCCGAGAGCGTGCGCACCATCCTGCTGGGCGAGCACCGCCTGGTGCGCAGCCAGTGGCCGCAGAGCATGCACATCCTGCTAGGTTCGCACACCCTCCTCGGCGCGGTTGGCGAGCCCCATCGGCAAAAGCGGAAGGTGAGGGGGAGACTTAAGAGCCGCGGTCCCTGGGTGCCCGCGGTGAACCAGGCCAGAGGCTGCTGAGAATCTGACCAGGGTCCCTGCTAGACGAACGGGGGGGCGGGGGGGGGCGGGGGAGGGCAGGGTAAGACTCCTTAAATGACCGGGTCTGGAACTGTAAAGCCAGGGCAGAGCTACAAGTCCTTTATTCCAGATCATCTGTGCCAGATGCCAGCAGATTTGGAGGTTCAGATTTAAGAGGGCTCAGGGATGACTTTGGGGAGCAGCCAGCATTTGGAGCCTAGGTGGATGGGAGGGACCCGGCACATCAAAGTGGAAGAAACCAAGCCAGCAAGTTTAGGCCTGTGCGGCTCAGAAGAGGAAGGAGGAGGGCCTGGACTTCGCCTCCAGGCTGCGGAGTCGCGGAGGCCAGCCTTCCTGCGCTGATCCGCGCACTCCCGCAGGTCCTGGCGCGCGTGTTCAGCCGCCCCGCTCTGGAGCACTTCGTGCCACGGCTGCAGGGGGCGCTACGGCGGGAGGTGCGCTCCTGGTGCGCCGCCCGAGGACCCGTGGCCGTTTACCAGGCGGCCAAAGCGCTCACCTTCCGCATGGCCGTGCGCATCCTGCTGGGTCTGCAGCTGGACGAAGCGCGCTGCGCGGAGTTGGCCCAGACCTTTGAGCAGCTGGTTGAGAACCTCTTCTCACTGCCTTTGGACGTCCCCTTCAGCGGCCTGCGCAAGGTAATGCCGCCCCACACTTCAGCCGCTGGCCCCAGAGGGTCGCCCAAACCAGGCCGGGTACCCTGGCCCGAGGGCGTGTCCCAGCGTGCGGTGGGGTAATGGTTGGTGTTGATCAGGGCTGCTCCTCTGTCCGACCCGAGGCAGGGCAGACCCTTTATGGGATGCTCGTGACTCAGGGTCTTGCGCCAGTGTAGCCTTCTTGAGTTTGGGTCTTAGCGGCAGGCATCCAGACAGGCGGTTTGTCCTTCCTCAAAGCGGCGCCTCAGGGGCTCCAGAACCCTTTGGAAGGTTGGCCCTGCGGAGTCCTCGGGAGCCGGAGGGCAGCAGACGAAGCCCGGCGCCGGCTCTGGTGTAGGGGATGGGTGTCGGCTCCCAGCCCGCGGCCCTGGGCCCGCTGGTGTCAGGGAAGTGAGGCCTTTTCTGAGTCATGGGCGGGGCCCCAGAGCTAAAGGAAGCTGAGTCCTGCCTTCTTTCTCCCTTTGCCCTAGAGCGTTCAATCGCTTGAATAAAAAGAATACGTCTGAAATAATAATAATAATGATAATGATAATAATAAGAAGAATCTTGATGTGCGCGGGTCACCTTGCGATGGTTTCCGGCTTAGTCCTTCCTTGCACCCAGCAAAGTGTTATTCTCATGTTATTGACGAGCAGGCCTCCTTGAAGTCACTCCAGTGACAAGCAAAAACACAATCAAGATTTCAATGAGACACTTCTGGCTACAAAACTTAAGTGTTGGGTTTCAATGCTCCCCCCCACCCCGGCGGGAGGTTTTGGCTGCGCTTGCTTCCGGAACCCCGGAGAGCCATCCCTGCGCGCTTTGCTCAACCCGCCACAGAAGCTGGTTACAGGGTAGCCTCCGCCGAGTTTTCCGGGTGTTCCTTTTCTCTTAGCACTGATGCTCATCTGAGTCCGGTTCAGGGACAGGGCGATGGCTGACTACGCCCCGATGGTCTGTGCCAGGTGTGGGCACGAGCAGCTGTAAGGGAACAGGGGCTCCCCTCCCCCCAGGTCTCTGTTCTGCCCTCTAGGTGACCGAAACTGTCTTGCCAGAGAGGCGGGTGATGATTATCAAGACGATGACGTTTGTAGACAGTAGACGGATCTATGACCGCTTAGGGAGCCTTACCTACCCCGGGCTAGGTGTGGAGCTAAGCCAAGACCAACACCGGGATCTAGGACAGCGGTTGTCAACCTTCCTACTGTCGTGACCCTTCAGTACAGCGCCTCATGTGGTAGTGAGCCCCAACCATAAAATTATTGTTGTTGCTACTCTGTAAGTTTGCCACTGTTATGAACCATAATCTAAATATCTGTGTTTTTCGATGGTCTTAGGAGACCTGTGTGAAAAGGCCGGTTAAGCCCCCCCTCCCCAAGAGGGGTCGCGACCCACAGGTTGAGAAGCACCGATCTAGGTCCCGTTAGGTCAAGCCTGGCCCCTGAGCCTTCCTGCCCTATCTGCCCTCTCTCCCTGTACACCAGGGCATCCGGGCCAGGGACCTGTTGTATCAGCACCTGGATGAGGCCATTGCTCAGAAGCTTCATGAGGAGCAGGCAGCAGAGCCAGGGGACGCCCTGCACCTGATCATCAGCAGCGCTAGGGTGCAGGGCCAGGAGGTCTCCGTGCAGGAGTTGAAGGTAGGTGATGGGGAGGCCACGCCTTCCTCCCCTGACTCTCCTTCCTCAGAGGTCCCAGCACACATGATGCATTCCCAGTTACGTAGCCTTTTAAATACCATTTTGAGGCACAGAGGTAGCTCAGGGTGAAAAAGAAGGGCCCTGGGTTCCAGTCACGACTCTGCTGCATCTGCCAGCTGTGAAGCCTCGCATGGTAGGCCTTCCTCCAGTAGCATCAAATCCAAAGTCTGGCCCTACAGGTTCTGGACACCTCACCCCTTGGCCCCTCCTCCACCCCATCTTTTTGCCATCCTCGCACACTTCCCTTCCTGCCTGAGCTCTGAAGCTCATCAGACTCCCCGCCCTCAAAGCTATGTTTTTCCTTGACAAATCAACGCTCCTTTTATAAAACGAGCTCCGCACCTGGCACCCGCCAATTCCTCCCTTGCTGCAAAGCCTCCGATAGAATGGGGACCCCTCCCCTTGTAGGTAGAGTGTGTGTGGTGGGGTGCAGGAGGGACCTGCTTCCGGGGTCAAGAAGCAGTGATGGGGGGGAGGGAGGAACAGGGACACTTAGAAACGTGAAGACTTTGCTCTCCCAAGGGGCACCCTCAAGTGTTCTGTGCCCCCCCCCCCCAACCTCTAAAAGTAGTTCAGCGTTCTCCTCTGAGAATGGAAATGTTAATCTCTCTTCTTCTTGATAGGATTCTAGGGCACCAAAGGGTTCGGGAGAGAATGAGCAATAGTCTTTGTGTCCCGGGTTTCTGGGCATCCAAGACAGTGCTGGGCCATGAAGGGAAGCAGTAGTTTGCACTCTGACAGCACTAGGGAGTAACAGGGCCTGTAGATGGGGCCCTTTGGCTGGGCCGGGCCCCAGAGGGTATCTGGGCTCTGGGGTCTCCATCTTAGTTTCATTTTGTCCAAGGTAGGACCAACAGTTATTACCAACAGTATTCACAATGCCAGAGTCTGTGCTGGGGTACAGAATGGCTGCTGCGTTCTGCTCTAAGCCCTGTGGCCACTGGAAGCAGCGTGCAAGCAGAAACACCGGCCTACGCTGAAGGAAGGTTGTGTAGACTTGGGCAGGGGGTCAAGCCTGTGGAATGTCCTTCAGCAAAGCAGGGCAGGAAGGGTAAGGGAGAAGGTGAAGAGCCTGCCCGCGCTGGAGCAAGGCTGGGCTGCAGGTGTGTCTGTCTGTCCCGACTTGGAGCGCCTTTCAGAGCCTCAGTTTCCAACCCCATAAAATAGGAGCGGTGGTTGCGCCCTACAGAGCGATTTGGTGAGAATCTAACGACTTCATATATTTAAAGTACTAAGGATAATTCACAGAATAATATCCCTGCCATCGCCTCTGAGGACTCGTCCAAAGAAGGTGTATATAGATGCTGGTACTGCCTGTCGCTCAACAGGACTTTCCCAAGTGATAGACCCGAGTTCTGGCCGATTTCAGAGCCCTGAGCTTAGCCCCCGGGGGCAGGACATCAAGAGCACAAGAGACGCTTTACACCCTCATGGTAGGTTCAGAACCTGCCGGCTGTCTTGCAGGAGTCGGCTGTGGAGCTCCTCTTCGCCGCCTTTTTCACCACGGCCAGCGCCAGCACATCCCTCATCCTGCTGCTTCTGCAACACCCAGCGGCCATCGCCAAAATCCAGCAGGAGCTGTCCGCACAGGGGCTGGGGCGCGCTTGCGACTGCCCACCCCGGGCCCCTGGGTCGGCACCGGATTGCAGCTGTGAGCCCGACCTCAGCCTGGCGGTGCTCGGCCGGCTGCGCTACGTCGACTGCGTAGTCAAAGAGGTGTTGCGCCTCCTACCGCCGGTGTCCGGGGGCTATCGCACTGTGCTGCGCACTTTTGAGCTGGACGTAAGTGCGCCGCCCCGCGGCCTCTGGGCGCTTGCAGCGGCGTTGTGCTGGGAGGAGGGATCTCTCTGCCCTGCCGGGGCCTCAGGCCTCAGCTTTCCCACCTGTCAAATGGCCTGAGCCCTATTCTATTTCCCAGACTCTCCTTCCTCCACTCCAGAGCGGGGTTAGATATTTTATATGCTTCAGCTTTTGTTAGCGATTCAGCTAGGTGAACTCAACTAGAACCGAGTTTTAGAGCACAACCGTTTTTCTTTGAGATGCGCTTCTCGTAGCCAGTGTATGTGGCTTGGACTTTGGTCGTATTCCTGAGAAACGGAACAGCCTAAACACAAAGAACAAAATCTTAATGGCTTCATCGGGCTGCCCTTGGCTGGACAAAGTTAAGAACCAGGTCTGACTACATCTCAGAACAACCTCAGGCCGTTCTCCCTTTAGTGTGGGGCTCAGTTTACCTTCTGGGAGGAAGTTAGTTTGGCTTTTCTGGCCTCCATAGGAGGCTGTGGGTGTTTCATGAATTGGTAGCTTTGGGGTTTGGGGAACTCCCACTGCGGAACTTGAGGCTCTCTGCCTGAAGAGCTTTGCTGCAGCACCCTGAACAAAGGGGGGAGCGCGGGGGGGGGGAATTGAAGCGATAGAGATTCCACCTACACGGAGCACCATGCAGAGAGGCAGGGCGGGAGCCAGGACCACAGGAGTGAAGCAGGGGGATCTCTAGTGTTGGATGATAACAGCCATAAGGGATGAACCAGAGGGGGAGCTCTGCCCAGCCAAAGACTGTCCTGGGAAGTGACCTGATGGTGCGTGGGGGGGGGTGCCCGGGAAAACACGAAGAGGAACCGAGGGCCAGGCAGCTTCCAGGGCAGTGTGGGTGGGGCGCAGACAAGCTCCTACTCCCCACCCTCTGCTGTACAGATGGGGAAACTGAGGGCTGGAGAGGAAAGCGCCTTCGTTGGGTGATTCCAACGTGTTCTCTCCCGAACGGCATTGACTCTCCAAGGGCTTCTAACAGGGCAGTCTTTTGAGGGACAGGTGGCATTGTACTTCAGGGACTGGAAGACACGTGAGTGAGCGTAGCAGGCTGGGAATGTAGGTCAGCAGAGGAGCACTTTCCTAGCGTGAATGAGGCCCTGAGTTTGCAATACCCAGCAGGGGGCAAGAGGGCGGGCGGGTTAAGAGAGCCGAGGGTAGGAGTGGGCGAAGAGGGTGTGCCTCCGCTTAGAGCGCAAGCGCGGGGTGGTGTTACTGTCCGGAGGTGAGCGGGAAGGCCGGGAAGTCTTCAGTCAAGGGCAAAGGAGGGTTTAATAAGTGAACTGTCCCAGAGGAGTGACGGTTCCCTGTCGTAGGAGCTGTTCCAGCTCAGACAAGCTGGCAGCCACATTCTTACAACGTTGAGTCTTCCGTGTCAGAAGAAAACGGGAAGAGAAAGGCAACAAACTCAGAAGTAACATTCGATTTCATGGGCACTAATGTGTGCCAGCCTCTCTCTGAACCTCTCCCAACAGCGCGGGCATCTTTTATTCCCACTTTCCCAACGAAGAAGTATGTGTGTGGGGGGCGCAGTCCGAGCTCTTATAGCTCACCAGTGAAGGCTCTGAGTCTGCAACACAGACCTCTTGGCTTCAGGCTTAATTAATCACCGGCCCCCGGAGGTTTCTTGGGCGCTTCTGGGGAGGGGCGGGGGATGGATTGGCTCCAGCCGTTTCCCGGAGCTTGGGGATCAAGACGCCCCCTCCCCCCTCCGCAGGGCTACCAGATCCCCAAAGGCTGGAGCGTGATGTACAGCATCCGAGACACGCACGAGACAGCCGCGGTGTACCGCAGCCCCCCCGAGGGCTTCGACCCGGAGCGCTTCGGCGTGGAGAGCGAAGATGCGCGGGGCCCCTGCGGCCGCTTTCACTACATCCCGTTCGGCGGCGGCGCGCGCAGCTGCCTGGGCCAGGAGCTGGCGCTGGCGGTGCTGCAGCTGCTGGCCGTGGAGCTGGTGCGCACCGCGCGCTGGGAGCTGGCGACCCCCGCCTTCCCGGCCATGCAGACGCTGCCGATCGTGCACCCGGTGGACGGGCTGCTGCTCTTCTTCCATCCCCTCGGGACTGCGGGTGCGGGGGATGGGCCACACCTCTGACCCGCGCCGCTTCTCCAGCCTTGGCTGCTGCTCACAAGCAGCGCTGCCCATCTTCAGCGTCCTAGGTCCTCCTCGCTCTCCCGCCCGTTCATCCAGACACGGGCTTAACAAACGCTTGCGGTACAACTTTGCTAGACTGGAAGTAGCAGAATGAGCCACCCACACCGCAGTGACCGCAGTGACCTCAGTGGCGAAGTGCTGGGCGTAGGGAGGAAGAGTAGGAGGTGCCCGCCCCACATGGTAGGCACTTCCCAAGATCTCGGAGCAGCCAGCGGTGGAGAGAACCTATCTCCACTAAATGAAACCAGCTTCAGGTGGCAAGTCTGCCAGGGACCTTGGATTTGGGGCTCAGGCGGCAGCGGCAGCGGTGGTGGTAGTTAGGTATATGTTTCAAACTAGAAGAGAATTTGTAATTTTTTTTTTTTTAAGTCAGCAGAGATACCAGCATGGGTACCAGACGGGACCTGTTGTTTGTTCAAGAGACACACCAAGAGGGCCCCAGGGCTCCTGCTGGCAGATTCTTCTAGAGACTTCTAAAGAGAAAAATTCCAACTTGAAGGATGTATTTAATGTCCTCATTTATATAGAAGATGATACATTCTCTTGAGCTGTCTCTAAGTCTGGTTCATTCGAGGTTGAGGCATAATTCATTCCTGGGAGAATTGAGATAAACAAGAGATTTGAGATATTTGTACCAAAACAGGAAGGCCAAGAAGTAACTTTTTTTTTTTTTTTTTTTTTTGCCAGTGGTTGAGTAAGGAGGCTGGGGCTCACCTGGGTATTTATTACCCTGGTGTGATGGCCAAGGGGGGAGAGGAAGGGCTACAGAGATACACCTGAAGGACCTACCTGTAGCCTGTACCCGAGGCCTAGAAGCTGGGCAGCTTCAGTCCTATGTTTCAATCTGGACTATGGATGTGGATGGTGGTTTTGGAGTATCTCTGCATCATCTGCCCACAGAGTTGCTGTTCTTACTGCTTCACTCTTCGCACTGTTACTGAGGATTAAAGAGACCTATGACCCTCCTGAGGAGCCACTTCTGTGCTGCATCCTCTCTTCCTGTTTCTCCTCTGATCCTCGTCTGTCTAAAGGACTGTCTGCCTTTTCCAATCCAGAGGTTCCCACCACTGCTTAAATCAAAGCCACCAGGGTCCTGCCCTTATCCCCAAAGCCCACTTCAACCTGCCATCCACTTTCCCACGCTCCTGGGTAAGAGGACAAGGAAGCTGGAAGGGGCCTGGGCTGACACTGCAGGGGCAAATTGGTGGCCTCCTGACCTTATACTTAGAGTGGATCTTGGGGCCTGAAGGCAAGGGGGCCATACTCAGGTACTTGAAGGTTAGCAGCTGTTGAGGTTAATAGCACTCTAATCCCTAAACAAGACAGTTAATCGCCCATAGTTGGTCAGAGTAGAGGCCAGGGCCCAAACACCAGAGGGAGCAAAGGTATGGTGCAGGCCTTACCACCCTGAGCATCTGAGAAGCCTGGATTTGGGTGAGGAGACCAAAAAACCCTGCTCCGAGGTTGATTCTGATGTAGCGAGGAAAAAATGAGGGAGGTGTCTCTCAGAAGCCAGGACAAACTGGTTCAAAGAGGCTTGTATACTTGCTTTGGGGTCTGGACCAACTGAGCACCATGGAGGTTGCTCTGGTTTCCCTCTCCTTCCCCACTGCTGCATCTGATCGCTGATATTAAGGGATGTGTAGGTTCCTGGTTTAGGTAGCTCCGAATCTGTAGGGAAGGAGCAGGTACAGTTCTTGGACCTTGGACTTTATGTTCACATAAAGAGGCAGACAATGACTAAACCAACCAAACAAAAACAAACAAACAAACAAACAAACAAAACCCACCATGATGCCCAGTAGCGAAAAGCATAAAGAAACGAAAAACACCGCCACCACCGAAACCCAGACCTTTAACACAGTGTCCCCGATATAAATCCCTGCAGTTGGAGACGGGAGCCTGTCAGAGGTGACACGGGCAGGGGTCAGTTGCTTTGGCCTTGATCCCCAGCCAGAGGTGAGAACAGCAGCAGCTATGGACTGCCAAGAGAAACCCAGGGGGTTGTTCTGACCACCTGATTTCTGCCACCCCTGCCCACTAGCAAAAAGAAAACAGAGAAAAAAAACCACCACCCGAAACCCAACCCCTGCCTCCCCACAGCATCAGGAATAAGAAAACGGTTTGGCACACATTTTGTCTCCAGGAGAGCCGACCTCCCCTTCCCCACCCACCGCCACCCAATAAACGTCAGTGACGTTCCTAGATCAAAGTTCTTATTGGGCGGGTAATTTATTGATTCCCTGTCCCTTCGAGAACTTTAAATGGTCTGGCGCGCTAACATTCCATGTTTTCCTGCTATGCTCCCGCCGATCCTGATGGCCACTTAGATTTCGTATTTGTTTTTTAAGTGTTGTGCCCCCCCCCCCCCCCCCCCGTGGCCATTTCCACATTTCCAGCGCGCTAGCCGGGCTCATCTTGTGACCCGGCGCACGCTGAACTTGGTAGGGTGGCCCGGCAAAGTTCACTGGGATGTCACGGTCCGGCCCGCAGGGGTCACAGGCGGGTCAGGCTAAAAGGCTTGGGAATGGGCCCCAGGTCACGCCCCCGCTGGCCGGCTTTGCGCACCGGCCGGAGGCGCTCTCCAGAAAGGGGCGGACCGAGATTTCTGAGAATTACCTCCAGCACAATTCGTCCGCCTTCTGCCGGTGCCAGAAGTTGGACCGCATTCTTTACAGTAACCAAATCATTACCAGATAGGACAGCGGCCGCTCCCGCCTGCCCAGATCCTCTGAAACGCTGGACCGAGAAAGTTACGGGGAACCACCGGATCCCTGAGCTACAACCCATGGGCATCCCGGCTTAGAGAGCGGCTGGGTTTGTGGGGAGTCCTCACGACCTTTGGGGGTATTTTGGGACCCGGGGTGGGGGGAGAGGGATCGTTTAGGGACTACCGCTGGAAGACCACATATCGAACAGCTTTCACGAGGCAAAAAAAAAAAAAAAATTTATTTTCGTCTCCAATGGGCTCTTCCCAGGGCCGCGGGTGTGCTTTCGCTAGAACCCATGTTCAGTTCTAAATAAACACAAGTCATGCTGTTTGTTTTCCGCGCCACTGCTGCGATTAGTACCCAAACCAAAGCAGTGTGTGGCACTGGCTGGCAGAAGCGGTGTGGTGGGAGGAAGTGAGAAGGCCAGCGTGTGCGTGTGTGTGTGTGCGTGCGTGTGCGGGTGTGTGTGTGCGTGTTCGCGCGCGCACCACGCAGTTTCCCTGTGCGCGGTTCTGGCTGCCGGAGCTGCTGATTGAAGTTCTACACAATCCTTGGACGCTCCCCAGGACGGGTTCCCTGGCCGACCCCAATGGCCGGCGGCAGAAGCGTAGGGCTGAACAGCCCTCTCACCAGGCTTTACCTCGGGTGGGATCTGGGAGGCTGGGGGAAGGTTCTGGAGCCCTGACGCTAGCCCGCTCTATTAGTGCAGCCTAATGTGCCACTTGGAAGCCCGAAGGCCCCTCTGGGAACTCACATCTGCCTGGAGGTGTGGACGGAGCGGAAAGGATAGACCCATCCTCAGGGAGGGAAACAGAAGCCTGGTGGCTCACTGAGACTCAGACGAGGCGCGGAGGCGGGAAGGGACTCCCGCGCTTCCTCCCCGTCTTCCTCCCCACGTCTGCCTGGGCTGGGGGCCCTCTTCCCCCGGGTGCCTGGCTGGGGTCGCAAGCCCCAGGGTTCTAGAAACTGGGTCGACTGGGCGGTGTCCCCACAGCTGGGCGCTGACTTTGGAGCCACTGGTCTCTCGCCCACCGGGGCTTAGAGCAGGAGACTCGGGCTTGCGCGAGGCTGGACCGGGGTCCCGGAGACCCGAGGCTCGCAGGCGCTCCACGCTAAAGCAGGGCTTTCCGAGACCTCGTGCGCCGGCTCGCTGGTGGGGCAGTGGAGAGCTAGGCGCCGCGATCTGCCAATCACACTCGACCTCCGAGACTCCGGCTTGGACCCTGGCCCTGGGATCTTTCGGGGATCCTCACCGATCGGGAAGCGTTCGGGATCTTATTTACCCAACCTGTGGGTCAAGTCCACCGAACGGTGATTCTTGAAGGCGCTTTCCAAGCAAACGGAAAAATTGCCGGCGAGGCGCCCGTGAACCAGGAAGGCGACTTCGGGCTGGGGAAGCTGGTCCGACCCGGCGCGGGGAGGGGGGGTGTGGAGATGGGGGGGGGACAGCAGAGAGACGGCTAGGAAACCCAGGAAACCCAGAACCGAACATTCCCGCGTCTTGGAACCCCGATCCACAACCCATCCCCCGTCCCCCAGTCGCTCCCCGCTACCCCGGGGGCTCCGCACACCCAGGACGGGGGGGGGGAGGCCTCGTCCCCAGACCCGCACCCCAGGAGGCGCGCTCGGAGGGAAGCCGCCAGCGCGCCGCCTCTGCCCCTGCCCCGGCGCGCGGAACAAACGGTTAAAGATTTTTTTGGGCAGCGCCTCGAAGAGGGGAGGAGCCAGGGGCCCGGTCCGCAATTAAAGATGAACTTTGGGTGAACTAATTTGTCCGACCAAGGTAACGTGGGCAGTAACCTGGGCGGCCTATAAAGAGGGCGCGCGGCGGGGCCGGGAGCGCGGGCGGCGGCAGGTGGCGCGGGAGGCTGCGGCGCGCCATGGGGCTCCCGGCGCTGCTGGCCAGCGCCCTCTGCACCTTCGTGCTGCCGCTGCTGCTCTTCCTGGCGGCGCTCAAGCTCTGGGAGCTGTACTGCGTGAGCAGCCGCGACCGGGCCTGCGCCCTCCCCCTGCCCCCCGGGACCATGGGCTTCCCCTTCTTTGGGGAGACTTTGCAGATGGTGCTGCAGGTAAGGGGGGGGGGTGTCCCCGGGCAGGGAGCCGCCGCTCACTTCCCCCAGAGTCCGCCTCGCCTTCGGGCGCGGGCCGGAGCCGGGACTAGCCTGTGTCCTGGCGAGGAAGGCGACTGCGGCTGAGAAGAGAGGCTTAGACGGAGGCCGGGCGCTCCCCGGCGCCCCCTCACGCGCCCCGCGGGGTCTCTCTCCTCCGCTCCCTCCCCCCGCACCCCCCAGCGGAGGAAGTTTCTGCAGATGAAGCGCAGGAAATACGGCTTCGTCTACAAGACGCATCTGTTCGGGCGGCCCACGGTGCGGGTGATGGGCGCGGACAACGTGCGGCGCATCCTGCTGGGGGAGCACCGCCTGGTGGCGGTGCACTGGCCCGCGTCGGTGCGCACCATCCTGGGCGCCGGCTGCCTCTCCAACCTGCACGATTCTTCGCACAAGCAGCGGAAGAAGGTGAGCGCGCGGTGGCAACGCCTGGGCCAGCAGGGGACCCCCATTCTTGGGCTGGGCGCGTGCAAGGGGGTGCGGGTGGGTGGGGAGGGCTGGCCCTGCCAGGCGGGGACCAGGAGCCTCTCATCGGCTTTCCCCGCCAGCACGCGGGGGCGGGGTCGGGGCGCTGGAGGATCGTAACGCCGCGCGCTCCCGTGGGGGGGGGGCCTCAGGTGATTATGCAGGCCTTCAGCCGAGAGGCGCTCCAGGGCTACGTGCCCGTGGTCGCCGAGGAGGTGGGCAGCTGTCTGGAGCAGTGGCTGAGCTGCGGCGAGCGCGGCCTGCTGGTCTACCCCGAGGTGAAGCGCCTCATGTTCCGCATCGCCATGCGCATCCTGCTGGGCTGCGAGCCGGGGCCGGCGGGCGGCGCGGAGGACGAGCAGCAGCTGGTGGAGGCCTTCGAGGAGATGACGCGCAACCTCTTCTCTCTCCCCATCGACGTGCCCTTCAGCGGGCTGTACCGGGTGAGGCCGGTTGGCGGGGTGGGGGCCGGAGGCACGCTGGCTCGGGCGTCCGCTCACTGCCGCGCTCTCTCCGCGCCCAGGGCGTGAAGGCGCGGAACCTCATCCACGCGCGCATCGAGGAAAACATCCGCGCCAAGATCCGCCGGCTCCGGGCCGCGGAGCCAGCCGGGGGCCGGAAGGACGCGCTGCAGCTCCTCATCGAGCACTCCTGGGAGAGGGGGGAAAGGCTCGATATGCAGGTGAGAGGCAACGTCTCTGGCCTCCCAGACACAGTTCCTGGGGGGGGGGGGGGGGTGTCCAAAGCGCCGGCAGGGGCCCAGCTTTTCCCGGGCGGGCACCCTGCTCAGGCACCGCTGATGGAGCCTGGAGGTTGACGCTAGGTCTGGAGCGGTGGTTCTCAACCTGAGGGCCGTGACCCCTTCGGAGTCGAGCGACCCCAAGAGCATCCTGAATGTCAAAATGACTGGACTGTTATCCAGTAGCATCGAAAATAATGTTATGGTTTAGGGGGTTTTTGGTTGGGGGTTTTTCACCACACCTGATGGAACTGCATTGAAGGGTCGCAGCGTCAGGAAGGTCGCCAGCCACTGGTCTAGGGAGCTGCGGAAGAGGGCGGCTGCGCCACTGAGAGGGTCCCAAGGTTCAAAGGGAAAGTCTCACTTGCAAAGATTAAAAGAACATGGGGTGGGGGGCTATTCATAAAACTGAGGCTTTAACTCAGGAGGTCGCAGAAGAGGATTAAGGAAGTTTTGCATTTTTGTTTTGTTTTGTTTTGTTTGCACTCTTTTGACTTCCCGTGAGCAAACCGGTTAGCCTTGTAGTCTTCCGTGCAATATTCTCAGTCCGGGCCTTTTGTAACGGCGCTGTGAAACTGCACGCGGATCTGTAGGGGCTTCCGGTTTCCTTCCCAGGCTCTGAAGGAGTCGTCGACAGAGCTCCTCTTCGGTGGCCACGAAACCACAGCCAGTGCGGCCACCTCGCTGATCACCTACCTGGGACTCCACCCACAGGTCCTCCAGAGAGTTCGGGAAGAGATAAAGAGCAAGGTAGGAGGATTCTAAAGGTTCCTTGCTGGCCTAGGACATTCCCCTACTGCTGCCCCCCCCCCCAAAAAAAAAAAAAAATCCCAGTACATTGATTTACTGCCTGCTCTGGGTACTGTGAAAGTGAAGGGCCAGTTGCTAGGTGGGACTGTGGGAGGGACTGGCCTTATGGAGTTAAAAAAGTGGCTTTGTGTTATGCTGTCTCTTGGGCAGAGTTCGACCTTGTGTTCCTTCTCCTCCTCCTCCACCTTTTGCAGAACTGTAGAGATTGCCAGGTTCTCCTTTCATGGATTTTTGCCCCGTTCAAGAACAGGAATAGTGTGGCTAGTGCCTGTAAGCTGATCAGGGTGGGCAGTATTGGTGAGGGAGCAGGGTATAAGGGTCATACCCTTATATGAATAATATATGAATAATTATATGAATAATATATGAATAATATGATAATAATAATACCCTTATATGAATAATAAATATGAATAGCAATAATGAAAACAAATGATGGGTCTGCACTGAGGAAGTGCGGAAGCAACTGGCCATTAGCTGCCATTTCCCCCTTATCCTCTCCCATCCAGGGAGAAGCCTTTGGGTTTAGTTAACAGGCGAGTCCTGTTGACACCAGCTGGGCTGATTCCTTTGGGGTGCCCAAGAACCATTCACCACTGTATCTGTTTTGATAGGGCTTACTTTGCAAGAGCAATCAGGACAACAAGTTAGACATGGAAACTCTGGAACAGCTTAAATACACTGGCTGCGTTATTAAAGAGACCCTTCGACTGAACCCCCCAGTTCCAGGAGGGTTTCGGGTTGCTCTGAAGACCTTTGAGTTGAATGTGAGTCTCCCTCCTGCCCATCACCCATCCCCCACCCTTTCCACTGGTTTAGGGCCTCAGCTCCCCTGAGCAGTGAGTGACTCACCTCCTTTGCCACTGTCCTGCCTCGTATGATAACGGAATCCAAGCCTCCCATTTGCTCTCCTCTTTTAACCCTCCCCATGGTGGTGACAGCTATGTTCCAAGTTCAAGTCTGGCTTGTTGGTTCTTAGGACTTCATTTTTTTTCTTAAACAGGGTTACCAGATTCCCAAAGGTTGGAATGTTATTTACAGCATCTGTGACACTCACGATGTGGCAGATATCTTCACCAACAAGGAAGAGTTTAATCCTGACCGATTTATACGGCCTCATCCAGAGGATGTGTCCAGGTTCAGCTACATTCCATTTGGAGGAGGCCTCCGGAGCTGCGTAGGCAAAGAGTTGGCAAAACTTCTTCTTAAGATATTCACAGTGGAGCTGGCCAGGCATTGCGACTGGCAGCTTCTAAACGGACCTCCTACAATGAAAACAAGCCCCACTGTGTACCCTGTGGACAATCTTCCTGCAAGATTCACCCACTTCCGGGGAGATATCTGAGAGCTACTTCAACTCTCGGACTAATTCGAAATGTACATTTTTTTTAAAATAATGTCATGTTGCCTTTATTTAATATCTAAATGTATAGTATAATATTTATGTGTCTCTACCACAGCCCCCACATTTTTAAATATTAAAAGAATGAATTTGTATGATTTCCAAATAAAGTAAAATTAAAAAGTTCGTTTTCCTTGCTTTTAAGATTCTTGTTGGCAAGCTGGCCTTGGTGGCACACACTGTAATCCTAGCACTTGAAAGGTGGAGGCAGGAAGAATGGGCATTCAAGGCCAGCTTGGGCTACAGAGATACTGGCTTAAAAGTACAAAACACAACAGAAATTCCTGTTAGGAGAAGTGGACTGGTTCAATGTTTGAACTTCCTGTGTTTAAAATGACTTAGAATGAAACTGTAGTCTCCCCCCCCCCCCCCCCGCGTTAGAAGATATGATTTATGTATATTCTGGTCCAAAGGCGTTTTTGCAACTTCTTCTAAGATAGTTGAGATCTTATATTTTGAAGCTTTATCAAGGCTCATTAGATTGAATTTATTTATTTATATTGTTATGATGCTGGGGATTGGCTCGAGGGCCTCACACATACAGGGCAGGCATGTATTATGGAGGTACAGCCCCAGCTCCTCAATCCTGGCCCAGGGTGAATTCTGGATTCTTTCCGCTTTGTGCTTTTGGGAGTTGAACCTGGGAAGATTTTAGCTCTTGGATGTTGGTTGTTGGTTTTACTTTAGAGAAAGGTGGTCCTGGCATGACAGTGCTGCTGGGTGCATCAAGAAGCATCCTTCCAGGGCGAGGGGGTCAGGGTCTTCTGAGTCAGCACAATTAAGCCATGTTGTATAGAAGCAGAACTCTTCTTTGAAGTTGATGTTTCAGATAAGACAGAGCCAGCCGCTCTGATTATGGACAAATCTTGACCAAAATGAAACAAAAAAGAAGACCGCTGGCAAGCCACCTTTCCTTAGAAGGCTTCTGAAAGCAGTACCGGGAGAGGCAAGGCTGGTTTAGATAAGCTGAGCCCAGGCGTTCTTCACTCAAGATGAAGCGGCAGGAGCAGATCTAGCCGACTGACAGATAAAGTTTTTCTCTATCTCTGGCAATGGGGTGTGAGCCTGACATGACTGATAAAATGGCCCAGTCATGACCCTGTGAACCTTGGCTAACCTCCTCGAAAGCGCAGTTCTGTCACAGTTCTGACCCTGGCATGGCCACGTCCTGAACTGAAGGCCTGACTCAATCCAGAAAGGTTAGCCACGGTGACATGCTTATGCAAGCACATTCTCTGTTTTGAAATGGCACAACCTGCTTACTGAACCTCTGATGGCTTGTAGGTTTTGGACTTTAAAGTTTTCACTACAATGTGAGAATTCGGCCATGCCAACAGAAGGCGGTGGTCTGCAATAGGCATCTGAACAGCCTCCTGTTGAAAATCGGACTTGTGCGTTCTACCTGACTCCAGTGTTCGGGCAGAACGTGGGGCGTGCTGGCTGTTGGATTCTTCTGTTATTTAGAGGGCTTACTGAGAAGCTCACAGTGCCTTCTCATCTGCCTTATACTGCAACGTAAAGAAATGAGAGCAGCTGCCAAAGCTTTGGTAGTCTATGCTGTGAGCATGTGGCCCTTCCTCTTTGCCCTAGATCTGTGCAGATAGACAGAGCTAGCCTGACCTGAGGCCATCCGTGATTACAGATTATGTATGCAAGGCCATTTTACGGGAGGGTGCTTAGTCTTCAGCAACAAAGTCTGTGGTGACAGGAGGACTGTGAATCTTCATGAGCCAAGTTTTGTAAGAAGCTAGAACCATTTTAACATGTAATTAACTTTTTCAAAGTTGCCTTACTTTTTTTTTTTTTTTTTTTTAAATCTGGAGACCTTTGGGGAAGGTAGTCTGGTTTCTCAAGGCTACCTCTAGCTCAGTTATATTGTCCAGAATCTACCTCAAAAAAACACATCTCCAGTGCATCTTCTAATAGTGCTGTGGAAGCAGCTAGGTGTGTGGTGTGGGGCTGACTGGACGTTTGTGAGCTGTTGTAAAGGACATAAAGTGAGCCCAGGTCACACTTATCTGGAACAAGCATGTATCTGTGGGTCAGGGCCCATGGGATGAAGAAATGATGCAGATTTGGCCAAAACTGTGGGAAGACGGCAATGGCTATGGGAAATCACCTTGGGCCTCTCAGGGCTCGGTACAGTGATGGAAGGTTGCAATCTCGGTGCCTATAGACGGGCTCACCACACTGGGCGGGCAGTGTTTTGTCCTTGTCATTTCCTATGATTTTGTTTTAGTCAGAGGTTGGTGCCTCTGACCACAACCACAGATCATTAGCAGGCCAGGGATGTAAAGGGGAGGTCTTCCATGTTCTGAAGGACTGTAGTCCTAGCACTCTCTCTAAAGACACAGAGGAGACTTGTCGTCAGAGTTTTGGAATCAGAAAAGACTGCCTGATGCCTCTTCTGCCCACTCCTACCCTTTTTCTAGCTAGTAACACTTGCCTCTCAGCTTGCCAATTCTCTCTAGCTAACTGAGGAGTCACTACCTCCTAACTTCCTTTATCTTCCCTGCATCCTGCTACTTCTTCTGACCCTGCTGCACTGTTCAAGTCTTTCACAAGTCACAGGTGAACTGGAGCTACGAGAGAAGGGATGATGGCTCGCTGTTCCCCAGGCCCTGGTTTCAGGGCTTTTGCACCTTGCAAACTCCCAGAGGTCCACAAGGGGGCGGGCTTCTCCGTTCTATGCCAAGCTCAGGGCTCTGTGGCTTTTCCACCAGTGTTCACGAAATCCAGAATGAAATCCAATTGACGCGTTCTGGTTCAAGCCTGCATGGAACCCTCGGTAGTGAGAACCTGAAACAACTCAATAACTTAGCAAGTACTTTCCAACAGGCTTCTCCCCTCTGGGAAGGGTCACATGCTCCAGGTTCACCTAGACCTTCATTTAGTTCCCGAAGTAGCCACCAACAACCCGTGGACTCTGGGTTCCAGGATTTCCCACACTGCCCATATTTTGAGCTATGCTACGTTACCCCAGTTTTCCAAGAACATGGGCAGCCTAAGCAGCGTTTAGATGACCTGAACTCGATTCTGAAGCCATCCCTTGAGAAAAAGCACTGTGCAGGCTGGAGAGAAGTTTAAGGCATCCAGAGCCAGAGGACCTGAGAGCGGTCCCCAGCACCCACACTGGGAGGCTCACAAGAGTCTGTAACTTCATCTCCAGGAGATCAAATGACCTCTTCTGGCTTCCATGGGCACTGTGCATGTACACACACACACACACACACACACACACACACACACGCCCACGAGGGCATGCTCATGAGTACACACACACACACACACTAAAAATAAATGTTTGCTTGTTTCGAAACAGGGATCTCACTCTGTAGGTCTGGCTGGCCTGGAGTTCACTCTGTAGACCAGGCTGACTCCAACTCAGAGATCTGCCTGCCTTGACCTCTGGGGTGCTGGGATTAAGGCGGGCACCACCACACCTGGCAAAATCAAATGAAACCTTGAGAAGAGAAAGCACTGTGGACGTTAGAGAGGTCACGGTGGCTCCTACCAACCACAGGTCAAAATTGTCAGAACAGGTGCAGACCTGTTCTGAGCCGAGCATTTGCCAGAGGAGGGTTAGCCAGAAGAGGAGGGGATCTTTTGGTGAGGAAACCTGGGATCTGATGAGGGAGCAGCCTCCCTGTCAGCAGGGGCCTGAGTCATGAAGTTGGGTCAAATGGCTCTCCCGCTCGCTTCCAAAGCTCATCCAGTGTTAGTTCAGTTCCCCTGACACCTTCCTTCCCTTGAGATACACAATAACCACCTAGGCAGACAGGTTCCCCTCGCCCACTCCTGGAGCCTATTCTGCAGTCCCTGCCTTAGGACCAGCTGAGGTGGAGGGGCGAGGGGCTGAGGGCCTGAGTCCTCCCAGCTGTCCCGTGCAGAGCATCTGGTCCACTGCAGGTCAGGTGTCCATCCTGCTCTTTCTCCAGTCCTCCTACAGGGCCATTCTCGGGCACAGGAATGGTGCCCGCCCACCATTTCCTTCTCTCTACCCCCTGAAAAGCTGCTCAAGGTTAGGAAATGCTTTTCATCATTCCGGTCATGGACATTGAATCCATCCGCATAATTTCTTGTCCTCCCCCGGAATATGCTCACACGTAGTAGGTGATCTTTGGGAGAGGGTGCTTCTGGACACCTACCTCATGTTTCTTCAACTTACATGGTGCCATGTTTTCCTTTGAAAAGTGAAACTTTCATCCTTGGAAAATCTCAGTGGCCGCAAGCTTACACGGTGTGGTTTAACAGCATGTCACATTCCTGAAACCAATGCTCCATGGGTATTTGGCCAAACAAGCTTTCCTCTCTTTGAAGTAGAGTCAACTCCAGTTAGAAGCCTGGGACAGGGGCGGAGGCTTAGCTCTGGACTGCGTGGTGGGTTTTCTGGGTGAGAGTTATCATGTTGCAGTATTTGTAACCGCACTGCTTCAGTACAAACACTGCCCCACACTGTAAGATTTCCTGCGGCTGCCAAACTCTTAGTCCATTGAGGGGTTAGAAATCTCTGTTTGCTTAGTAACAGTAGATACCTCTGAGACTGTTAACTTGAAGTTACTAGTAGAGTCATTTGAATTGGGAAAGGGGGTAAGGCTTCTAAGGTGACAAAGTAAAATCAGGAAGGACAGCCCAATGAGTTCATTAAATACGGCCATGCCACCCAATGCAACAGGAACCTATTTCATACTACATGAGGGAACTTGGTATTCTGAAATGGAAAACTCAGTTAATATCAACCAGCCACTGACTTTTTGGGCTGGAGGAAGGGCCGTGGATGCATTGTCTGAGCACCTCAGGCTACAGCTGGGAAATTCAGGGTTCCAACGACCCTTTAGGTTACAACAGAGAATATGACCAGAGTTTTGTAGAGCTTGCACTCAATTTTAACAACAACAAAGAACAAAACTTGGCACATTGGTTATTTGTGTACTTGTCAGTCAGAAGAAAGGCAAGGAGACTCTTCAAGATTGAACTGTGCACAGATTCTTGCTCTTTATATACCTCAGAAAGAGAGACTCATGACAGTGCTGTGAGAACTTGGGGTTTTGTAGCCACAGTGAATTTTTCACAAAGCCTTGCAGAAGGTGCAGTTTGCTGGCATTTTGGGTGAGGCTAATGGCTTAATCTGCTCATTGGTAGAGCTGTGCCCTCACACATTTTGGAGCCGAGTGTGGTGGTCTGAAAGAGAGTGGCTCCCACGGGCTTATGTAGTTGAATGGTTGGTCCCTAGTTGGTGGAACTGTTTGGGAAGGATTAGATGGGTGGCCTTGTTGACAGGAGGTGTGTCACTGTGGATGGGATCCCAAGTTTCAAAAGCTCATATTGGCTTTTGCTCTGCCTCAGGGTTTTTGTCTCAGCAGGTAAGTTCTCAGCTCCTGTGACAGTCCCATGCTCCCTGCCATGGTGACTAGGAACTCGCCCTCTAAAACGGTAAGTAAGCCCCCAGTAATCCCTTTCTATTGAAAGTTGCCTTGGTCGTGGTGTCTCTTCACGACAATAGAAGAGTAGCTAAGACAGTGAGGCGAGAAGCTTTGCTTGTGAGGTGTGAATGCTTAGCAGGATGCATGCCCATGGATAGCTTGTTGAAATACAGATCGGCTCCACCCTAGCTTTTCTGCATTAAGAATCTTCATTTGTAGCTAGTCCTGGGGTGATGCTGGGTTGGTGGTCCAGGGATCACACTGAGAATCACCAGGGAAAGCATTTCTGATCTGTGAATGCAAGCTTAGCAGAGCCAGAGAGTGACATGATGTAGCTAGAGTCAGCCAGTTGGTGTGCAGACACAGAGAGCATAGGTGTCCTCTAGAGTAGGCAGAGGCTGCTCAGCCCTGTCCTATTCTTCATCTGGAGGGATCTGTTCTTCACCTGTAGGCGTGATGACCTCGCTGTCTAAAGCTCTTTTAATTATTTCAGGTCTTGGGCACCCTGATTTGCTTGGGAACAGCCTTTTTTTTTAGATATTGGAGACTTTTTTTTTTTTTTTAATGTGTAAGCAAAGTGAAACTTGTTTGTGGCCTTATTGGCTGCTAGTTTGACATTTCTTGGGTCTTTGGTCTTGAGTTTTTAGAGGGCTCTGTCAAGGGTCTGGAGGGATGGCTCAGTGGTTAAGAGCACAAGGCTGCTCTTCCAGGGGAGCCAGGTTCAATTCCCAGCACCCAAATGGTGGCTCACAACTGTTTCTGATTTCATTCCGGGAGACCTAATACCCTCTTCTCACCTCTGAGGGCACCAGGCACTCAGGTGGTACATTGTATATGCAAACAGAACACCTACACATATAAAGTAAATAAAGTGAAAAAATTTTAATTATATTAGAAAAATAAAAGAGTTCACTTGAGTGGTTCTGTTGATTCCTGTTGGCCAGGAATGAAGTTACCCAGAGCTTCAGGTAGCCCTACAAGAGTCTGCTTCTGAGATGATGCAGCCCCGTGGTGGTTGGCAGGAAGGCTTTGTCCCTCACTGTGTGAGTCTCTCTCCACCGACTGGTGTGAGTATCCCTGACCCATGGCAGCTGGCCTGCCTCAGAACAAGTGATCCAAAAGCAGGAGCAAGATGGATGCCTTAATGGCTTCTGTCACTAGCTTTGGAAATCACATTTTATTATGCCGACAGCATTCTACTGAGGACACAACTGAGCTGTCTCCTGAGGAGATTCCTGTGACTGAGATCTACTAGGGCCATTTGGAGGCTGGCTACCACAGTGTTTCAAAAGCTGTGGATGCTTTTCTGCCTCCTTTTTGAGGTGTTTTTTGTCTTGTCTCTGAGAAGTCCTTTATTTCTAGTATCTTCATCGTCATCCATTGCCCATGGATGCTGCTGACAGTAAGGAAGACCCTGATCTAGACTGAGTCCCTGGAGATATACAGTCCAGGCTTGCAGACTGGAGAATCCTGGGTGAAGCCTGAGTGAGTAGATGCTTAAACTCTTCAGTTAACCAATGTTTCCAACAAGCTAATTTCACTCAATTATGTTCTCAGGCCTCTGCATCACTGGGCCCTGATTTAGCTAATCCAGTCACTGGGGTGGCAAGCAGTTCTGATTTGTCTAGGATTTATGGATTTCTTGGTAGTTAAGACTTCTAGTACTCTGAGAGTGATGGCTCATGCCTGTGATCCCAGCACTTGGGGAGGTAGAGGTAGGAAGATCTCTGTGAGTTCAAGGCCAGCCTGATCTACAAAGCTAGATAACCAGGATAGCCAAGGCTACACAAGAAACCCTGTCTCAGAAAAAAAAAAAAAAGAAAGAAAGAAAGAAAAAAAGATTTTCAGTGGTAATACTTGGGCAATCCTAAGTAAAATTTGTTCAAGCAGCAGAGGTTAAATGATCAATCCCTTCCTTTAAAAAAGTCTTTTATTTTATTTTATTTTATTTTATTTTATTTTATTTTATTTATTGTTGTGTGTGGTGTGTGGTTGCTACAGTGTGTGTGTGTGTGTGTGTGTGTGTGTGTGTGTGTGTGATAGAGGACAGCTCTGACCTTCCACTTTTATGTGGGGTCTAGAGGCTGCACTCAGGTTTTCAGCTTCATGGGGCAGGTGGATTTTTCCCACTGAACCATCCTGTAGGCCCTGACTGCACCTATTTTTCGAGTCTGTTCTGTGGACCACCAACTTCTGTTTCCCTAGGTCACTTGCTGCTCTGCAGCCTCTCTGACATTGCCCAGGCTTCATGAATCAATGTGTAAGTTTAGGAAGGGTCAAAGGCAAGCTGATGCGCCTCAAGGCTTTGGGATTTCTAGGTACAAGCAGAACTTGAGTGCTCTGAAGGCTCAGGTTTGCTGGTTGTGTGGGGAAAACAATGATCCGCTCATGCTCTGGTCAACTTACTTTTAGTTCCTGCTTCTCTTCTGTCCCTAAAGGAAAGGCAGCTAAAATTTCATTGTTGGAAGGAACCTGAAAGTCCCAACTCTCACCTGAACTTCCACAGTGGTTTTCATAAAGCACCTTTTGAAACATTGAAATCCCCTGCCCCTCCTCACCACACAAAATGCCATAAGCAACAGAGATAAGGGGAGATTTCTGAACATTTAGGTTGTTTCCAGTTTCAGACACTTTGAGCATTGTGCTCTGGTATCTTTGAGCACACGGCCTTATGGAGATATCAAGGCTTCATTTCTGAAGGCTTGGTTCAGAAAAATGAGCCTGCCACACCGAAGAAGACGCTTGTATGAGAGGGGATATCTAAACACCTAACTGTCCAAGGAGTGTGTGAAAAAAAAATCTATCACGTTTGTTTTATGGGAATTTATAGAGCTTTAATAGGGTGAGTGCAAAGACCCTGCTCACCTTGAAGGATGGCCTTGGCAGTCTGTTTCATAAGAAGAACAAGCTGAAGAAGGCCTAACTAAGTCACATGAGAATGCCTAACAAAGAGATTATTCACAATTACAAGATACACTCGTCTGGTTGTAAAGTATATGTAGTGATTTTGTAATTAAGAATTTAGTGTCTAGTGTTCTAGAGCAGTTGAAGTAGGCAAGTTTATGCTTTCCCAATATGCATAAAGCCCTGGATTTGGTTCCTAGACATCATGGCTAGGAACTCATATAAAGGAGAGCATTTAATTGGGGCTGGCTTACAGTTTCAGAGGTTTAGTCCATTGTTCATCATGGCAGGAGCCTGGCAGCATTCAGGCAGCCCCGGTACTGGAGAGGTAGCTGAGAGTTCTACATCTCCATTCACAGGCAGCAGGACGAGACACACTAGGCCTGGCTTAAGCTTCCAAAACCTCAAAGCCCACCCCCAGTTACACACTTCCTCCAACAAGGCCATACCGCCTAATCCTTTCAAATAGTGCCCCTCCCTGGTGACCACGCGTTCAAATCTATAAGCCCATGGGGGCCATTCTCATTCAACCCACCGGAGGGTGGGTCAGGTGGATTAAAAATCCGGGTCCCGGGGTTGGCGGAGACTCTAGGTGAGCTGTGCTTTCCTGTCTCTGCCGTCCACTGCCAGCCTTGCTCTATAGTCAAATACAAGCAGTAAGCTTTTTGCCGGGTGTGAGCACCTGATTGGCTGGCTCCAGGTCATGTGCTCATTCTCTGGCAGCCAATTGTGGGAAAGGGGCTGTTTCACTTCCTGTCCAAGGAGCACGTGTGTCAGGGTTGTGTAGACAGCTGCCGTCTAGCCAGCTGGTGTGTGATGGTTTTTGACCCCTGGTCAACAACTGAAATAGAAAAGTCCTGCAGCTCTGCCCTTTGAGAGCCTCTGTTTGTTTGCTGACACAATTCTGAGTTAGTCAACTTTAACTTTGTGGCATTCTAGGAAAAGCAGCAAAAATGTACTGAATGAGTGCTCCAAGTGATATTTCCTGTTGCTTCCCTTCTGATGCACCACACTATCTGTGACACCGATACAATTAACTAATTCTTGAGACAGAGTCTTTCCGCGCTGCCCAGGCTGGTCTAGAAATAATGCATTCAGATGCTCCTATGGCCTAATCCTGATCCACAGTGCTTGACTCTGGATTTTGTTTTTCAGATTTATTTTCAAAAATTACGTATATCTGTGTGACTGTGCGGAGGTCTGTGCGCATGAGTATAGGTGTCCTAAGAGAGGCCAGAAGTGTTTAGTCTCCCACAGATGGAGTTACAGGTGCTTGCGAGCTGCCATAGGTGTGTTCTGGGAATTACACTCAGGTCCTCTGCAAGATTGATATTTGTTCTTAACCACAGAGCCGTCTCTCCAGATCCATCAGGAACTGTTTTTATTTTTTATTTTATTATTTTTTTTAAAAATCCCATCAGTCTTTATAAAGTAAAAAAAAAAAAAAACTTTATGTGTGTGGGCATTTTGTCTGCATGTCTGTCTGTCCATCCGTGTGCATGCCTCGTGTGCTCAGAGGCCAGAAGAGGGTGTCAGATCCCCTTGAGTAGGAATTATAGGCAGCTGTGAGCTACCATCTGCGTGCTAGGAATCAAGCCTGGGGCCTCAGGACTAGCAGCTGGTGCTCTTAACTGCTAAGTAGCTCTCTAGTCCCTCCCTTCCCTAAATAGTTTTTAATGCCGGTTTTTACAAATGAAGCTGCTGAAGCACCCGGCAGTTAAGCCACCTTTCTAGAGTCACATAGTGAGTAAATGCTTGAGGCAAGATTTGAACCAAGGCTATGCAAATGTAAGGTTTGAATCTGGCTGTGGTGGTGCATGCCTTTAATCCCAGCACGTGGGTGGCAGGCGCGTTTGGACCTCTGTGAGTTTGAGGCCAGCCTGGTCTACAGAGTGAGTTTCAGGATAGCCAGTGCTATGCAGAAAGACCCTGTCTTGAAAAACCAGGAGGGAAAAGATTTGAATCATCTGTTGTGTAGTATTTCCTAGGGAGAGGTGAATGGACATCTATTAACGTCAGATAGGGCATCAAGAACAGACCAAAGAAACAAATCCACTCATCCACTGTGCTGGATAGTTTTATGTCAATTTGATACAAGCCAGAGTCATCAGAGAGGCGGGAACCTTAACTGAGAAAATGCCTCCATAACATCTGGCTGTAAGGCATTTTCTTAATTAGTGACTGCTGGGGGAGGGCCCAGCCCATTGTGGGTGGTGCCATCCCTGGGCTGGTGGTCCTGGGTTCTACCAAAAAGTAGGCTGAGCAAAACAGGAGGAGCAAGCCAGTAAGCAACCCTCCTCCATGGCCTCTGCATCAGCTCCTGCCTGGTTTGAGTTCCTGTCCTGACTTCCTTCAATGATGGACCATGATGTGGAAGCATAAACCCAATAAACCCTTTCCTCCCCCACCTTACTGTCTGTCGTGGTGTTTCATTACAGCAGTAGAAACCCTAACTAACACACCCAGCTAGATAAACCAAAGACTTTACTTACTTACAGAGTCAGAGAATACTTAACACGAACTTACAGGCTGCTCTACCATGGAATAAATGCCACCCCAGCAACTGTTAAGGGCTCATGTGGGTGTGGCTTCCTACCCTATCTCCTGGGTATTTTGTGGGCCACAGCTTTGGAACAGGGACATCTTCACATTGATAAAATTTGCTTCCTGCCTCAGCAACTGTCGACTGATTATGTCTTCAGGAGTGCTGTAGGAAACACAAATGTGAGCCTTTTCTATCAAATACAATAAAACTTGTGTTTATGATGAGGAATTCAAGTCTTTTTACATCTCTCAGTTAGTAAGACTTTCATGCAAATGTGTTAATGCTCTCCTGACTGATCTGCTACATTCTTGGGTTAAAGTCATTTACCCTGCCTCTTTCATTTTCTTTCCAACAAGTCTTTTAAACCTATCCAATCAAATAAGACTATGAGTTCCATCCCCAGTCAACGGGGGAAAGTCACAATCACCACTTGCATCAGAATAAAAAGTCCAGGTACTTCTGCCTCTGTGTGTTTGTTCTGCTGAGTGCACTTATCAAGAATAAAGTTTTGTCCTGTCCAGATGCTTCAACTGGAATGGTCCTCTCTCTCTCTGTCTTGACAAGGTCTATCTACATAGCCCTGGCTGTTCTCAAACTCTCTATGTAGACCAGCTGGCTTCAAAATCACAGAGATATACCTGCCCCTGCCTCCTCCAGTGGTGGGATTAAGGACACGTGTCCCTAGGCCCTGCTGGAGTGGTGGTTTCTTTCTTTGGGAACTGGAGCTTACTTCTAACACTCCCAGTCTGCCTCATGAACCTTGTGAGACCTCTGCCCTGTTCATGAGGGAATGCTAGTAGGCCCAGTCTTATGACTTGAGTGGCTAGTCATAACTGCTCCAATTTCAAAATGGCAGTGGCCACATTATACCCAGCGAACAGAGTTCCCCTCCGTGACACTGAACTGTCTCCAGGCTTGTTGCATTTGGGTGGGATGCTAGGTCTTCTCAAAATAATAATGGCTCCTAATTTTAGGACTTCAGGGGCACCAGTGAGTGTCCTCACTACTTTTCATGAATCTATTCACTGAGTCCACACAACAACATCACATCAGAAAGTGGAGCCTCAAGACGACAGCTGTTCAGACAGGTGCACCCTCCCACCCCATAAGGGACAGAACACCCAGGTTCACACCCAGACGGAGCCCAGACATACCAAACATGGACTTTCCAGAAGCATCTGCCCCTTTAGGAAGGCAGAGGAATTCTCTCTTGATCCCAAGCTGTTCCCCTGGGAGATTTGGATCCAGACAATAGTTCTGACCATGCAGCTGCGGCTAAAGCCCCAATTTCAGTTTTCTGGTTTACTTTGAGGATGGTGCTCTGGACTTGAAATGTCGTCAGATAAAATAATTGGAATTTAACCTCATCTCTGTTTTGGTGGAGTTTGGTTAGGAAAAATTCAAAGAGATAGAGGAGGTATGTGTGAGAGTGTGTGAGTATGTGTGTGTGTGTGAGAGATTGTGTGTGAGTACCTGTGAGTGTGTGAGTGTGAGAGAGTGTGAGTGTTAGAGAGTGAGAGTGTGTGTGAAAAGATGTGAACGTGTGTGAGTGTGTGTATGTGTGTGTGTGTGTGTGTGTGTGTGTGTGTGTGTGTGTAGAGAGAGAGAGAGTGAGTATGTGAGGAGATTGGTTTGGTTATGTTGGGGGCTTTGTAGCTCTGAATTTGTCCTGTTAGAGATTCTGGGAGGAGTAAGAGGGAGAAGAGATCAAGAGCATTTTCTCGTTCACATTCGAACATGAAACTGTGACTCTTTAGCAAGGGAAGTATTTTTAAAAAGGAGTTTCGTTGCTGGAGAAAATGTGTTTTTCTAAGTCAAAAATTCAATTTGAATTGCAAATCCTTTCAAAAGCAGAGTGGAAAGAGAACTGGGCAGGAGCAAGATCTTTCTACTTTGTTTTATAGAAATTTCCCGAGACAAGCTTTAAAAACAACAGCAACAACAAGACCCCAATTAATTAATTAATTAATTAAATTTGATATCTTACCAATATGAATATTTTAGGTAAATTAAAACAATCAGATAATTTTATACCATATCAGCTTGGCTGAGGATGAAACGTAACAAAACACTCATTACCATTGCTGCTGGGGATTTTTAAATACAGAAAATTTCAGGGTGTGTTGGCAAGCTGTGACGCTACAAGGACGCGCTGTCCCTGGAGGAAGAGGGATGAGAAGTGTGAAGGACAGTCACACGTGGGACTGTGTGTGGCAGGGACTGAGCTCTGTGCCAGGGAGCTGCCAGGCTGGAACTCATCATACCCAGCACAGAGAGCATCATTAGACCTGGTTTTCAGCTGAGAGTAGCTGATGGATGCTCAAGGAAGTAACCGTGTTCTCAGCTGGTACCGTGAAAACAAGCCTGGAAGAGTGAGGGCCTGATCAGGTGTGTTGAGGAGGAGACGTGAAGGTGGCTTATCTGGGACTCCATCATATCAGATCTTTTAGAACTTGGGGGATCCTTCTGGCGGAAGAGCGGTGAATAGGGGCGACGCTCAGTTTTGGAGCTGGGATGACCAGGCGCGGGCTGGCAGGACTGGGGAGGGGGGCAGGGCAAAGGCCAGGATGCTGAGGTCTGTGCAGACCTGTGGAGCGGGGACCCAGGCAGGAAGGGGGAGGGTGCAGGTAGGTCTACCTAGCTTCTGGAGTCAGGCTGGATAGAGTAAGTGAAGATCAGATGTCACTGGGCAGAGTGTGAGAGGGCTCCAGGAGTAGAGGGCAAGGCCAGAATGGAAGTGGCTGGGTGAAGAGGTTGAGCTCACAGAGGACAAGGGAGGAGAGGGACTTTTGTCTCTCTGTCATTTTGGGGGTTCTTCAGGAAGTTACCCTCAGAAAGTGTAAAGTGGTTTTTTGTTGGAGAGAAGAACAAGAGGAGGAGAGGAAGAAGAAATGGGGGATGGCTGGAGCGGGAGAGGGGATAACGAACTATTTATAGAGCTTCGTGTGTGCCAGGAATCAGGACAGTAAAAGGAAGCTGGGAAATATACACACACATTCAGATGCACCTACTATATGCTCACATGTCACATACATACACACCACAGCACATAGACCACATACACACCGCTTATACACACACAGCACACACGTCCAACACACACACCCCGCATGCACAAACACCATACAGCATACACATACCCATCCATATATAAATCACTTATACTCACATACACACAGCACACACTCACATATACACACGTATTACACACGTACGTACACTACAGACACAACATAACGATGCATACACACCACACACGGCATAACACACACACATATGTATGGGACGCACACACAACGTGGGGATTTTGAGAAGGCTTGCTGTCGTAATTAAAATGCTAAGCTAAAATCTGCTTCCTAACCTGTGTCTCCTTTTGACAAGCATGGGTCTTCCCATGTGAGTGAAAACAGCGCTTCAGGAGCAGGAAGGAGGCAGTGGGTCACGGTGGATAGAAAAGAAGGGGGCGGGGGCCTGTGTAAATTGCTGTGATTCTAGCTGATCTCGGGGAGGCCTGGCCAGTCCCCCACACTTCTGGTGCCTACCTCACATCCCAGCAGGAGCGCCTTGGAGGAAGGGCTGGGACTGGTTGGCCTTGGCCAGGACAGGCCTCTGGCATCAAAGGCGCCCATTTGCCCCCAGTGGGGTGGCAGCGAGGGGCTTCCTGTACTGCTGGAGAGTGGCAGGGACATGGAGGCCGAGCTCTGCCCAGAGCGGCTGTCACGGGTTCTGTCAGTTCTCTGATCCCCACAGCTGGGAGTCAGGGCTTGAGCTTCCCAGAGAACTTCCCTATGCACACCTCTTGGGAGCTGGGGGCCACTGTCGCTGTTCAGCACTGTGTGAGCCTCAGTGCTGCTCCGGGACGTCCATAGGGTCACCCACCGATTCCCAGATGACCCACTCATCGGTTTGAAGTCTGACCCTCCTTAAATTCTTCCGTCTCCCTGTTTAAAGCTGCATCTTCCTTCCTGGTCCTCCCCAGCTCTGTTCTCCGGCGCATTCAGCGCCACACATACCATATGCTATATAACTCCACAGTCTTGGCTCCTCACCCAACACAAAGTCTTTGAGAACAACAATTCATACTTGGTTTTGTACTCGTGTGTGTACGTTTTCCTGTGTGTGCACATGTGTGTGGGGTATTTGTCATGTGTGTCCATGTCTATGTAGAGGGCAGGGACGGACTTCAGTGTCTTCTTCAATGGCTACCCACCGCATTTCTGAGGTAGGGTCTCTGCTTGAACCTGGAGCTCATTGACTTGGCTAAACTGGGTGGCTGGTGGAATCCAGGGACCCACCTGTCTCCCCCCCACACCTGTGCCAGCGACGGGACTGCAAGTATGCCCCACTGATGTGCCCAGCTTTTACGTGGGTGCTTGAGGATCTGAGCTCACAAAGCAGCTGTGGGCAAGCACTTTGTTGCTCGAGCCATCTTCCCAGCCACTGTCTTAATGTTTTGTCACTACCGCACTCCGGCATTTAAGACGAAGGAGCCTGGGCCGTACAGGTCTTTGGAAAACTGTTGTGAGTGAATCCACATTGGAACTGAAAGAGGAGGAGACAGAGCAGGAGCCTTGTGGGGCGGTCGGAACCCGCTCTGGTCAGAGAGGCGCTGTATTCTCCAGCAGATTAGGGAAATGTGTGGCTTACATACAGAGGAGCCCAGCAGGGCCACTTCAGGCTGGAAGGCTGCTGGCCATGGAGGTAACCTAGCCCTTCACCCTGGGGTGGTCCTTTCCGGGGCTCAGCTCCTGTTCCAAGGCTCTGGCCCACAGAATACCCAATGGGTCAGTGAGTCACAGACAAGGGTGATTTTTCAGGCTGGAAAGAGAAAGGAAAAGAAGGGCTGGGAGCCACGCCATCCCTCTAGGATCCAACTCGGGATGGAGGGGGCTGGGACAGGGCCCCTGGACAGTGATGTCAGTGTGGCTTTCTCAGCTGTATTCTCTATGAGCAGATGCTCTGAAGACAGAATGACATCCAAACATCATGAGATGCGAGAGGGGACAAGAAGGAGGAAATGGGATACAGGATAAGCTTTGCTGTCCTTCAGAGAGGGGGAACTGTGGCTTTGCGTCTCCTCGTCAACTTCTCTATAGTTACTGATTCCTGCTTCATGTTTCAGGGAACAGACCATGCCCTCCACTTCTGGATGAGTGAGGTGACCCTGGGGGTCTGTCGAGCTCAGTTTTTTTTTTTTAAGATTTATTTATTTATACATATGAGCACTCTATTTGTGTGTATGCCTTCATGACAGGAGAGGACATCAGATCCCATTATAGATGTTTGTGAGCCACCATGTGGTTGCTGGGAATTGAACTCAGGACCTCTGGAAGAGCAGACAGTGCTCTTAACCACTGAGCCATCTCTCCAGCCCCGAGCTCAGCTTTTTGTTGTATTCCAATGCTACTGTACTTTCATCCCTCCGCACAGATAAGCACTCTGTTTCTGTTTCAGCCCCCTACCCTCTCCTTTGTACAGACACAGCTCCTGTGGCAGGCAGAGCCCTAAGACCATTTCCAGGATTCCCATCCCCACTCATTCTTCTCTTACAGTCCTGCACTTGAATGCCAGGGGATTCGTGCCTATGGTGGGCTCTCACTCTTATGATAGATTGCGTTCCATGAAAGGAAGGATTTTATGGCTAAATCAGAGTTTTTCAAAGGGCAGAGTGTCCCGAGTGGAGCCAGCTCAGTGAAGGAGATTGAAGGAGGGGTCGCAGAGCCAGGATTTGAGGGCAGCCTGTAGGTGTTGGTGACTTTAGTCAACCTAAGAGAGGAATGTCAGTGACCCGAGTGACCAGGAAAGAGGATCTAAGTTCTCTTTGAGAACTTAGCCCAGCAGACACCTTGAAGTCAGTCTTTTTGAGGTCCTAAACAAAGACACCTGGGACTATGGGCCTGGGCTGTTACAGACCGAGCTGCAGACACCCCTTCAGACTGCTGATTCTGTATAGGTTGTTATCTAGCCTACTGTGTCATTCAGGTTAGGTGCCCAGGACAGAGCTAGAAACAGAGCACGCATGGTCTTTACCCCCAGAGCAGGTCTTTGGGTCCCTGGGGGGCCCTCCAGGACTGAGCTAGTTTGTTCTGGGTTCAAACGCTAGCTCTGCCTTTCCCCTCCAGTCCAAGATTGGGCCGTTCCCTTAGGCTGCCTCTGTGTGTTTTCTCATCCTGTGAACCTAGGGCCAAAGAGATTCTGGGAGTTAAATGGGGTGACGTTAGTGACGGCCTGACAGGAGAGCAGTGTGTCAGTTGGGAGCAGTGACCATCTCAGTCTGGGGTGCAGGATGTCTGAGGGAACGGTCACTCACACCACCGTTCTATAGTAAACATCAACCGGAGAGGCTGAGAGGCTGGGCGCGTCTTGCTTCTGCACATGCGCAATGCCAGGGCTGACAAGAGCACCCCACTCCCAGTCCCTTCTTTCTTCGCCATACCACTCGCTGGAGTAGCGGCTGAGGGACCCTGGGACATGCCTCCCACACATGCTTCCCCTACTTCACTGAGAGTCTACTGCTCAGCTACAACAGTGGACGCAAAGGCATTTCTGAGAACCGTGTTTATTGTTTTGTGAGACAGTCTTACGGCTGAGCCCTGGCAGATCTGGGAGTTGCAAGGAGCGGCGGAGTGCTGGGACTGTGGGCGCAAGCCAACCTTGGAGCCATTCCCGAGAACGCTGGAGAGGGGACCGTGGGCCTAGCCCTCCGCTCCAGACGCTTCTGCTAGTGTCTGGCTCCTGGGTACCTGCCGTAGGGTGTGCCATTTCCACTGGAAAAG
The DNA here is from genome assembly GCF_907164565.1 of Psammomys obesus. Classification (NCBI taxonomy): domain Eukaryota; kingdom Metazoa; phylum Chordata; class Mammalia; order Rodentia; family Muridae; genus Psammomys; species Psammomys obesus. The sequence goes on along the minus strand of NW_026592510.1, from coordinate 1,180,753 downwards.
GTTGGGCCGCCCCAAACCCCTAATTAGTGTCAATTTTATTATTCATGTGGCAGAATTCAAGCTGCCTGTAATCACTTGGATTAAAAAAAATAATTGTTTGGCTTGCCTGTCATCCCAGCATTTAGAGGCAGAGACAACAGGTTCAGGAATTCAAGGTCATTTTCAGTTACATAGTGAATTTGAGGCGAGCCTGAGCAGTATGAGACCCCGTCTCAAAGGTCTGAAAACACAAACACACAAAACCCTTTGTATTCTAGTGTAGATGAGGATGTAAGGAGTGTTATTTGGCCCGCTCATGGCATGGTGTGTGAAAAACCTTCAAGTTATGGGTATGCTATGAACCAAGAATTCTAACTCACTTTTGTAGCCCCGAGAAGCCTGGAACTCTTAGTCCTCGGTCTTGTTGGAGCATCTGAAGTTGGGCCTGTGAGAACCAATAGTCTTGTGACATGCCTTCCCTTCCTGGCCTGCTCCTGCCCAGGGGAATCTCACTAGCAGTGTGTGTGTGTGTGTGTGTGTGTGAAGTGAACACTTGAGGCTTGAAGAAGCCTGGAGAGTGAAAACAACAACCACCCCCACCCCAGGAGATGCCTGGGGAGAGAGCACTCAGAGGGGCCCAGGAGACGGAACTCCACTCCGTGATTCCTCAGCCTTTATCAGCCCAGCACCAGGGAGAGCTCTTTTGTGTCCACCTCTTCCCCTTCCGTCTTTGTGTCTGCCCTGTCACAGAACTGTTCATTAGCACTTGTGACAAATGTCTCAAGGCAAACAGAAGGGCCAAGTAAAGACCAAACTGTTTCAATCTCCTGGGAGGGACAGTGGAGATGGGTGGGCATGTCTTTCCCAGAATTGAATGGCAGAGAGGGTGGGGGGTTGGGACTCCAGAGCCAGGAGCAGAAGGGAGGCTTCCGTTCCCCAGTCTGCAGTGTTGCTTGGCCCTGGCTCCTAAGTCTTGGGCAAGGCAGATAGAGCCCCACACTTAGGAAGCAGTGCGAAGGGAGGGGCTGGAGGGTTTTTTTTTTCCAGGAGAATGTTCAGAGGCGCTGGGGCATGGAACTAGAGCCACCAGGCTGGCCTCAAACTCACGGAGATCCACCTGCCTCTGCTTCCCCAGTGCCAGGTCTAAAGGCCTGGCTGCAGATTTATTTTTTTAGAAGATGTATTTATTTATTGTATATGCATGTGCTGTATGGTATACATCATAGAGTGTATGCTATAGGTGTACGCTGTGTGTGTACTGGAGCAGCCAGAGTTCAGAAGAGGTTGCTGGGCCTCCTGGAACTGATGGTTGTGAGCCACCATGTGGGTACTGAGAGCCAAACTTAGGACCTCTGCCAAGCAACCAGTTCTCTTAACCACTGAGCCAAATCTCCAGCCGCAGATGGTTTTTCTTAATGGATCATGCTTTTGAGTGGTTTCAATGATATTGGTTTGCCTTTCTTTTTTCTTTTCTTTTCCTTTTCTTTTCTTTTCTTTCCTTTCCTTTCCTTTTTTTCTTTTCTTCTTTCTTTCTTTCTTTCTTTCTTTCTTTCTTTCTTTCTTTCTTTCTTTCTTTCTTTCTTTCTTGACTGAACATAGAACTTCACCTGTCCTCATCCTTGGCATATGCTCCGCCCTATGAATACACCCCTAACTCTAGAAACTTCTGCCTAACGCAAAGTCACCAAGCTTTACTCCTAGAGTCTTTACTTTATTTTAATTAAATAGCGTTTGAGACAAACATAGGTTAGATTGGTCTTAGACTGGCAAAGATGTAAACAGAAGTCACCAGTGAAAGGCTAACCTTTTCAGATTCATTCAGAAGTGAATGAACATCCAAAGGCAGCAAAATTAAACTTTCATTTTTATTTACTCGTATCACTTGATTTGTATTTGTTTAGTTTGTTGGTTAGTTGGTTGGTTGGTTGGTATTTTTGAGAGATGCCCTTAATGTGCATCTTGGTCTGGCCTCAAACTCATGATCCTCCTGCCTCAGCCTCCCACACACTGGGATATCAGGCATGTGCCACCAGGCCTACGAGAACCCTTGTCCAGTCATTTCTCAGAGCTGTCCATTCTTCACTGAATTCAAGCATAAAGACAGAGTTTTTCCTGAGTTTGGATCTTCATTTCTAAAGCCTCCCATGAATGTAAAGCAGCTGTGCTCTCTCAAGCAGGAAGAGAAAGGTTGGTCCATATTTCAAACCACATACAAGTTCTGTTCATGGGGGTTGGCTGTGCGGCTCAGTAGTTGAGAGTTTGCCTGTCATTCATGGGGCTCTGGGCTCTATCCCTAGCACTGAAGGTGGGCAAATTTGATTCATTCTTTAAGTCTATATTAAAAATTCAGAAACTAACACTTCTGTGTGGGCTGGGAATTAGTTCAGTTGGTAGAGTGCTTGCCTAGCATGCACAAAGCCCCAGGTTCATTCCCCAGCATGGCATAAACTGGACATGTAGTGCATGCCTGTAATTCTAGCACCCAGGAGGCAGAGACAGGAGGGTCAGGAGCTCAAGGTCACTCTCCTTACTGAGTCCAGGTTGGCGTGAGGAGAAAAGCTGTGACATCATTGCATCTCCTAAGATGTCCCTGTTGTTCCCTTTAGTTTCCCTAGGTATGTCTAGAGTGGCCAGCACACAGGCCTTGGATAGTTTTTCTGATAAAGAAAAACTCTTCATGTTTTCATGAGACTATTGATGCTGCTGCTTAAATCTTAACTTCCAATGGCTCATTGCTGGCATTAAAAACAAAACAAAACAAACAAACAAACAAAAACCAGAATCAAGGCAGAGGCAGGCAGAGCTCTGTGAGTTTGAATCCACATAGCAAGCTCCAGTTCAGCCAAGGATACTTAAACCTTGTCTCAGCAAAACAAAGCAAAACAAAAGAAAATAAAACAAGATAGTATTTTGCTACTGAAAATAAATGGTTGTGGGCTAATAATGTTTACCATTTGGCCTATAATTAATACAGCAGCATATTTAACCCGCTATCACAATCAATATAAGACACAGACATCTGCTAGATTCTAGAATTGCCTTATTTCAGCTGGAGCGGGGCAGATATTAACCCTCTAAACCCTCCCAGCCCCGTCCCAGGCTACCTCCCAGCCAGAAGCCCATAAATACTTGCTTATTCTTATTTGGGCCAGTTCTTCCATCCATGCTGGCCATGTGCTTCTCCCATGCTAACCCATGGCCGAATGCCTCTTCCTTCCTCCTCCTGTGTTGTCCCCAAAGCCCGAGAACCTTAGCCATGCCCACCCCATTTGCCCTGCCCAGGTGTGTCTGCTTTTCATTGGTCAAGCAGGAATAAGTTTTTAGACAAGGTTGCAAACATCATTTGGGGGTACATGAGTGTCTGCTTGTAAAAGACAGCAAGCAGAGCTTAAGAAGCAAATTAATTAATAATTAATTACAAAGCACCAGACCATGCTGTAAAAGTACTTGCATTTTTTTTCTTGTTGTAGCATGATCTTGGATCCTGCAGTATGGAGGATCATGACATCCTGGAAATAAGAATAATTTTCCTTTCAGCAATTACTATGCTTTTTACCCAGTGTTCTTTACTTTTCAAACCTCCAAAACAGTACTGAATAGAGGCAGGAAGAAAGAACATTTTTGCTTTGTTCTTTGACTCAGATGAAAGGATTGAATTTTTTTTTTTTTTTTTTTTTTTTTGAGAATAATGCTGTCCGAGCTTGATACAAATGCTCATTTGGCAAACTGAAGTACTATTTTTATAAACCAAGAATAGATTTTGAAGTTTGTCAAACACCTTTCTACTTATATTAAGATATTCAGCTGGGTAGTGGTGGCTCACGCCTTTAGTCCCAGCACTCAGGAGGCAGAGGTAGGTAGATCTCTAAGTTTGAGGCCAGTTTGGTCCACAAAATGAGTTTCAGGATGGCCAGGGGTACACAGGGAAACCTTGATCAAAAAGTAAAAATAGAAAACATTGGGGTGTGACTAGAGAGATGACTCCATGGTCAGGATTACTCACTGCCTGGTGAACTTCTTTTCATAGGTCGTGCAGTAAGTGTCACTGTCAGCTTAGGTTTCTCATTTCGGAACACATTTTAAAAATTCTTTACATCCGTGGTCATTTTTGGCTGGTTGTCAGGCATTCTGGACTACCCTTTTCTTGGTGTGAGATAACCCCTGTGTTCCTGTGGCTCTTACTGTAGACCTCTAGTGCCTTGGTCTTTCTACTAGCTATGTTTCTTCAAACCTAGGAGTCTGCTGGGTTCTGCCTGGAATCCCACTTCCTGCAATGTACCTGTAAACTCCCCTCAGCAACATGGACCCACCATTCTTCTTCCGTTCCTAGACTCTCTCCACCCATGAAGAAATCTACAAGCAGCGGCCTCCTTGTCCCTGGTAATTCCTCACAGATGCCACCATCCTGTCCCAGTGAGTTCATCTGACCTGGATAAACCCATTGGCTATAAATGGGAATTTTAGCTTGGTTTACTCTTTGCATAATGACTTTAGGGCTTATCTACTATACAGTATGTTCTTTATTCTTTTCATTGCCTTTCCATGATTTAAATTCCTTGAGCTTGAGGTGGTTTCTACCTTTTGGTTATCCTGAGAGGTATGGCTGTGTGACCAGCCGTTCTCAATCCTTTTGAATATGTTTCTACCCAGATTTCTGGGCCAATTGGTAATTGCGATTTTTTAATTTAATTTAATTTTTTATTTTTATAACCACTAAGCCATTTTACACACTAGCTGAACTATTTTTTTTAACTAATTTTAATTTTTTTGACACAGGGTCTCTCTACATAGACCTGATTGTCACCGCAACTCACTACATAGACCAGGATGACCTTGAACTCACAGAGATGGGTCTGCCTCTGCCTCCGAGGAGTGTACCGTTAGCCTTGCTCCATTCTTCTTTGAATTTTTTTTCTTGGACCAGATCTCATGATGCTCTGGCTGGTCTCTTGGGCTTAGGTGATTCTTCTGCCTTAACTTCTCTAGAAATTGAAACTATGATTATGCATCACTGCACCTAACTTCTTTGTTTGTTTGTTTTTCTGGTTCTGGGGCTCAAACCCAGGCCCTTATATGTGATAGGCAAGCATTCTATCACTGAACTGCACTTTAGCTTCCTCTATCTAATTTCTTCTTCTTAAGCTTATGTCTTAATTTACTATTTTTTAATGTATCTGACTTATGTGTTCATGGGTAGGTTTGCATGTCACAGAGTGCCTCTGAAGGACACCTTTGTGAAGTAGGGTCCAACCTTCCATCTTTATATAGATTCCAGTTGTCTAACTCAAATCACTAGGTTCTCAAACACCTTTGCTCGCTGAGTTAGATCCCCATCATTCTATTCTTGAAGGTTTTATTGTTTTTATTTCATGTGTAAATTTCTTTTGCCTGAATGTATGTTTGGGCAACGCATATGTGTAATGCCTGAAGAGGTCAGAAGAGGGTTCAGATCCCCTGGAACTGCAGTTGTTAGCTGCCATGTGGTGCTAAAAATTGAACCCAGGTTCTCCGTAAGAAGAACATGAAGTCTTAACTGCTGAACCATCACTCCGGCCCTCCTGCTTTTCTTTTAAATAAGCCTTTTTTTTTTGAAGTAAAATTCACATCTTAAATGCATACATTTTGAGACTATAATTCAGTTTTGTTCAATGTGCCCATTTGTGGAATTGGCATCACAATCGTGAAATAAAATTTTCTCGAATTTTAGAATGTTTCCTCACATATTTGGAATCTGTTTCTCCTTTCCTGCCAGTCACTGATGTGCTTCCTGGTAGTGCGGATAAATTCTGCTTATTCTAGCACTTCATATAAAAGGAATTAAGCACCAGGTGCTGTTTTGGACCTGATAAATTTGCTCAGCTTAAATGTCTACAATTTGCTTACCCACTCATCGGCTCAGTGAGTATCTTTAGCCCGCTTTTTGTTGCTAGTAACACTTTTACAGACTGGGTGAGTTATAGAGGAAGCAGGGAATGTGGGTACATGGCTCTCACCCAGGGCTGAGGGGCCACATCTGGCGATGGTTTCACTGGCAGCATAGGCTGCCAATTGGCATTAGCCATCCATTAGTTTCTAGTTACATGAGTGGATTAACCAATCTGCAGGTAGAGTCCCAATCAATATTATTGGCTTTTCTCTTACTGTGATAAAACAGATGATAGAAGGAAGGATTTATTTGGTGGGAAGAAAAGGTTTATTTGGGGCTTCTGGGTCCAGGGGAATAAGAGTTCATCACCATCATGGTAGGGAGGCCTGACAGCAGACAGGGATGGTGACTGGAGCTGGCAGCTGAGCATCAAGGGCTAACACCTTGAACTTCAAGCAGCAAACAGGGCTCACTAGAAATGGCACAGGTCTGCAAAGTTTCTAGGCTCACTTCTAGTGACGTATTTCCTCCAATATCCTTAACTCATCAGAGCCAGGTAAAGTCATTTTTACCACCTTGTATTTCATGCCTCCTAACATTCATACTGTGATGTCTTCACAAACAGAGTAACTTCAAAGTGGTCCAAATCTATTTTTCCTACTCCCATTTCTGGTAGCCCCATTGTTTCAGGAAATAAACCAGATCAAGATGCGTTGCTGTACCTTTGTGGACCCAGAGGAAAAGGCAGATTCATAAGGAAATAATTGCATGGTGGGAGGGAAAGAAGAGAGGGAACCCTTAGAAAGTACCAAAGTGGCCCCAGGGAGGACTCGTCAAGTCTGATAAAGAGGTCTGGGATCTAGAAGAATCTCCCAGGTGCTATAACTGGAGATGCAAAAACAAGGATGGCACAAAAAGAGAAGACCCGGTATGTGCCGCTTCTCCAGAACAGAGCTGGCGGAGTGACAGCTACAAAGGGATGATGAGGTGGCCATATGGGACTGGGCTGAGTACTGTGTGCCCTTCAAGATGGAGAGCCAAGGAGATGGTAGTATTTCCTTCAAAAGTGGAAAGTCTCAGGACACAGGGGACTAGTGAGACAGCCAGAAGATCTGCAAGCCCCCGACATTGCAGGGGACTGTGGGAAAGCTGGAGAATCTGGATCAAATGCTCATGGGTTAGAGAGACAGCAAAATGATTGACCTGCTCAAGATGGGTTAAGAGCGCATGCGTGAACATCCCCTTCTCTCACTCTCTCATCCTATTTGGCCACCAACTTTTTGGATGGTGCTACTCACACAAAAGGCAAAATCCTCCCCATTTGTGGCTCCAACTGCCAATCTTCTGTAGAGACAACTTCACAGACACACCCAGAAATATCCTTTACCAATCTTCCAGGCACCCCTCAATCCAGTAAAGCTGCCTACCAAAGCTGATGATGGTACAGCGGCTTAAGGTGAAGGAACCAGAGAGCAGAAGCAGGGCTGTGACTGATGGGACAGGCAACAGGTAGTATACAGTGACAAAAGAGACAAAGCTAGTGCTCAGGGCAGTATCTCTGATTATGGAAAGCCAAGTGTGCCCCTCCCGGTTTTAATTTTGGCAGATGTGTAGGAGGGAGCCATTGAACAGAAAACTTTGATGTATTCATGAGGTGGGGAAGGCTCGACTAAGGTAGTGAGGTAAGGAGGCAGAGAAAGAAGAGGGGAATTTGGTTGTCCCAGGGGGCAAGAACTGTTTCTGTGATGTGCCAGAGAGAAGGGCTGCAGAGGCAGGCACTTCCAAGGAGTAGGAGCAGGGGCTTTTGAACTGGATCTGAGAAATGAGAGCAAAGGTGTTGTGTTGGTGTCCAGAGGTGAAAGTAGCGTTTTCTGGATAATACTCGCCGTGGTCAATGTCTCAGCAAGGGTGGGTGAAGAGATTGAGATGAGAAACGTAGAGTGTTTTCAGGGGGCTGAGGGTCTGGGAGATCAGTTGCTGATGATCAAAAGGCACTTGCAAATGTGGTTGGGTGTTTATGGCATGAGAACGGAATTGGAGTCCATGGACGGAGGGTGGGAGGAGCATGACAGTTGTGGTTACAAGGGAAGCTGACCAGGCTGAACAAGCAGAGCCAGAACAGAGGCTTGGAAGTGGACAGAGAGGAAGGCATCCAAGGAGACACCAGCTTGCCAAGATTCTATCCAACGAGGCAACCTCGCTGCTTTTCTTCATGTGTTAAACATTCCGCTGGCCCACCTGTTTCACCTAAGAGGACACTTCGTGTAACTGATTTCCATGGAGCTCTTGTTCTTTGTTAGCATGCTGGTATCTGCTTCTCAAAGCCCAAGGGTCATGTGACCCAACCCAGTGGACAGCAACCCCTGCCACGGTGCAAGAGAAGAAGAAGAAGGAGGAGGACATCACACTGAGCCTCGTCTGTGTCACCACCCCCATCTTGCCATGGTCCTGTGAGGAAGATTGCCAACTGCGCACAGCAGTCAGGGTCTGCGTGCTCACATGCTGCTTCTGTCTGCACTCCAATCCACATTCCTTTGGCAACCGAGGTGTGAAGGGTCTAAATTTCACACGAAGGTTCTCTATATGACCACTTAATTATGCCCAAGAGGTGAGAGCTGGTGAGGGTGGCGAAGGGGAGCAGGTCCGTAGTAATTGTCCTGAGTCTGGCTCAGCCATTTGTGCTTGCTGTCCCGAATAGGGGCTCACTCCTCACGTTCACTGCTGAGTAGTTTTGTCACCAGCAAAAAGGCACATATGTGACACTCATGTCACCATGTCTCTTGGCTGAGCCTGGGGTGGATTATCATCCATTTTCCCAAAGACTTTTTTTTTTTTCTCTGAGTCTAAGCCAGTCTTCATGTGTCTCAATGACACCTGGCTCCAGGGAGTTGTTTATTGAGCATGATGAAGGTGGTTGGGCCAGGTGGACGCCTAAATGTGTCCCTAATCTTAGAACTGTCCTTTCTAAGCTGCCTTGTGGCTGTAGGGCTGGGACTCTGTTCCCCTCTACGGAAACAGCCAGGCTGGAGGGGAAGGAGATGAAGAGACTTTCTGCCTGCTTGTAGCTGTCACGTGCACCATCGCCAGGTAATCCTTGCCAGATAATCCTTGCATGCTCTGCTAGCAGAATCTTCTCTGGCTGTAGCTTTTCATCCATCCATAAAAACAGCCTCCGTCCGGCCCAGCGCACATTGCAGCCCCTTCTTCCCGGCTTTAGCTTTGTGCTTATGACCCATCCCCTGCCCGCCAACCTTCTAATGCCATAATAATTCATTTTGGGTCCCAGTTGTGTGACTGATAGCTGGTACTTGCAGGTGCCATTTTCCTCGTGTCCTTGAGTTCTCTTTTTGTGTGTTACCTTCCTAGTGAGTGACTCTTCACCTCAAACTCTTTTGCCAAAATGATTGGTATGATATCCATACGTCCTGTGTCATAACTGATGGATACAACACAAACAAGAATAAACCTGACTAGGCTGTGATTGACAGTAGGGGCTGGTGGCCGAGGCTTCGGCTACACAAAGCCTGAGGCTTTGGTACTGTCAGAGAGTGTGGGACACAGCTCTACCCAATACAGTGAGGCAGATGAAGTAGAAGGACCCTGGATGACCTAGGTGCTTAGCAAACCTGCTTTGTGAGGCTAGGCTGAGATAAAACTCAAAATTGGGGGCAAGGGTGGAGAGATCCTGATAAATCAGCCACCTGCTCCCCAGGGCCTCCTGGATTATTGGGTTTTCTTGGTTCACGCAGCAAGAAACTCATTTCATTTTCCCACTTGGGAAATGTGTGGGTTTGAGAAGGTGGTTGGGCTACATGTTTCTCTGATAAAGAAAAAATAGACAACTCTTTTCCCCCAAAATGCATAAGCTTGTGTAAAACATCAAAAGTGGTTCTTTATGTTTAAAAATACTTTATCACCAAGGGTTAAGTGCCCCTCCTCCAGTTCTAAGTTTTAAAGTAAATTAAATATAACAACGTAAATAAAAGAGCATAGGCATTCAGGTGTAGCCAAGAGACTGTTGGCTGTTTCTCAGCCCGCTTCCTACAGAGTGGCAGCTCTGATTGTACTTCTTAAGGTGTGTCAAGGCAGAGATTCCTCTGACAGTAGCTTACGAGGATAGGTATGACGTGTATTATTTCAAGTACAGTACAGTGGTTTCTTTTTTGCAATTGGTTTTTTTAAGCTCTGAAGTAAGGGTCTTTGTAGGACTATTCCTTGCATAAAGCTCAACCTCAGTAAATGTGAGTGACTTTCAAGTGGTCAGAATCAGTATGCAGCTTTTTTTTTTTCTGTTACTACTTAAAGGGACAGTTGAGGCCATTTTTTTTTCCAGAGAGCTAGGAACTCTTCCGTCACCTCTTTCTAACCTTAGCAGAGGTCCCTTCTGGTGACTGAGCAGGCAGGCCGGTCTCACACTCTTGATGACCCATCCATGGGGTCATGGAGTGGGGGAGCCTTCTGGGATCATGCGGTCCAGAGTAAATCACTGCAAAGGCCGCTGGGCCAGCATTGCTATGGGGATGTTTTATACCCATGCTGCCAGTTATTTGAGGTGGTTAAGTTGAAATGCCAAGTGTTGAGGTACAGTTCTTACTTTTCTTTGCCTTGTGCATAATTAGGAAGAGCCACATGAGCCAAAGGTAGCTAGGTTCATAAAAAAGGGTGAAATCAATACACATCAAGATGTGGGGCCCAGGAAGGGACGAAGAAGGTGAAGAGGTGGCTTGGACTGTCATGTGGCTTCCAGGCTTGCTGCCCCAATGAGAGGATTGTGTGTTCTGGATCCCTCACGTACTTGCAAAGGGAGCCTTACCTGGCTCTGAGTTTCTGGTGTGCAAAGGTGGAGCCAAGAAAAGCTACAACCACAAGAAAAGCTACAACCACAAGAAAAGCTACAACCACAAGAAAAGCTACAAGCCTAAACTCCTCTCCATTCTCACCTATATGCATTTTCACAATGAAGGAGCTGTGTTGAAGACAGCCATTCTGCACTTGAGTCCTAGGAGGGCCCAGGAAGAGTCACTGTTAAAATGGCAAGTCCCCAGTGGGCATAAAGTTTGCCAACTTTCTCTTATCCTATCAGACACAATCTAGAACATGTTCTTGGGTCAAGTAGGTTCACTAAGTTTCCTGGCTGATAAATCTGGCTGTCTCTGCTTGTTCATCCAGTGATGGAAGCTGAAGGAGGTCAGAGGGCAGGGGAGGCAGGTGGTGTTGATAGGGGCTTCAGCATCCTCTTCCAGGTTAGGGTGGCCCTACCCCCTTCACTGCTCCCCAAGAACCTTCCAAACCCTTTCTTAGGGCTTCTGTCCTTCATGTCAGTTTTTAATTAACTACTTTATTATTGCAAAATAGGTGCAAAGCAGATATGTTTTCATAGATAAATTCTAGACATTTCCTTTCCTTCTCAGACCCCATGTTCCTTCTCCGAGCCCCACAAATGTAAGTCATTAGTTTTTGGTATTGAACATACAATTTTGCTATTACTTTTGTTTGTATGAAAGTGTTGGGGGAGGGTGGACTCCTGGCTTGCCTCTGGCCCTTGACTATGGAACGTCAAAGACAAGGCTGAGAGATCTCCCTACACTCAGCTTATTATCTAATAGCAGATGAGTTGCAAGCCTGTAAGCCTCTACGGGCTGAAACAGGCCATTCAAACAACAGGGGATGGGAATGTAAGCTCAGGTCACACACAGCGCATTTTCATTTCAGAATCACAGAGAGGGTCTAGAGTTCGAAGACATAGTGTGCTTGTGGCCAAGGAAGTGGACAGATAATTCGAATTCCTGGTAAAGTACAGGTGCAGTGATGACAGTTCAGAGGCAGTGAAGGGAAATCAGGGAATAACCTGACCGATTGCTGAGAAAAAGATTTCTGAAGGTGGTGATGTCTGAGCTGGGCCCTGAAGCATCAGTTGGCTTAAGTGGTCCCAGGAGAGCTGGAGGGGAAACGCTTCCTGCAAAGTTGGTACATGGTAAATCGTAGTCAGGTTGGCATTGTCTGTGTGTGTGTGTGTGTGTGTGTGTGTGTGTTTGTGTGAGCGTGCATAGCAACAAAGCAGGAAAGGAAATGAAGCTTGTTTTGTTTTTAATTTTTATTTTGTGTGTATTGGTGTCTTTCCTGCATGCATGTCTGTGTACCATGTGTGCCTGGGTGTTGGATACACACACACACACACACACACACACACACACACGAGGGGAAGGTCCCAGGGTGGATATAAGCAAGAAACAAGTCACTACAGGGCTTTCTCAACCCGGCACTGCAGAGTAGAGCACCCTGGATGAACACTGAAATCAAGGGCAGGTCAGAGGAAGTATTTTCAGAAGTTGCTGAATGTGCTCATTGGTATTTGTCAGCTTGACATAAACATAGATGTGTCTGGGAAGAGGGAATCTTAATTGAGGAATTGCTTCCGTCGGATTGGCCTGTAGGCAAGTCTGTGAAGCATTTTCTTCATTAATGATTGATGTGAAAGAGCCCAATCCCCAATGGATAGATAGTGCCACCCCTGAGTCCATAGTCTGGAGAGTAGTAGGCTGAGCAAGCCAATGCGTTACATTCCTCTAGGACCTCTGCCTCAGTTCCTGTCTCCAAGTTCCTGGCTTGAGTTCCTGCCCTGACTTCCTTTCATGACAATTACAACTCTAAGTGGAAATAAACCCTTTTCCTCCTCAATTTGCTATTTGGTCATTGTGCTTATTACAATAGAAAGCCAACTAAGATATTGAGGGGAGAAAAAAAGAAAGAAAAAATTAGTGCTCTCGCACAAAACACAATGCCTATTGCTGATGATGAAATGGAAAGTGATGACCTAGGTTTGGTCTTCCACCAAACCTAAGCTGAGCAGCTGTTTGTGCTAAAGACACAGAAAGCAAATTCTTGTGACCTGTGGGGCTTCATGGAGCATGATAGAGTGGCGCTGGAGAAAGCTTGAGGCTGTAGACAATACCATTTTAATTAATAAATGTAGGTCTGCTTAAATTACTGCACCTAACAACTGAGGAAGAGAAACATGGCAGGATGCCTCAAGAGAAAATGATTTGAAGGCAAGTTGAGAGAGCCCCAAGGAAGTGGAGGAACTCCTTTTAATATTCTTGTGAGAGTGACTATTTCTGAGATCATACTACAAAATAAGGTGTGTTAGGGGACTGGAGAGATGTCTCAGTGGTTAAGAACATTTGCAGCTCTTGCAGAGGACCTGAGTTCTAGTTCCAGACCAACATTAGGTGGTTCACAACCTCCTTGTGACGCTAGCTCCAAGGGTCCCACACCTCTTCTGGACAACCAGGGCACCTGCACTTACACATGCCCATAATTAAAAATAAAATAAAATAACGTAAGCCTTTCAAAATGTGAAGTAAACACTATTGTACTTGTTCATGTATCAATATCGTGTGGTATTGGTAGAAAAACTGTACCAAATACCTGAACCTTAGTTTGAATTAAGGATTAAAGCACGTTTTCCAAATTTCTCTAATTGCAAAATGAAATAAAGCATGTTTTCATCTGCTGCTGTTTTCTCCTTCCACTCCCACCCTCTCCTCCCTCATTATTCTCCTTTCCCCCTCCTTTATACCCCTTGTCCTCTTCTCTCTCTGCCTCCTTTTTCTCCTGCTCTTCCTCCTTCATCTCTTATTTGTTTTTCTTTACTTTTCAGACAGGGTCTTGCTATAAAGCCTAGGTTAGCCTTAAACTCAGGATCCTCCTGCTTCAGCCTCCTTAGTTCTGGGATTGCAGATGTAAACGACTATCCTTGCTGAATTGCTTCATAAAAAAAAAAACAACTCACAACAACAAACAATAATATTATGTCTCCTAGATTTTGTCATTACTTATTCTGTCTCTCTCCCACATACATTTTCAGATTTTGTTTAGAGATTTCACTGAGTCTGAGAATAAAATGAGTTATTACATGTAAAGCGCCTGTAACAGTGTTGAAGTTTACACTAAGTATGTCACAATTTTAGTCATTGCTGTTTTCAATAGTTATCCAGCTGCTGATACTGGATACAAGGCCAGTGTGTTCAACACAGGGTCTTGACAATGACCATTATGGCTCATTGCATACTATTTATCAGACACAATCAGCATATAATTCCATCTGATTCTCCTGACCTCTTTCAGCCTCACTATCATAAAGAAAATGGAAGACACAGACAACTCTGAGCCTCACAGGGGGCAAGAAGAGCCAAGACCTGAATCCAGGTAGGAGCCAAAGCCCAAGATCTCCTTTCTCTTTCGCTTTCTTTGCTTCCTTCCACCCTCCGCTTGACATTTTCATTATAAAGCCCAAACATACACAAGAAAGCAAGACAGTAAGATGAACTGGCTTTTCCAAGTTCATTTCACACAATCGTCTTGAGATGTCTTCTTCCATCACTGCCCCAAGAACCATGGAGGTTCTTTTAGAAAAACTCCAAATTATATCATTTCAGTAAAATGTCACTGCTTACTGAGGAATCAAGGTCGCTGGCATGGCTGCATTGTTATACCTGAGAGGGGACTACAATGTTAACCGACATGCATGAACGTTCTGAAATTATCCACATTATCTCGCGATTTACACACTGCTTTCGCTCTGACTCCCACATCACATGCAGTTCATATTGTCCTCAGCCCCCCTCCCCCTTCATCTGGAGCCTCCTTTTCTATCACATCTCTAAGACTGGTTGAGGGAACCAGTGTTTGCCGTTTAAGTCCTGACGGTCCCCACCCCGACCCCCAACCCCAGCTTCTCATTGCAGAGATAGAGATGAGACCCAGGCTGTTGCCCATGCAAAGCCAGCACTCCTCCACAAGCCAGCCTTCCGTGCGTTGCCTTCATGTTTTCTTCAGTGTGGGCTTTCATAATTTCATCCCTTAGTGCTGTTCAGATGTTCCTGGAAAGTGATTATTTTCGAACAAATTTTTACTGCATTCCTACTGTGCTTGGGTAGGTAGGACATTCCTATGTGAGGCTTGTGGTCAGAAAGCATGAACAAGAAGTAAGTGGACCTGTGAAACTGCACGCGTGTGCACGTGTGTATGCATGTGTGTGTGTATGAATGTTCATGTATGTGGTTGCACAGGTTTTCCCATGTGTATATGCAGATGGAGACCAGAGGACGATGTCAGGGGTCATTCATTAGGAGTAGTTCACCTTGTTTTCTTGAGACAGAACATCTCATTGGCCAGGAGCTTCTTGGTTAGGCTGGCTGGTTGGTCTAGGAGCCTTAGGAGTTCACCTGTCTTCAACTCCTCAGTACCGGGAACTCTAGGAATACAAGCGTAAGCCACCATTCTCGGCTTTTTAAAAAGTGAATTCTGAAGTGCAAACTAGGTCCTCATGCTTACGGGGCAGGTACTCTCCTAGCCCTGAACATATGAACTTTATGTTCACTTCCATAAGCTGTCGATACAGACTGCTTATGATAATGACTTAACTGTAATTATATCTGGTCTTCATAAAAATGTGAAGTAGTGGTTGTATATTTTTAAAAAATATTTAAATGGTGTGTATATGAGGGTGGGTATGTACGTGTGTACAGGCGCCTGTGGGCATTGAATCCTGTGAAGCTGGAGTTACAGGCAGTTGCCAGTTGCCCAAAATGGGTTCAGGGAATAAACTCAAGTCCTCTGGATGAGTGGAGAGATCTCTTAACCTCTGAGCCACTTATCCTACCTGGAAGACGCCATTGTGATGACAGAGAACTAGATAGGGTTCTGGTCTTCTCTTTCTCTTCCCCTATTTATTTTATTTTATTTTACCCAGGATTGAACCTGGAGCTTCAAGAATGCTAGGCAAGTGCTATACTATTGAGCAACCTCCGTAGGCCAGGTCTTCCCTTAAATCCACTATGTGTGTCCTTTGGGGAAAGTGTGTCCCATGCTGGGCTTTGGTGTCTTCATTTTTAAGATGATGGGTTCTAACCAAATGAGTCATTTTCCAGGCTGCCTCAAATCCTGTAGTTCTCATCCTACCCAACATAAACTCTAATGCCTGAGACAGAGCAAGAGTGTTGCCCTGGATGAAGGAGAGGACAGCTCGTGAGCTCAGCCCACTCTCACTGTTTAACCCTGGCTTTTATACCCTCCCCTCAACCTCTGGAGAGCCACTGAGTTGCAGCCTTAGAATCTTAGCTTCTAAGACACAGTCAGAAAAATCACTGGTGGTTGGGTGGCGGTGACCCACATCCTTAATCCCAGCACCCAGGAGGCAGAGGCAGGCAGATCTCTGTGAGTTTGAGGCTGGTCTGGTCTACAAAGTGAGTTCAGGACTGCCAAGGCTACACAGAGAAGCCCTGTCTCAAAAACAACAACAACAAAACTAAACCAAGCCCCAAACCAAACCAACCAACCAACCAAACAAACAAACCAAAAAAGAATCACTTGTAATGTTTTGTGTTCTTGTGAGCATCAGCCAACTGAGAAACCTGTTTGAGTCATGCCTCAGTTTCCACAGTGGAAGTAGAGTTCTCTCTACATCATTCTTGTGTGTTCATTTTTGGTGGAAGAATGAAATGTTAGGATGGAAATACTCTTAATATTCTTTGGTCGATACTTTCCCCTTTCTAAATGACAGGCTTCAGCTGACACTAGCCTGGCTGAAACAGAAAAGTTCCTGTCACTTTAAGAGAGTAAGTTCCAGACCAGGTGGTGGGGAGAGAGAGAGAGAGAGAGAGAGAGAGAGAGAGAGAGAGAGAGAGAAGAGGACAGATAGAGACAGAGACACACACAGAGACCGTGAGACAGCGACAGAGAGAGAGAGAAAGAACGTATGTGTGAGTCTGTGTTCTGCATGACTTCAGCACTGTTACGCTGTTCTTGGATACTGTGTCACATGCTTTCTTCTCAAATTATGGCTCGCTTGGCCATCAACAGGTCTTGTGTGACATTCTAAAAGTCCAGAAACCTTGTTACATAAAGGTAGCCTTTTCTATGAGAGTTCCTACGAAACTTCCTTACACTTGACCTTACTCTCTGGGTGTAGACCACATGCCAGTCTCTATGCCTGCGGGAAGCCGGAACACGAACTGACCATCTTAGACTGTCTGAACTGTAGTGAGCATGAGATTGCTCAGGAGATAGTGAGGTGATAATACCAAAAGAATGGAAACTAGCCTCAAAAGGGCTACAGTGTCCTTAAAGTGACTATATGACTCATCAGGACTGAGATGCTTTAGGAAGTCAAAGGGAGAAACCATTAAAAGTCAGCGGGGCAACAGACAGAAAGTGATGCTGTTCTGGGCACACTGGGATATACGCTGCCCTTAACAGAGCATCGTCGGGGGCGTTAAATGACCTTGTTAAGGTTCACGGACTGCTGAGTCATAGATCTAGGTGATAGAAAACAGAAAACCACTCCAGATTTTCTATCAAAAGATTAGCCTCAGCCATCGGAAACTTGTCTCTGCAGTGATCTGTATAGTGGTATAGGATAGGGTAGGTTTAAAGCGGGGATTTCTGAGGATAAAATCAGAACCAAGCGAGGGATGATTTGTAGGGGTATGTCAGTGACCATCCGAAACATCTCTCTGTCTTTGATATGTTCAGAAAAGCTGCACTAGTCACACACACATCACCTCAGAATGGTATGAATGGTATGAATGGTATGAATGGTTAAAAAGTATGGGTCTTCAGGACTGGGCAGCTGGGTCAGTGGAAAAAGTACTTGCTGCATAAACACAAGAACCCGACTTCAGACCCCCAACACCTAGGAGAAAAGCTAGACATAACAGTGTGTGCCTGCAATCCAGGTTCCGGGACATGGAGACAGGAGGAGCCAATGAGGTCGCTGGCCAGAGTCTAGCCAGCTGGTGAGCCCCAGCTTCAGTAAGGTTCTGTCTCCCAAACTGAAGATGGAAAACAATAAAGGAAGACACTAGACATCAACCTCTGGCCTCTAAAGTGCACACAAGGGTGCGTGCATGACCCCCTCATACATATACAAACATACAAGACACTACACCTAGCCCCCCCCCCCCCAGATGCCACATGCATTAAAATTAAGTTAAAAGCAAAAGTATCGTGGGTCTGAAATCAGAGGGGTTTTTTGTTTGTTTGTTTGGTTGGTTGGTTTTTTTTTTTTTACCTGATTTTATAACTAATGAGCCCTTTGACTTTAGGCAAATTATTCAATTTTTCTCAATCTATTTCATTGCTTATAAGATAATCACAGCACCCCCCTCAGAAGCTTATTGCAAGGATAAAATGGATTTTGCTTGTTAAGTGTTGTGTTGGAATATGGCAGTTATCAATGAATAACCTGTTTTATCGGTTCTGTTAGCAGCATGCCTATAGAAACATGTGCATGTCTGGCTTGCAGCCTAGCCTTGTGTCTGGGGAACTCACACCACTGTGTGAGCTGCTCAGGCCAGGTGTTTCTCCACTGTGGCCAGCGCTTCTGTGGTGGGATCAGGAGGCTTCAGCCACAGCCTTACATCTGGTCACCTGGTCCCCAGTCCCGGTGTGTGGCACCAGCTCTATGCGGAAAGTGCTGATAAATGCACAGGAGGGTTTTTTAATGGCCTTTTTAAACTATGGGGGTGGGTGAGGGACCCTTTGGAAAGCACAGTGGAAAGCCCAAGGATCTAAGCACTGCTTCCAAGTCCTGGTCGCTCATGCTGCTGCATTCCAAATCAAGAAGGCAAGAGCGAGGCAAATATTTGCGGGAACATCTTTAGCCTCAAACACCTGGTTTGGAAACTCGCCTCCTGCGCCGCATTAACCCTCCAGAAAACCCAGGAAGGAAATACAGTGTGTGAGGCCAGAAAAGGGTGAGCGCCTGGCTTCCTCAGGTCAAACAGCAGGCTGTAAATGACTCTTTTCAAAACACATTACTTCCCAAGATTGTGGCCTGACACAAAAGAAGTCTACACAGCAGTTGTTCCCAGCAAGGATTATACTATATGGCTATTACGGGGAACAGAAGCAGCCCGATTCTCACCAATGGCAGGAAATGAGGTCAAGTAAAGATAACAGGTCTTTGAATTAAGGAGCCTTTAAACACACATCCTGGCTTCACAGCTTTAGTAAGTGAATGAGAATTATGGAATGAGGCCTTTAAGCTACACTCCTGAACACACACTACGTCTGGGCGGGGCAGGCTCTAGCTTCCTCATACCTTTGGCTCTTTCCTCACCAGTAAGATCTGGGCTGGTATTGGCTCACCAATTAAGATTCTTACAAGTAACCTATTGGATAGTCTTGGACATGCATAACTTTAGTTTGTGGAACCTAGACTACATTGCCTTTGGTGGCCCAGGAAGGGAGTTTGCAAGCCCTAACAGATTTGGGCCAATGTGTTTCTACTTTGTCCTGGTTCTCAAGGACAAGATATCTGGACAGGCTTGATTTAACTCAAAAGTCAGAGAATGAATTCAAAGAGAAGAGAAAAACAAAAATCAAAAAACAACAAAAGAAAACAAAAACAAAAACAAAACAAAACAAAAAAAAAAACCAACCCCAAACCCAAACATGGTTGCTTGACATGTAGCCAAGCACCTGGTTGTGGGCCTGGATTCCCACTCTGTTGCACTATCTGCATTTATTATATGTGCAACCTTGTCTTGCCCCCTGCTTGGAAGGGAAGGGAGCAGAAAGGAGAAATATAAATTAAGTAACCCATCATGACATTTTAAAAACTTAATGTGGTTAATTCAGTTAGCCAGCTTGACTCTCCTACAGTTAACCAACTGGTCAACCAGACACAACAGGGCTGCCCTTTGTTTTAGTTGTTCATTTGTTGGTTTCTTAACTTTTATTTTTAAGACAGGGCTTCACAATATAGCCTTGGCTGGCCCAGAACTCATGATGTAGCCCAGGCTTACCTCAAACTCACAGAGATCCATCTGCCTCTGGCTCCCTAGTGCTAGGATTAAAGTTGTATGTGCCACTGGCTCAACAGTGTTTCATTGCTAGCATTAGTTCTGAGGCATGTGGCTGAAAATCCTAGGTTAACTGTTTTTTTCTATCACGACTGAAAATGTTTTAACATTGTTTCTTTTTTGACTATTAAAGTAGAAACAAACAAAAAAAAAACCCTTTGATTTTGACAGATAAGTCCAGTAATATCTTAGGGGCTGTTAAAAGATTAAATGAGATCATTTATGTGACGTGCTAACCTAATGCCTGGCAGAGAGAAAAGGAGCATTGTGGAATAGTAACTGTGATTATGTATGTATGTATGTATGTATGTATGTATGTATGATTCAGACACGGTTTGTCTTATGGTTTCTATGGCTCTGATGAAACATCATGACCATGCCAGGTATGGTGGTGCACAGCTTTGATCCCTGGACTTAGGAAGAAAAGGCAGGTGGGTCTCTGTGAGGTGAGGCCAGCCTAGTCTACATAGTGAGTTTCAGGACAGCCGAGGCTGCCCAGAGAAACCCTGTCTCAAATAAAACAAAACGGAAACACCATGACTAAAAGCAAGCTAGGGGGAAAGGGTTTATTTCAGTTCACATTTACATATCATCAAACAAAGTCAGGGCAGGAATTCAAGGTAGGATCCTGGAGGCAGGAACTGATGCAGAGGCCGTGGAGTAATGCTTCTTACTGGCTTGCTCCCAATAGTTTTCTCAGCCTGCTTTCTTACATCATCCAGGACAGCATGGGATGAACCCACCCACACCAATCACTAATCAAGAAAATGCTCCACATGTCACTTTCTCAAGTGTGGGTCTTTTTTTCCCAAATGACTCTAGCCTGTGTCAGGTTGACATTAAAAGCTAAATAGCACAGGGTCTCACAGTGTAGCCTTGGCTGGCCTTGAACTTGCCATGTAAACCAGGATGGCCTCAGACTCACTTGCCCCTGCTGGGTTAAAGATGAGTGCCACCAAGCCCTGATGTGAGCTAAACCCTGTAGCTCTCCTATGCCCTGGCTCACTCCAGGGTCATCTGTGGAGTTTTGTATGCTTCCAACTGATAATGATGTTTCTGCTGTGTAGGTGATGCTCTGAATTCCTGCTGTTTCCTCAACTCATACATGTTTAGTTTTTTTCCTCTTGCCTGCACCATAAACATGGTTGTAGGCTCCTACAGCCAATAGATGTCTAAAGATTTAAAAATATGTATAGAATAACTTTTTTATAACAGTGTCATCCATCTGCACGGTTCTTTTAAAAGGAGACGAATATTTGCAAAAAGAAGAAAATAATCAGTACTTCTACCATTCAGAGATTATCATGTCCACATTGTATGGAAATTCTACGTTTTGCAAATTTTCATTTAATTATACATCAAATCACGTCATTAACTACTTTTCAATGTCGTGTTTAATGGCACCATAGGGCTCTAGCCACAGGTACTCATTTATTTAAGTATGGATATCTTTTGACATAGACGTTCAGATGATTCTAGTTTTCCACTATCTTAACATCATTGTCAAGAAAACGCAAAAGCAGGGTCCTAAGTCACACTTTGTTTCCAGTTTCTGTGACATGGTGTCACCTCTGTGGATGGCTGTAGGCTCTTCAGAAAGTTAGAAGTTCTCCACATCCAGAGCAGGCACCAAAGACAACCCTTCAAAGGTTAGGATGTTAAATTCCTGCCTCATTCCCAGCCAGGAGAGGCAAAATTGGGGTCATTTTCATGACAGCTATTACTGTGTGTGAGGTGCTCCAAACAGACACTCCCACCCTTTCCCCTAATCATAGGCAATTTCCTCAGGCAGCATCCACCTCACCTTTCACGGGGGATGTCAAATGGGCCATCCAAATAGATGGTTCCCCAGACAAGGGGAAAGTTCCCAACACTCCAGCACTTCCGTGCAATGTCTCACCTTCTGCTGTGGGGAGAGGTGGTTGGGGAAAGGCTTTTTTCTTGTTAACTGAGACAGGGGTCATTTGAGGGGCATTTATGTGCCTCCATGTACAGCTGATGGGTCATGTTTCCAAGGGTGATTGCAGAGGGATTTGGAGGTGTGAGATGGACTGTCAGATGGAGGGAAATGCCTCAGCAAAGCCGAAGAGAGGGCCACAGGAAAGCAACTGGGCCTTCTCAGCCTTCTTAGCCTAGGCTAGCTAGAGGCATGGCTGCCAGTAATGAGGGTTGTCCTCTGGGCCTTGCATACTGATCTACCGCCCTCAAGCACTTGGGAGCATCAAGGACTTCATGGGGGTGGAGATGGGGGGGTCTCAGGTTCCCAATGAACAAGTTGCTATGACCAATTTTTAGGGACAGCCCTCACATAGCCTAGAAGTAGGCTCAGACCTTTGTCCCTAAGAGGGGAAGGCTTTTCTTCCTGCTGGCTGAATTAGGTCTGTAGGAAGACAAAGGATATTGTCCTCACAAAGCACTATCTGTGTCTGAAGCCGGTATTCCAGGAAGGTTGGGTCAGAAGGATCTAGAAGGATCATGAGAGATGGAACATCCAGTTACATTTGAATTTCAGGGCTGAAGGGTTAGGGCAGTGTTGGGGTATATTCATAGCTCTGGGTTCAATCTCTAGCACACACCACACACACACACACACACACACACACACACACACACACACACACAAATAAAGAAAGAAAGAAAGTAGAATTTCAGACAAGGAAAAACCTTTACATGAATTGTGTCCCTTGCAAATGAAAACCCCAGAGCACATAGCATCTCACATTCACACCCTCCACGTCCTCCACCCTGGGAACGAGCTCACCTCTGTGCCGATGACGGGCACAGAGCTCATTCATAATGACGGGGTGTGTGGGTCCCCTTGAGTGAGGCCAACTAGGCCAGGTGTTCAGTTCCTGGTGGCCACCAGGCTGAACATCTTACGGAATGCGTGACTGAATGTCAGCCAGTGAGCCTATTGAGCGAAGACTAGCAAGAGGGTGACTGCTGTGCCAAATTCACAGTGCCAGGCCCTCGAGGGGCCCTGAGTGACATGTGAAGAGACACTCACATGTCTCTTCATGCAAGGAAGCGTTCAACAAAGAACATAGTTATTGCTAACAATATGTTACCCAGTGGAACCTTATAAATGGGTTTTATGAGCAACACAGGGCTACATGCCCCAGTGGTCTGGTCTTTGCGCGAATCCTTAGTTATTTCCTTAGGCAAATGTCTAATTAGATGGCAACGGTGTGTTGCAGCCAGTTTATGTGAGTTGGTTGTTAGGTGTTTCAGTCACCTTGCCCACCCGGCTGCTGAACATTCCTTTATTATTAAAAATCAAATAATGTAAACTTATGATTAAATGACAAGCTGTATACTAGCCAATAATTTAAGGTCATAAATACTTAGTACTTCTTCCTGGGTGTGTTAGTGCATGCCTATAATCCCAGCACTAAGAAGGCAGAGGCAGGAGGATTGCCACAAGTTCTAGGCTAGCCTGAGCTTCTCAGTAAATTCTCAGACAGCCAGAATTGCACAGGGAGACCTTATTTATTTATTTCAAACAAACAAACAAACAAACAAACAAACAAACACAAGGCTCTTTTTCTGTGCTCTCCTAGCATCTAAACTCCGAAGGTCATTTGTGTCTGCTTTATATGAAAAGTGGAAGTCCTGGGAAGCAATGCCTGTTACTAGTACTGTGCTCAGAGCAAGGACAACGCTGGTGTGTTACAGCAGAATGAACCTCGGTTTTTGTCTAGAAGCTAGCCAAAGGGGGATACTCACATTATTGAAGTTAGCAGATTCCAAACAGGAAATGTGGTTTGCCTGATCATGTGACATAAAGTGACTGAACTGAGCATGCAAACCATTTTTTTTTTCTGACCCCATCAGTCTGTTTTGGACTATGCTTGGAAAGTTTTTATTCAAGTCCTTGGCTCATGTCCATATTGTAGCATCTATTAACTTTCTCTCACCAGTCTCCATGCAGAAGGATCAAAGTGTTTCTAGGCTACCAAGAGTCATAGACTTCATTCAACAAGCATTCAGTTTTGAGACCTGTTAGGTGCTAAATACCAGAAGATGCAGATGAAGAAGACAGAGACGCGGACACAAACGGGGGAGGGGCTCTACATCGTGGGTGGCTGTGCCAACCCACAGATAATTGCTTGTACTAGACCAAATAATAAATATAAATTTTATGTGAGTGTATGTGTGTGTTTGCGTGTGTCAGTGCGTAGGTGGATGTGCATGCCTGTGGAAGTCAGAGGCCAACCTCGGATATCATTCCTTAGGAATTCTCCATGCTTTTGAAAAAATATTTTATTTATCATTTGTAGGTGAATGAATGTGCCTGTGTACATTTATGTATGCCATGTGCATACAGGAGCCCGAGGATGACAGAGAGGGTATCAGATCCCCTGGAAATGGGGTTACAGGTGGTTCTAAGCCTCCATGTAGGCGCTGGGAACTGAACCCAGCTCTGCAAGAGCCATGTCTCCAACCCCTCCACTTTGTTTTTTGAGACACAGTTTCTCACTGGCTTAGAAATCACTAAGTAGGTTAGACTGGCAGTTCAGTGAGCTCCAGGGATTTACCAGTATCTGCTTCTTAGCATTGGGATTACAAATATAAGCCACCATACTCATCTTTCACATGGGTTCTGAGGACTGAGCTCAGGCCTTCATGTTTCGTGGCAAGAGTGTCACAGACTGAGCTATCTCTCCAGCCCCTAACTTTATATTTTTAGCAAGTTATTTAAAATATAAGTTCGTAATAGAAATTATATATGTGCTCTCTCTGTATATGTAAATATATATGCATACAAAGGAATGATTTTTCTATTGTGTTATGGCTCATATCTAAAACTGGAGTCTGTACTGTGGCTCCTATCTGAACTCAGTATGCAGGAGGCTGAGGCAAGAGGATCCTGGTGAAGGCAAAGTCAGAGACGGTTTCAAACTTTAAACCAACAGGGCTGGCAAGATGGCTCAGTGGATAAGAGCACCTGCTGCTGAGCCTGACGTCCAGAGTTGAACAATCCCTGGAGCGCAGTGGTGGACGGAGACCAGGAAGTTTGAGATTGGGTCCCTGTAGTAGAAAAGCTTAAGAGAGACAGTACAGTGCAGTGCTGTGACCTAGAGCTTGAGCTTTGAAGTAAAACCAACTGGAGTGTAAGTCCTGACTTGACCTCCTGCCAGTTCTGTGGCCCTGGGCAAATGACTATACTTAACTTCTTTAAGTGTCGGTTTTTCCTGAGACAATAATAATCATAATTCCCTCATAGGCTTTCTGTGAGGATTAAACGTAATAATCTATTCGGAGAGTCAACGCTCAGCAAATAAAACCCTCAAATGAACCTTGTGAAAATCCTCGCTGGAAGGGAAAGCTCAGTTCGTTAGAATTACCATGGTGCATTCCTAAGCTTGGCATTCCCCTCAGTGGGTCCTGATTTGCTCCAGGATGTGCCATTTCTGAGCTCGAAGTGGGGCTTACGCTGGCACTTGGCAAACGCAGGCACTTCTCTTCCTTAGTATATTTTTAGTTTTTAACTAAAACTAGGATAGGAAGTCCTTGAACCGGTCCCGTCAGCACCACACAGACAGATCTTCTCTGCTTTTCTGTGCCTGGTCTCCTTGTACAAACCCCACCTCACCTCTGACTCACACCTTTCTGTAAATCTCATTTCCAGTCCCAGCTGTCCCTTGGGAGGTTCTTACTCAGGTCACCAGAGATCTTCTGGCTGATCCTTACAGCTGCTGACATGTGTGATTCCTTCCATCTTTAGATCAAGGTTAGCTGGCTTCATACACCCGAAGGTGTCAGTGGCTTTGAGCTGAGAAAGAAAGCCCAGGCTGGAAGGGTCAAGGAAAGATGTTTGCTGGGGAAAAGGGGGGCTGGTGAAAGTTGTGTATTGCCTTTTATTTTTATTTGTTTCAGATTGAATATAAGCAATTTTAGAGTGGACTATACTATATTTTTGTTTAGTTTAGTTTTTTTTTTTTAAAGCAAAGCACTTCTTTATGGCATCCTTACTGTTGACATACACAGTCAGAAGTTATATAAAGTTGGTCATTCATTGATCTTCTACTGTTTTCTTTCTTTCTTTCTTTCCTTCCTTCCCTCCCTCTTTCTTTCTTTCTTTCTTTCTTTCTTTCTTTCTTTCTTTCTTTCT
>NW_026592510.1:1154740-1154915 GCF_907164565.1 Psammomys obesus | reverse complement strand
TCTTTCTTTCTTTCTTTCTTTCTTTCTTTCTTTCTTTCTTTCTTTCTTTCTTTCTTTCTTCCTTTCTTTCTTCCTTTCTTCCTTTCTTCCTTCCATCCTCCCTCCTTCCCTCCCTCCCTCCTTCCTTCCTTCCTTCCTTCCTTCCTTCCTTCCTTCCTTCCTTCCTTCCTTCCTT
>NW_026592510.1:1073944-1154730 GCF_907164565.1 Psammomys obesus | reverse complement strand
CTTCCTTCCTTCCTTCCTTCCTTCCTTCCTTCCTTCCTTCCTTCCTTTCTCTCAAGCATTTCTCTGGGGATAGTTCTCCTGTTAAGGTCTATCCTTTTAGGGATAGCTACAGAGACAGCTCAGTTGGTAGAATGGCTGCTTAGTACGTACAAAGCTCCAGGTTCTAGTCCCAGCACTACATAAACCAGGCGTGGTGGTCCATGCTTATAATCTCAGTACTCTAGAGGTGGAGGCAGAAGAATCAGAAGTTCAAGGTCATCCCTAGTAACAGAGAACATTTGGGGCTAGCCTGAGCTACATGAAAGCCTATCTCAAAACAAACACAAACAACAATAAAGAAGAAAGGAAAGAGAAAACCTTTTTTGTCCTTAGTTTTGGAAGATAGGGTCTGTGAGTATAGACTTTTAGGATGGAACCCATTTCCTCTCAGCAGCTGTCCACTGGCATCTCCTCTTCTGTTGGGAAGACTTTGGTTAACCTAATTCTCATGGCTTTGATGCTCTGTCATACACTGGATGACTTTTAGCTCCCTTTCTCCAAGTTTACCTTACTTTGGGTTTACTGGAATTCCCGAGGAAAGGTTGGAATTGTATGCCAACTTTAGAAATTCTTGCCATTCTCTTGTCTGGAAAATGGCTCTGTAATAACATTGAGAGGCTTTGAATAGTTTTCACTGTCTCTTGCTTCCATACCCTCTCTTTCATATTTTAAAAAATTTTTTTTCTTATATTGCCTTCTGTGTAACTTTTTCAAATACATTTAGTTTCTTTAGCTGTGATTTGCCCTCCTCTCCCTGTGGTTTAATTGCTCCACTGATTTTTTTAAAAATGTTAATCTTACTTGCAGATCTACTTTTTAAATTTGCATTTTGGACTTTTTAGCTTAAATTAAATATTTGGAACAGTTAAAGACATATTTGAAAAAATCCACATTCAGAGCTGGAGAGATGACTAGCAAGCACTTATGACTCCTGCAGAGGACCTGGAACTCTTTCCCAGCACCCACATGGAGGTACACAACCATCCATAATGCTGATTCTGAGAACTCTGATGCCCTCCTCTGGCCCTCTTGAGCACTGCATGTATATGGTGCACATCCATCCATCCATATAGACAAAACACACATACACATACAAATAAATTAAAATATTAAAAATTAAGCATTCTCACAATCAACATTCCTGTGTTTTGAACTCAGTAGCACTAACACCTGACATCTGTCTATGAGGCTCTGTTATTTCTGCCAACTCTTACTTAGTCATTTCAAGTTATGTAATTCTTTTTATTGTAAACTTATCTGCTGAAAAGTCTTTATTTGAAATAAAATTCTCTTTGCACTTTTTTTGGAGAAGGAGACAATATATATATATCCTAGTTTGTAACTCAAATTTCAGGGCAGCTGTATTGTTTCTGCTGATTTTATTTCTCTAATTTTCTTTGTTGTTTGCGACTGTGGAGTGATCTTTCTTGCAGTTCATTACCTTTCTTAGGATCTGCGTGAGTCCTGGATTTATATAGCTTGGTGGGCCCCTGCATCCTAGATACCGTGTGTGAAGCTACCCTGGTGGCTGTATGATATGCAGTAATGGCAGCTTCCGATTGCTTGGTTTCCAGCTGCATCCTTAACCTCAGTTTGATCTTTACCTTCTCAGTTACTCTAGAGACCTGGTCAATAATGTTAAAAAAATTGTTGAGCAGCAAATTCTGAGCAGTGTAATAAAAGTTCACACTTTCCTGTCCCATCATGCCTGGAACATGGGTCACCAGAACAGCTATTCTGAGTCTGCTTACCGGTCACCTGGTAGCCATTGTCTCTCTTCAGAATGATCATGGAAGACAGCGCTGGTGTTCAAGTAACACTTATCTTATTTACTATTGGACCAAAGTGTAAGAGTATCGGTATATGAATGCAGGTTTGCACGGAGAAGCCACAAAGTGCTTCCTTAGAAGGAAAAGAAAGAGAATCACGCAGTGATGTTGCAAGGTCAACACTGAGAAAACGCCTGCGGGGCTGCGATGCTACCGAATGTGCAGTGCTTGCCCAGCACGCTCAAGGCCCTTTGAGGCATGATCCTTGTACCACATGCACATTTGGGTGTATACACACACACACGTAGACACATACATGTTCGTGCACATACACATGTATGCATACATACGTGTGCACACACAAACACACGTGTACACATACATGCATGTGTTTAAGATCCTGGCATTATGAAAGGAAAACATCCATACTTGTTATTTTCTTGTCATGCCTTAAGCTTCGAAACTTATGGCTCTGATGTGTGATAAGTGCTTAGTTAAAATGAAGAAAAAAAGCATTAAATTACAGAGTTGGGTGTTCTGGGCATTCCCTGAGTTTTGAGCATTCCCTGGGTTTTGAAGCATATTATTTTCTTGGAAGCGTGTTGTTAAAGATGGATTTCTAGATTTTGTTTTTAAGGCCCCTGAGCTGTAGTGTTTCCAGATACAAAACTCACTTAATGAAAACTCACTTTCTAGGGAATGTGACCCCGTCACCTGACTGCAGCCTAGCTGTCTTGAGCTGAAGTTATTTGATTCATATTTACAGAGCAACCATGTTGTGCTAAGAAACAGCAGAGCTGGTTAGGAGACCCCAGAAGCCCCTTTTGTTAATTAGAAATTTACAGGACCAGTGGGTAAAAGCCATCTGCTACCAATCCGGAGGACCTGAGTTTTATCTACAGATCCCATGCAGTGGAAAGAGAGAACCAGCTTCAACTAGCTGTCCTCTGACCTCTGCACACCCCTGTGCTATATGCCTCACTTCCCCACAGAAATTTACAAACTAACATTTCAGACTGTGACTCTTTTTCTTTCTTTCTTTAAAACCTAAACCAAACAACCTCCCCTCCCAAACAGGGTATTATGTACCCCAGAATGGCCTGGTAGTTTCTATGTGCTCAAGGATGGCCTTGCTTAGATCCCTATGCATCTACCTCTCAAGTACTGGGAAGGGCCAGAACCTTAGATTAACTTCTTGGTTGCAGGTAAGTTGACTGATAGCC
This sequence comes from Psammomys obesus, assembly GCF_907164565.1. Lineage (NCBI taxonomy): Eukaryota > Metazoa > Chordata > Mammalia > Rodentia > Muridae > Psammomys > Psammomys obesus. The sequence continues at coordinate 1,151,699 of NW_026592510.1, read as the reverse complement.
AGAAATGATAGGTCATTCAGGGTCACAAAGTTTGTGAATAGTACCTGGGCTGTGCAGGCATAAGGTTATTGTGTAACTCAAATGCTGATTTATATATCCCACATAACTGGTTGCAATTCTCGTTCTGATGATCTCCTGTCTTAATGTTTTGTAAACACTGCTCCCCAGTTATCCTCTGATATACCAATAAAGCAGCTTACAGCCAGTCACTGAGCAGGGGAGAGAATAGGGCTGGACTTTCTGCCAGGCAGGAAAGGAGAAGTTAGAGTAGGGGATTCAGCCACAGCAGAGGTCCAAGGCATATCAAGACAAGGAGCTGGATCAGAAAAGCTACAAAGCGCAAGTATCTCTGAGATGTATGATATGATGAAGCCAAATAAGCATAGAGGGTTAAGAATAGGGTTAAAACTGCTCAGTTCTTGTTCTGTGAAGCCTGTTAATATAATAGAGTCTCATTATTTGTGTGATAGCTGGGTTAAGAGAGAAACTGAGAAACAAACAGTTTTATAAAAATAACTAACATTTTGGCGCCCAATATGGGAGAGAATTTACACAACTCTAGGCAGAACTTGAATGGAAAATAAAACTGCAGGGCACTTTCTTAGTTCTCTTCATTAAGAGAGCACTCAGAAGTTTCTAAGGCAGGAGCTCACAGCCTCCTGATTACACACAGCCCCCACAGAGCAGCAAGGCCTCCAGCTGACCTCAAAAAAACCTAAAACTAAAGCAAATCCCGCAAAGGCAATTACATTGGTATAGATCTTTGTATATTAATAGGGGTGTCTCTCAATGATATAAATATAAAAAAATCATTTAAATTGCCTATGAATTATGTTTTTTATTTATGGGCATTTGTAAGACATGTTCTCTATGCGGCTACTGGAATATGCTTCCACTACTAAGGACTCGGTAGTGGGGTAAAAAACCCCTATCCTCTCACTGCAACGCTTCACGTCACTGTGCTATGCACTTGATGATACTGATGAAGTTTTGTGACCCATGGGTAGGAAGGTGATGAAACAGAAGTCCATGCAGATGTGGGCTGAAGGGGGTTGAGTGGACCCCATGGGACATGGGTTGGAGAGTCTGAGTTCAGAGTCTTTACATATGGGACCATTTCCCAGGGAGGAAAACTGATCTGTGGGACTGGCTACCTGCATGGCTCTGAGTCCCATCACTGATACGTGCCAGCTCTCAGACTCAGTTTCCACTTCTAGGGATGATAAGAGTTACAAACCATCAAGTGCTAAGTACTTGAGAAAAGCTGTCCTTGCCTTTAAGAACACATGCTAAAAATAAGTGAGAAAACGAATTTCCAACATGTCATAAGTAATAAAGAAAAATCGTTCTTGAGTCAGAATACTGATAAGTCCACCTGAGTCCATGTTTTCCTCAAGTGAATATTTTAATGGTCTAACTTAAACTAGGAAAGACAGTGCATTCTTACATAGTTATTCTTGAATAGTTGTTTGTGCAAGCCCCAGTAAGCTTTAATAAGGGAAGTTTTTTGGGACCGTGGCAGCACATGCCCATAATCTTGGCGCTGGTGAGGTGGAGGTGGAAGAAATACAAGTTCAAGGGTTACAAAGTGAAACGCTGTCTCTAAAAGAAGAGGCAGAAGAAGAGGAGGAGAAAGAGGAGGAGGAAGAAGAGAAGAAGAACAATGATCCCTATTATATAATGAGTACTGGAGACTTGGAGTACTGAAAGCAATGCCGTTTGTTTTACTACCTTTCAAAGATAGCCACCATCAACCTGGACAGTTAGCCAGGTTGGCTGGCACACTGAACTCAGAGAACAGTCTATAAGCCCTAATATATGCCTTTACCCCCGTTTCTTGCATAATGGTGAGTATGTGTATAACTGTGTGCATCACCCAGATCCGTGGTTCTCCAGCTTCCTAACGCTGTGGCCCTTTAATGCAGTTCCTCATGTTATGGTGACCCCAACCGTAAAATTATTTAGTTGTTGCTTTATAAGTTTGCTACTGTTACAAATTGCAATGTAAATATTTGATAGGAAGGATATCTGATAAGTGATCCCCCCAGGAGTCATGGCCCACTGGTTGGAAACCACTGTTCTAGAGCATCTAGGGTTTATATTCCCTTCTGCCATTTAGGTTTGCCTTTTCTTGAGAGAAACTGTGTGGGTTCATCTCTGTGTTTTACATCCTGTTTCTTTTAAGGCTTATCAGATACATGAACTTGAAGGCAAGCTTGGCTGTTAGTAATTTTGTATTCTAAACTTTTAGTTTTGGGGGTCATGGCTTAGCAGAGTTTGAGTTGTGGGAATGGCTAGCCGGTATTAGCAGGGATGGAACGTTTTCTATTCATTTGTAGCTGGACCTAAGCTGGCTTGAGTTACCTTTGAAAATTAACCATCCAATTTTACTTCTAACAAAGGAAAGGAAAATTTGAAGCTTTCTTTATCTCGGGGGCTTATTCCTCAGGTAGAGGCTGCTGTCTGGTAGATCACCCAGCTACTTAGAGGCCAGGGTCATTCATAAAAGACTTAGGTAGACAGTCATAAAATTTTATAGAACCTTGGTGTTGGCAACCTGATTTTTGGGGAACCCAATCCAGTTTTAGCAGTAGAAACCAATAAAGAAGGGCCTGGGGAGATGGTCTGTGGTAAAACCTTGCTGTGCAAACAAGAATCCAATTTCATATACCTAGAACTCATACAAAGCTGAATACTCCAGTTGATGCCTGTAATGTCACTCCTGTGCTGGTTTGAATGAGAATGGCTCTCATAGGCCCAGATATTTGAATGCTTGGTCCCTAGTTGGTGGAACTGTTTAAGAAGGATTAGGAGGTCTGACCTTATTGGAGGAGGTGTGTCACGTTGGGGGGCATACTTATTCATGTAGTTTACATATATGATTGCTCTGTCTTCATGCACTCATATGATTCAGAGGGAGGAATCAAATCCCATTACTGATGGTTATGAGTCACCATGTGGTTGCTGGGCACTGAATTCAGGACCTCTGGAAGAGTAGCCAATGTTCTTAACCACTGGGCCATCTTTCTAGTCCTCGCTTTGAGATTTTAAAAGCCTGCGCCAGGCCCAGTCTTTCTCTCTCTACCTCCAGCTTGAGGATAAATGTAAGCTCCCAGTTACTGCTCTAGTGCCATGCCTTCTTGACTGATGCCTTGCTCCCTGCCATGATGGTCATCAACCCATCCTTGGAAACTCTAAACAAGCCCTCACTCAAATGCTTTTTTTTACAAGTTGCCTTGGTTGTGGCGTCTCTTCACAGCAATGGAACATTAACTAAGACAACTACTGGTAAAACAGGAGGGAGAGACAGAGACTCCCTGGAAGTCTCTGAACTGTGAAGTTCAGCTAGTTTGGTGCACCCATGGATGAACATTCAAGGTGGAAGGCAATGACAGACCCCCAAGGTTGTCTCCTGACCTTGACTTGAGCCATTGCATATATGTATTTGTGTATATGTAGATATTCCTGTACTCATGCACACACTCTCACACCATACACACACAAATATGCACACCACACACACCATACATACATGAAAGTAAACAACACATAAAGTACCTACCATAACACCCAGGGAACAGCCAAGGCTCGCTGTTTATTGAATAGATGCACTTAATTCTACTCTAAAATAAAAACTGTATAAACTCTCAAATAGCCAGGTGTGATGGCACAGCTCTGCAATCCCAGCCTTGGGGAGTTTCTAGGGTCAGAAGCTGAGTCCTGGCAGCCTTAACAAGCTAGGCTCTACCACTGCCCTCAATAAACCAATTAAAGAGACAAAGTAATAGCACAAAGCAGAGAAAAGAGATTTACCCAATGCAACCACACTGGGAAGAGGACCAAATAAGAAGGTCCAGTGATAACCACTGCTTCAAAATCCATCTTTTGAGCTTAAACAGAGGGCAGAGATATGTGCAATTAAGCAGTCCTATCAAGATGTGGGCCCAGCCATCACTGACCCTTCATTGTTTCAGCTCCAGTTTTACCTTCAAGGAGGTCTGACAGATTTTCAGAACTGTGCAAAATCTGTGGCTGGCACCAGGATTCACCCTTGCCCAGCATTAGATCCCTGGGAAAATTTCTTGGGGACCATAGTTCTAATAGTCTGATAGTCAAAGGGAAAAACACAAGTGTCTCTTTAGAATTCTGGCATCTTCATTCTTGCCAGAATGATTACAATAAGAGGATCAGAAATTTAAGTCCATCTTCAGCTACATAGTGACTTCAGATCTAGCCCAGGCCACATGAGACCATATCTCAAACAGAACAAAACAAAGAAAACACAAAAATAAATAAAAAATGAAAACAACAACCCCCAAACTTTGGAGCACAAGTTTCATGATTTCAGAGCTTACGGTTCCAGCCATGGAAGCAGAAGCCTAAACATGTCAATTTGAAAGAGCCTGGCTGTATCAAGTGAGCTGCCTATGTGGGTGGAGGTTTGGCTGGTGGGAAAGAGTATGTGAGTAGGTCAGAGGCCCTTGGGTGAACTGAGGTTCAGTGCTTTTCTAGTGGTTACAGAAGCACTGGACATGCTATGCCTGGACATGGAGTTGGGCATCCCAGAAGGACCCAACTGGATCCAAGCTTTGGCCACAGCTCTGTCTCTACTCTGAGAAAAAGAAAGTTCGCTCACTGCGGCGAGTGAACAGAACACAGATGTGGCAGGCTAAGGGCTTGCCCTAGCTTGCCCGTCTTCCTGGCAGGACAAGCAGTTATTACAGACTGGTGACTACTCCTTGTGTCTGGGGACAAGCTGTCTGCATTTCTAGGCGATGGCTCCTTCCCAAGTGGGGAAGAAAGAGATGCCAGGCTGTAGAAGGGCCCAATTATTGGTAGCTCTTATTTTTCAGGATGACTGCTTTTGAGTGAAGTATGTGCTATCGAATCCAATGTGGCATTTTAGATGAACGCAAAATAATTTCAGTTCTTACTTCTAAGTTCACGTATACAAGAGGAGAGATTTTATTCTCTTGCCAGAGGGTGGCTTCAGAGTTGCTTTGCCACCTTCAGAATTTTCTTGGACGGTGTCCCAAGGGCGACAGCAAACACATGGTTTCATAAAAGAGTTTTGCTAATTCAGTAGTATTTTGAATGAAACTATTATTCAGCATTCCTAGGATTAAAACAACAACAACAACAACAAAAAAAAAAACCCCAAAACTTAAATAGTACTCCGATCGGTAGCTCTTTCTGCTAACATCGCTGTACTCAGGGCTTGAGTAGGCCTGATGCATGTAACCAGGGCTAGATATTTTGGACAGAGGAATTTTACAGGAGCTTTTGGGATAGAGAGAGCTCAACATTATAAACTGGAGGATGCGCAACAATGTCTCAGGGCTTCAGATGGCCAATGAATCAGGACTGATTTGACCGTGCCCTTTGTGTGAATGTCATTGGCCCAGCAGTGCCTAAACAGCATGCCTCTCTGGAGTTAGGAACTGGTTTGGCTTCTGATCCTTGCTCTGTTATGTAGAACACGTGTGACCTAGTGGAGTTTAAGCTCTCTGGGCCTTATGAAGTGGAAAAGCATGCCCCTCCTCACAGGGCTCTGTGGAAGAGACTAACATGAGGTTGCCGACATCACTCAGCAACCCCACAGGGTGGAGTAGCAGACATTCTGCATATCAGAGACCTACTTTATGACTCACAACAGTAGAAAACTACAGTTCTAAAGTAACAACAAATTAATTTTATGGTTGAGGGTCACCACAACATGAAGAACTGTATTAAAGGGTCAAAGCAACGAGAACCACTGATGGAAGGAATCCTGAAGGAGCTATGTCGGAAACATAGACGGACTTTCCACAGCATCAGAATTTACTGAGTAATGATAAAGGCACACGTCACCCCAGTTTTGCTGAGTGTAATTCCCTTGGTCGGTTTCACTGACCAAGCCCAGGAAACCACAGGTTCTCTTATTCCAGTCTTAATTACTTAAATGAAGTCTCACATCACTCATTATAATTCACACAGTATTACACACACAAACACACACACACACACACACGCATGAAACACACACATGGACATGAGAGCTCACATTCAAATTTTCAAAACAATGACAAAGTAGCAAATGTTACTGAAATGAAACCCAGAATTTGAATTTACTGAACAATAAAAGTAGAGAAGAGAATTAGGGGCTCTTTACTGTTTCCTGAGCCAAGGGCAAGGGACCTGGAAGAATTCGGATCTTATAAGTTTCCCTCTGTTGCCAAGTGTTCTAGAATGAAAGAGAGCTGAGGAGGCTGCTGGGGGGTAGAGGGGGGGAGAAAGCCTTTCCTTAATTTATAAACATGTGTGACGTTCCCCAGCAGACCTACACCATCAGCTTTCGAGTCTGTTAGGAGCCAGTTTTGAGCGTGCAGGGCATGATGCCGCTATCCCCATGTTCAGTCACACCTGCTTGCGCTCTGGCCCCACTCTGTGGGTGAGATGCTTATGTGACCTGTAGGAGTTGGGTTTACTCTTTTAGCCCCTGAGAATTCTTTTAACTCACTAGAGAGTGGATGGAATGATCATTCCATACTACCACTGTTGCCAAAGAGTTAGTGGATAGACTATAAAATACCCAGTGAGAGAAGTGCGTTGCAAATGGTAGATATTGCTTTATTGGAACAGTCGGCATTTGATTCGATCATGCACTTCTCAGCAAAGGTGAGTTCATTGTTAATTCCTGGCTCGACTGTGCCATTTTGGCCTGGCCCTGGAGAACAAGCTGGGTCCAGGACTTGTGGGGGTAGCTGGGAGAGGGGCGTTCAAGTGGAGCTTTCTGAGGAGGGTTCCCACATGGGTCCCAACACCTCTACTGTGGGAACCCCAGAGAACAGGAGATCCCCAGAGACAAGGGGCCTGGAGTTTGTGGCTTAGAACGATGATGGCAAAGCAACCACAGGGCATCCGGCAGTCCAACTGTGAGGGAGAGGCTGCTGAGTTACCTGTTAAAGGGCTAGGTGCGTGTCATGTGGTGTTTTACAGAAAGGGGTGCCTCCTCGGCTGCTAAGAGCATAGGATAACAACTAGTGCACAGCAGCTACTCCATAAATGCTAGCCATCATTATTTCAGAGCAGTCCAGAGCATAGAACTACAGACAGAAACAGAAGTGACCTCTTAGGGGAAGACAGGCAGCCTGGGGTATGGCTATCAGTGGACCCACTGTTCCCACTGTGCCCACATGTTCAACATGCATGTAGGATCTGTTTCCCAGCCGGCTCTCTCACCAACTCTTGGTCTCATGGCCTCTGGTCCCGTGGCTGCACTCCTAGAAAACACTCAGTTTTAGAAAGCTCACAGAGGATTCCTCCACAGGAAGTTGATGGCTTCGTGCCCGGCTTATTAAAGCAGCCAGCTCTGGGACAGAGTGTGAAAGGGTGTCCTTCAAAAAGCCCCAGCTGTGTCCTGCATTCTGCCCTTGGTGGTGGCTCTGTACCACCACCTCCTTCCTGCTGAGATCCTGTACGGGTTTTCAAAGCTTGTGTCCTACTGAGTTATGACCTACTTAATTCCATGATTCTTGGTTTACATGTTACATGGGGTGGGTATCCCATTCTTAGCTTGCAACAGTTCATGTGTTTCTGATTCTTCTACAGGGCTGTTTGTCCTCCCCATATATCTCACTCACGGTTTTGTCCCCACGATGTGATGCTTAGGAAAACAAAAATGAAGTCCCTGAAGTAAATGGTCCTAACATCCCCATCCTGCAGCTGAGGAAACTGAAGCCTGAAATGTTAAGTGTTGTAGCCAGCAGTGGTGGCACAAGCCTTTAAACCCAGCACTTGGGAGGCAGAGGCAGGTAGATCTCTGAGTTTGAGGCCAGCCTGGTCTATAGAGCAAGTTCTAGGACAGAGAAGAGCTGTCACCAAGAAACAGAAAAACAAACAAATGAAAAAATAAATAAAAAATGAAGAAGAAAGTAAGAAAAAAAAAAAAAAGACAAGGAAGAGAGAAGAAGAGAAAGAGAAAGCAAGCTAGCTAGCTAATTGCCTTGCTCAAGGCCACAGCTGCTGGGTGGAGGTACTCAGACCCAAGAAGAAATCCAGGGTCGTGACCTTCTCTGTGGACTGCTACCTTTCATGGTTGAAACTTAAATACTTGATAAATTGAAGCCTGTCTGCTTTCCAACTTGTCCTGAACATTATCTATGACACTTATTCCTGCCACTTAGAGGTGATTGAATGTTTCCCATTTTTAAAAGGCCATGTCCAAATATCTGCCAAAATGGCACCTTCTTGAATTGCTTGCTCTTCATTAGAGAGAAGGGGGTGTTGCAAGGAAAGCACTGTATAACGTCCTCCTTAGCGCAGATGGGGCTCTGTGGGACTGCAACATAGAGAAGACACAGCTCAAGGTCTCATCACTTCGGTTTGGAAGGGTTTGAAGCAGGCTGCTTAACACAGGAAACATTTTTTTTTTCTACTTTTCACAGCCAATACTGCAGTTCATCTAGCTAAGTGACTTATCCTAGGGTATGAGGCAGAAGGTGTATTTGTGTCTCACAAAAAGCGGCCCTAGTAATCTATTTTCCCTTTTCTGTTAAAGCCATTGAATTGAATCATGCTTCCAACGAAAATCCGCTTGTGAATATGTCTCTGGCTTTGAACAGCACCGTGGTATCCATCTAGATTTAAACATTTATTAGGCAAGCAGAAGAAATGACTCTATCTCCTTATGAAAATCAGCCGGAATCACCCCGAAGCCTTGTCTTGTCAATAACGTCACATACCAGCCACACTCGTCCCTCACCTGCTTTTGGAGTACTAAAATCGGTCAGCCGAGACCAAGCTACCGTGTAAGGAATAGATTAAACTAGCATCCATCAAGGTGAAAGATAATTATTACTTGTGTCAGACAACACCTGTTTTTGCAGCATTCCTCAACTTAGTTAAACTGGAGACAGGCTAAACTTTCCCATGAATTTTCCACCTGACAGTCGCTCCAGGCAGTTTGTCTGCAGAACACCCTCGCTGTGTTTACATTTTTTGAGGTAGATTAAAAATGTCATCTGTGAAATATAACCTGAAGATCTCGTACTGCGGCATATTAACATATACAAATACAGGCCTTGAATGGGAAGCAAACTCGGGAGGGAGGACCGGGAGAGCACTCAGCTGTTTCTCCAGCAGAAATCTTTCGGCATCCTCCTTTTATGATGTTAAACTAACAGATCCTCAGCAGAGCCTCCTCTGCCTTCAGTTCCTGGCCTCCAGCTCACTCTGCACTTCACAGTTTGGAGCTATTCACCAGTTCTCAACAGCCTATGATGTTTGCTTCTGGGTGGAGAGTCAGGAGTCAGGTGCCCTTTGGAATATGTTGAGCTCTGGGCCTTCTTGTCCATAGCACTGACCACAGCTTGTGATGACAGTCATACCTGGGAGAGGAATCTCTGACCTGGGGCAAAAATCTAAAGTGGTTTTTGTTGTTTTGCTTTGTTTTTAATTGAGATGTGACCCCAGTGTGGTTACCACAGAGAGGCTAATGTCACTGCCAAGTTTAAGCCCTGGGTTGTCCATCAGTGAGCTATAGAAGACCAGAAGTAAAGGAGAGACTCTGGTATATTTTCAGAAACAGGGAGAAGGAAACCCCAGCACGCTCCCTTTCTTCTTTAGCGAAAGTGTGTAAACCCTGCAGCGGTTCAGGGTGTTAATCTTATCACTGCTATCTGTGCTGCCTTCAATCATGGTTTCTTCTGACATGCTCTAAATACACACTCCAGTGCAGCTGAAGACGGAGGAAGAGGTGTGAGGCACCCCTTAACACCCCAAAGCCCTTTAAGGTACTGTCCTCTTAGGGTTATAATCATGAGTATATGTTTTATAAATCCTACACTGTCTCTCAGGGCCCAAACTCTCTGACAGCACTCGAATCTGGCTCTGTTTCTCCCAGTCTCAAGGCACCTCCCTCTCTGGTCAGCTTTTGATAAGCCCTTGTGAAGACTGTTGTGACAACCTCTTTCTTCTTTCTTGACCAGTCTGTCCCTAATCTTCTGTGTACCCTTAGCCATTTGCTTAAACGCAAGTTAGAATTTTCATCTCTTGTCATGGCTGTCATGGCCATCAGAAAAGCCTTCACCCTCCCGTCTCTCTTAAAAAGACCTCTGTGTTTGCATCAGGCTCTCCTCACAGTCCAGGGTAGTCCTCATTTCAAGACTGCTAATTTAATGTAAGCTACTCCCATACCATGCAAGGTAACAAACTGTTCGTAGGTTCTAGAGATTAAGACTGACCTCTGTTTTTAACTGGCGTGGGGCTCAGACCGGTTAAGCCCAGAGTTGAGAGATGGAGGCAAAAAGATGAGGAGTTCAAGGCCATATTTAGCTTTTTAATGAGTTTGAGGCCAGCCTGGACTATAGGAAACTCTGTCTTAAGAATAAAAAAAAAAAAAACAAGACCCAGGGACATCTTTAGGAAAACCTTATTTGACCTTTCATAGTGATTCACTGCCGGGTCACCCTTCTCTGTGATATCTTCCTTGACTACATTTTAGAAAATTCTGTTTGACCAAAATACTGAGAAGAGATTGAGCCGAGAGGTTGTTTGACAACCTCCAGGTACCCGTGTCAGCTCTCGGTGCTCAGCTGTGCAGGGAGGGTGGACCAGGGCGAGCCTGGCCACCACCTCCCTGTGACCCACTCCCTACGCCTGTACTCTCACCTCCCTTTCTCTGCTTCTTGACCTGACACTGAACTTCCTCCAGATCTGAGTAAAGGAGACTTTATACCCAGCCCATGGTGGTTTATAGAGGCGTTCACTAAAGGAAATAAAGAGAAAATTCTACCCACAGGACAGTGTTGGCTTTATCTGCCTCCGGGTTACAATGATTTTTTTTTTTTTTTTTCTGAGTGAGCCGTTCTCTTCTGACCATAAGCAGAGCCTGGCAAAGCCTGGCTTTGTATCTGTGGACAAAGTCTTGCCAGAATGCCTGTAACACTGTCTTGCTGTCTCCAAATACTTATTGTGCATCTGGGAGAGACATGGTAACGGACGCCTTTGCTAGCAGGCACAGTTCCCAGGTAGAACCCCTGAGACAGGGTAGATCCTTGCAAAGTGGTTCAGGACTTGCATGTATTTTTAGGAACAAACGGAAAGGATAAGGAATGGGGTGTGGAGGGAGGATGATGAAGGAAGAGCCATCAAGTGCAGCCCAATGGGTAACACTGACTCAGTCACACAGGGGGACTCTGAGAGTGAAGGTCAGATCTTACATTGTCTTGATTGGGGACAACAGTCATGGTTTAAGGTCTACCCCAAGAAACTATAAATTCCTAGAGACATCTGGCACTCCTGGAGCCCAGAAAAGGAGCTACTGACAATCTGAGGAAAACCCTCCACCCAGAACTGTAGGTGCTTCTGGGAATGGGAAGCTAGTATGCCAGGAGATGATGTAGAGATCTGAGCAGGTCTGGACAGGGCTCTGATGTTCCCCAGTACACCTGAAAACGTCCTGTATTCAGGCATTTCCTCTCTTCATGTGACGTAACCATCCTCACCCCAGACTGTCACTATTAGTTTCATTCTCAGTCAGGGCCCTGTACCATACATAGCTGGCCTGTGAAAGAAGCTGGCCTTCAAGGGAAGACACCTTGTGGAGGCTGCTGGCCACGCAGTGCTTCTCAGCATCTCAGCTTTGGAATTCTGAAGGGCGAAATCCATTTTCTTTTAGAGTCACTTCATTGCCCAAGGACGGTGGGTATACCCGCCTCCAAGAGATGCCAGTACTCCCAGCCTCTGTCCATGGCTCAGAGCAGGCAGCTGAGCCAGCAACCTGAGCACATCTGTCTTTGCCTAACCACCATGAGAGTCTCCTCTCCTCTCAACCCACTCTTAGGAGTTTGAATTTTACTTGTACTATTCCTCACATGGCCCCAGTATTCGGTAAAGCCTGGTCTGCAACTGAAGTTCACACAAAGCTTCTAGCTCTTTCCTCCTTACACTCCACACACAGGAGTGTCCAACTTATGAACACTGTTTCACGATGTCATCTGCAAAGTGTGTGGTGGAGATCTGTGCCATTGAGGCACAAAATGAATTGGAAAAAAAAATCTTATGTTTGAAGTGTTTGAGGACTTTCATAGTTATTCTCAATTACATGAAGCCTACAGGTTGTGGACTCTGGGTGCCACAGTCACTTCCTTGGGCATTAACAAAGGATGCTGCCCACTCAAGTAATTCCAAAGGAGACTTTTCAAACTACACCATTTTTTTAAATGGAGTATACAATAGTGACTCCATGCTACTTTAACTTGTGTAAACAGTAGTAAAAATAGCAGATAATGTTTGAATAGTGTGTCATTCATTTTAAACAAGCTGGTTCACTTCACTTCTTCCTCCCTCGGTGACCCTATGAGGCAGAGACCATCATGATCCCCGGTTCTCTGTTGAGGAAGTTGAGGCTCAGAGTTCAGCAATGCACAAAAATCACAGAGCTGAGACTTGAACCAACCCATACCCTACCTCATTGCCCTACTTTACCCCCTCCACCCAACATCAGAAGGAAGGTCTCTTACTGAGAGTTGAGGGCAAAGACTAGGGATGGATCTAGCAAGCGAGAGATTTTCTTCAGCACTTTGGATTCCGACGGTGTTTAGTCACCCCATTTATTAGGTTCCTTACCCAAGAGTTAAGTAGAAAATGGACTCTTTCCCCCAAATCTCTTTCAGATGTGTTGGCCAGCAAGGCGGCCTTCATCACCCCAAAGTGAGTCACTGTGCTGGCCAGTTGTGTTTCAGCATGCTGTTCTGGGAGAGGGGCTTAGACCCTCCACGTAGTGTTTTTTGAAAGAGCTTTCCCGGAAGCCCCACCCAGTATCTGCTGCTTTTGCCTCTTTAGCCAGAACCGTATCAAATGACAACCCACCCTTAGCTGCAAAGAAGGCTGGGAAATAAAGTTTGTTTTATTTGTTTTTTTAAGCATAGCTTTCTTAACAAAAATCACCATCTTCTTAGGAAGCAGGGGATGATGGGTACTCAGTAGCTAGCCAAGGCTGTCTGCATCACCCCACTCCTGTTTTTACTGTCGTATGTAATTCTGTCTACCCGCCATGACTTCAACTAACTTTAGATCAATATACTAAACTCCCTTCTCTTTATTCTTTCAACACATTTCTTTGTCCCAAAGACACCCAAACAAGGTATGTCTTTTATAGAACTTGTCTTTTCCCAAACTCACTCCTTCTGTGTTTTATAGCTTAGTGAACACCATTACTGGCCATCTAGTAATTCCAACTAGAGATATATTTGCCATCCTTGTTTGTTCCTCGGCCTTCATCTGGGCACTTACTGAGCCTGTGTTCTTATTTTCTCATTTATTTGATCCCTTCTAACCTTCTCACCTTTACCCAGCTGTGTATGGAAAGCACAAGGCATCATGACAAATTAAGGTTTATAGCATGAATAAAAAAAATGATCCAGTGATGGGAAATCTGTTATTGTAATTCAGAATCCTTATAAATTAAAGGGAAAACACATAGGTTTGCAGATTGAGAAAATCATTTAAGAAAATTAACATGCTTTGCCTGTTTATACTTAAAAATAAACAAGATTATGAATTAATTTATTCAGGAGTTTCCAGGCCTGTACACTATAGACTATAAAATGTTGCTGGAAGAAATTAAAAGAGGAACTAAATAATTGGAAAAGTGTCCCCTGTTCGTGGGTGAGAAAACTGAACATTTTAGAAATGGTAGTACTGTTCCAAGAGAGCTTTGGTTTCCGCACCATCGTTACTAAAGCCCAAATTTTAGCTTTGTGTTTCTTTCCAGAAAGGGAAAAGTGTATCCTAAAACTTATGTGAAATTTCAAGGGACTCTGAAAAGTCGAGATGTCAACCTAAGTTGGGAGCTCAGCTTCAAAACATACTGTAAATCTACAGTGACCAAAGCAGTGCACTCTAGGGATAAGAACAGAGGTTCAGACTGAGGCAAAAGAATTGAGAATTATTTTCGTCAGCTTTGGCTACCATGACAGACTATCATAAGGTGGGTAGCTGGCATGGCAGAAGTGTATTTCTAAAAGTTGTGGGACTGTGAGTCAAGATCAAAGTGTTGCTTAGTGCTGTTCCCAGTGGAAGCTGTTCACTGCCTTGGGGGTTTAGGGGCTCTTTTCTTCTCATAAAGTGACAAAGTCCACTGCAAGGGCCTTCTGCTCATGCCTCAGTCCAACCCTAATAACTGTCCCAAATCCCAGTAAACACCATTACATTGATGATTCAGGCTTTAATATATGATGGGTTGGGGGCTGGCTCATAAACTTTTAGTCTATAATAAGAGTTACAATATAAACCCATTGTCTTTGGTCAGTTTACTTTTGACCAAAGTGGCCAAGACCATTCTGTGGGAAAAGTAGTTTTTCTGGACAAGTGGTATTGGGACAACTAATAGCTACATCAAAAAAAAAAAAAATTCAGGCTATACATGGAATGGATCAAATATTGAAATGTAAGAACAAAAGTCGTAACCTAGAAAAACAAATGTTGCATATTTTCATTTATTTGTGGATGTTAGCTTTGAATATTCAGGTTCATTTGGAATGCCCATAGACATCAGCAAAATAATAACAGACTATAGAAAGGGGGCGTAAAGAGAGGGTTAAAGATAGAATAGACTGGTATAAAAAGTTAAAAGAAAGCACAGAAAGGGTTAAATTGGGGTTGAGGATGGGGAGCAGAGTAGAGAAGAAAATATAGGGGAAAATAAATAATAACACCAAAGACCTTTTTAAGAAGCTGTATGGAAACTTACTGCTGGAGAAGCTTCCTAACACACACACACACAAATACTTCAAAAGAGTTAAAATGGAGTCACCCTGTAACAGGGTGACAATGCTCTAGTAGATGCAGAATAAGAGACCCCATCTCAAGAATGGGCTTCCTCTTTTGGAGTTGCTGGCCAGTGAGGTTCCAGAGATCTCCCAAGCACCTGCATGATGCTGTTGGCCTCCCTCTAGAATTTGATGTTAGACCCTATTGCTGAAGACACTATAGATCTGAGTCACAGAACATGAGAAAGCCAAGCTCATTCTGACCTGGAGGCTTCTTCCATAATAGTCCGCGTTCATAGTGCTAGAGGGTGCTATGTACACTACCAGGGGAGAAAAATCAAGCAGTAATCTAACCCGGCTGTGAACCGTAGGCGTTACGATAGTGACTGGCCTGGAAACACATGCCCGCTGATGCAGTGAGGACACGACCATCGTGAAAGTAACCAGCTGCTTTATGATCAGATTTAAACACTACTCCTCGAGAGAAAACCACACCTATCACCATGATCTACCCAAGAACCCACGGAAAGGTAAGTCATAGGTCCCAGGGGAGAACCTAATACTATTTTCACACTGAATAGACATGGTGTTTATCTGTTTTTGAGACGGGGTCTCACTATGCAGTGTTTGCTTGCCTGTAACTTGCTATGTAGACCAGGCTGGCCTCAATCTCATAGAGCTCATCCTGCCCTTTTTTCCCAGTGCAGGGATTAGAGGCATGCACCACCATACCCAGCTAAAATGGGCATACAATCAAACTGACTCCTAGTGACTTATCATTAAACCTGTAGATCAATGCAACCCTTTCAACCCTCATCAGAGAAGCTTCCATTTTGTATAGATGGAGACCAACACAGAGACCCTCTAGTAGCCAAGGAGCAGAGAACAAGGGACTACAGAGGCCTGAACAGGAAAACTACATCACAACCCCTCCCCAGGGTCAGGGATCACTTTGGAAGAGGGGGTAGATGACTGTGAGGAAACAGTGCCCCGGTACACGGCAGGACAGCTGCACATACAAACTCACAGCAGTTATGCACAAGACCTGGACAAGCTCAAGCCGTACCAAATCTCAGTGTGGAGAGGAGTCCCAGCCCTGGCCAAGGAATTACTGGCAATGGTTAGCCGCTGGGGGAGGATGAGTCAATTTTCTCTAAGAGTATTGTCCCTGATAAATTGACCATGCTTCAGTGGAAGACTACATGGCTGGCACAAATTGGTCTTGATAGGTTCAAAAATATAAAACAAGTACACAGAGTTGGGTGGGTCTAAAAGAAGTTGAGGGGGGAGAATTATTATGATTAAAACACATTGTACAAAATTCTTTAATGATAGCAACAACAAAAAGAATGGAAGACATAAGATAAACAGGAGTAATTCTTTATGACTTTATATCTGGCAGTAGTTGTTTGGCTATGACATCAAAAAATATAAGCAGCAAAGGAAAAAAATAGACAAATGATAATTTTTTAACAATTAAAACTTCTGTGCATCAGAAGATCAGAAAGACAGCCTATAGAATGGGAGATAATATTTGCAAGGCATAGATCTGACAAGGGGCTAGTATCCAGTATAGATAATTGACTCTTAAGACTGAACCACAAAAGTAAATTCAAGGGGCCAGAAAGATAGCTGAGTGGGTCAAAGTTCCAGCTGCACAAGCCTAATGACCTGCATTCAATTCCTGGAAAGAAACTGGAAGCCACGATGGAAGGAGAGAACTTGCTATTGCAAGCTGTCCTCTTCCGTGTGTGCTCATCACATACTCCTCCTCTCTCTCAATAACAACAACAACAGTAGTAATAATAATTTTTAAAAGCAAACACAAAAAAACAGAGTGGTAAATAAACACTTCTTTAAAGGAGACATGCAGATGGCTCATGGTTCAAGGTGATCCTGAACACTGTTAGTCAGAGTAGCAGCATACCCTGGCAGGCGCAGCACTTGAGAAACTGAGGCATGAGCTTTGCTACAAGACCACCTTGGACTGCAGGTGAGATTGAGCCTGTCTGAAGAAAGGATGGGAGGAGGAGAAAGAAAGGGTGGGCAAAACCCCAACCCCACAGGATACCATTTCATACTCCTTAGGATAGATACAATGAGAACCCAGAGTTGGCAAGAACGTGAAGAAACTGGAACTCTTGTACAGTCAGTGTGAATGTGAAATGATGCAAATAGTGTACAAAATAGCTTGACAGGTCCCAATAAATCAAATGTAGAATTACTTTTGGATCCAATGAACACATTCCTGGTGGATAGCTAATGGAACTGAAAAGGATGTTCAAACAAAAACTTGTACACTGACCTTCACGGCAGCCCTATTCACAGTGGCTAAAAGAGAGAAACAACCCAACGTCTACCGACGGACAAATAAACACAGTGTGGTTAGCTCAGATCGCAGAATACCATGCATCAAGGGGTAGCGCAGTGGCACAAGCTACAGGATGGCGGAATCCTCACATTATGCTAAGGGAAAAATGGCAGACACCCAAGGTCACACATCATATGGTTCTACTTCTGCAGTGTGAAAACCCACAGAGGCTTAAGCAAATTTATGGTTGATAGGGACTGAGGTGAGGGAGCAACAGGGAGGAATGGCTTAATGGGCAGAGGGCTTGCTTTGAGGAGGATGGACAGGTTTTGGAGCTAGACAGGGGTGATAGTCCCACAGCACTACATAAGCAAGCACAAGGTGCCAATTACCATTGGAGATGCCCACTGGGACCAACAACACTGAAAGACATTTTAACCAGCTTGCTCAAGCACATGCCTTTATCATCACGGTGGGCTTCTGCGGCATGGACTTTGTATAAGATCCGGAGTTGGGATAGGCTACATTTTTCTCTGTGCATTGTGATTCTCAGTTGTCACAAGATCATGCTGGATCCAGGCGTATTCTTGTGACCAGAAATCAGAAAGAAAAAGAAGATGTTAGCAGAGGTCCAAAGGTGGAGCCTAGAAAAATAGATGTCAAGTTTTTCAGCAGGAAGTATTAACCAGGACAAGATGAGGGGCAGAAAGACAAGGTTAGGGCCTGAAGCCACCTGGCCCAGACGCAGCAGAGCTGGGTCAGGCAGGAGCTGTGCAAGTGAGTCTGTGAGGTTGCAAGGCTTCACCAGCAACCAAAGATGTCTTTGTCTAGTTATAGAATGGGGCTGGGTAATGAAGCTCTTTCCTGTTCCTGAGGGAACGTATGAAATTTCAGAATGCTGTGGCCTTTAGAACAAATGCTCCTCGGTCTCCACCATTTCTCCACTGTGGCTCAACTGTGCTCTCTCAATGACTTTGTCAACTCCTCCCTCGGTGGAAGGAGGCTAACAACACCTCCAAGGTAGGATTATTATGAGGATGGGGTGATACATGTACAAACATTTATGTGCCAGGGAATAATTAAAAAAAAAATTACCTAACTGCAGGAATTAATCATTCTCCGCCTGTATTTTAACCATTTGACTTTCCTAAGACAAAGCGCATCGACGTCTCAGAGAGCAGTTCACTTAAGATCAGCTGTCCCTTTGCCAACCTGGCCATGCTTCTCATGCCGTGTCTCGTCCGCTGGGGACATTCCCGTGGCTCCGCTCCCCAACGCTGGCTGTGCTTGGAGGCCTCCCCACATGGCGTGGCTGTGGGAGCCTGGGCTTTGTTTTCATGTGTGCCCAGCCTCTGCTGAAGCTGCTTTTGTTTGTGGCTTGGCCTCTCTGCTTCCCACTCTGCCTAGGAGGAGCCGAACTGTCTGTTCTCCAAGCCAAGCCTGTCTGCTACTGCTGGTTCCTGGGAGTCAGCCACTTCCCTCTTTGGGGGCAGCGTATCATCACAGCATGGATGACAACGGCTGGGAAGCCCAGCCTTACCTGGAATGAAGCCATAGCTTTCAAGGCAGTGGCATGAGAGAAGGAAGTACGAGCCGAGAAGTCTGGTAATTCCACTGAAGTTTACAGCCCAGCTCAGTCCTAGTGGATGCCCACGTGGGCAGAGAGTAAAACGACCATCACCCCCTGCAGAAGACCCCCAAAGAACTACTGTGGGCTAGGACTATCGCCATAAGGGAACAATCTGAACCTAATAGTCGCTTGAGTTGACAGTTTGATGAAAAAATAAAAGAGCAGCAGAGAATAAAACTTCTCAGAGAAGAAACTGCTTCAGTGGACCCGCCCCTCCCAAGGCTGAAACCTGGAGAACATGAGTGAGTGAACTCAGAAAAACAGATATGACAACCAAGTTCAATCGTCATTGTCAAGGAGCAGACAGAGAGAGATGGGGGTTAAGAAGGGACAGCATGGTAGCCAAAGAGCAAATGGGCAGGCGGGCAGGAGACATTAATAATAGCAATGTCCACTATTTAATTTTATATTTGAGTCATACCATCTGATCTGTCTTAGAGAACCCTTAGTG
Organism: Psammomys obesus; assembly: GCF_907164565.1. Taxonomy (NCBI): domain Eukaryota; kingdom Metazoa; phylum Chordata; class Mammalia; order Rodentia; family Muridae; genus Psammomys; species Psammomys obesus. The sequence goes on along the minus strand of NW_026592510.1, from coordinate 1,132,554 downwards.
GTCACTTGAAAAGAATGTGTGCTCTGTAGTCCTTCAGGGCTCTGTTAACATGACTTAGGCTAATGGAGCTTGAAGAATTCCCTCATTGACATTATCTTATTGCTATCAATTACTATGAACAGTATTGTAGTCTCTCAAATTAATTGTGCACTTATCTATGTCTTAGTTACTTTTTGTTACTGCAATAAAACACTCTGACAAAAACCAAAAAGCTTAAGGAAGGAAGGATTTATTTTGGCTTACAGTTTCAGGTGATGGTCCGTCATTGCAGGAGAATGACAGTGGCAGGAACTTGGGGGCAGCTGGTCACATTTCATTCACTCTCTGCTTAAATGCATGCTGTAGCTCTGCTCCATTTCCACAGTTCATACAGTTCAGGATTCCAGCCAGGGAATGGCGTCACCCACAGTGAACACAACTTCCCACTTCAGTTAATACCATCAAGACAACCCGTCACAGACATGCCCAGAGGCCAGGCTGTCAGGTGGGTCTAGATTCTGACAAGTGGACAGCAACAACCATCACAATCTGTTTCTCTCTTTGATTCTTCCAGCTTTCCCGTTGTGTGCTTTTAAGTCCTGTTTCCACGTGTATATCTTATTCTGTCTTCATTGACCAAATAAAATCTATCTCTGTTAATTCTCCCTATTTTGAAATATCCTTGATGTGACAACATATTTAGTGTTTCATGATTTATCTATATTTTTTAATTCCCTTTTCAACCTTCCTGTGCCTTCAATTTAATGTTTCCTGTAAATAGTGCACAGTCTAGTCTGATAGTCTCTGACTTCCTGTTGAGTGTTTATTCATAGTTGATATACTGATGGCTGCCTCCTGGATGCAGTTTGTTTTCTGTTTGTGACCTCTGTTCTTTGTTACTCTGTTCCTAATTTTCTTCTTTCTTCAGGGTCAAAAGGGTTCATTTAACATTCTGCTTTATTTCTTGACGTTTTAGTTGTATGTTCTTTAATGGTTGTTCTAGGCACAAGAGCAACAGCTGCATCTAAAAAACGTCTGCCTTAGGTTAATATTCTGTCAGTTGCATCAAGAAACTTGCTGCAGAATTCACTTTAACTGGCCTCCCCTACCCTTTGGCTAATCATTTTTGGCTATTTCTTTTTATGCATCTTGCAAACCATGACTGCTTTAAGTAACCCACTTATCTTTGGGGGATTTACCGAATGAAACAGAAATAGTCTCTTATTTTCACCATTTCCAGTGCTTTTCAAGACATGCACACGTGGATTTCTACCTTGTAAGTTTTCCCTGTATTACCAAGAATTCCTCTAGTATTCTTCAGTGCAATTCTGCTTGTGATAATTTTTTTCAGATTATTTTTCTCTGAAAATGTCTTAGTTAATACTCTAATTTTAAAGGGCATTTATTTCTGTAGATAAAGAATTCTAGGTTGTCATATCTTGTTTTGCTTTTCCTATCACTTTAAAAATGGTATTCTAAAAAAAATGTTACTCTAGCAATTCTGCACCCCACCCCACCCCACCCCCTGCCAATCTATTATTTCCAAGAGCTCATAAGGGTCCTTCTTTAGGTCATTCAGCCTTCTTCTCTGGCTACTTTTCAGGTATTATGAGTGACTTTGGTTTTCAGCAGCTTTACTATGGTATGGCTAGTTGTAGGGTTTTTTTTTCCCCTCTTTCTTTTTTTCCTTTTGTTTGTGCATGTGTGTGTGTGTGCAGATGCGCACAGGTTACGTTGTGCATGTAGAAGTCAGGAGACAATATCAGGTGCCAATCCGTTGCCTTGCACTTTGAAGCAGGATCTCTCTGTTGCCTCTCTTTGTGTTGTGTATGCACTGGTCTAATGGGCCTGCTGTCTTTTGGGGATTCTTCTGTCCCTGCCTCTCACCTTGCTGCAGGAATGCTGGCATTAGAGATGTGTTCTGTTCCAGGGACCTGAACTTGAGCCCTCACATTTCTTAGCAAGCAATTCACTCACTGAGCCATCTCTCCCAGGCCAGTTTTCTTTGATTTTAGGGTAACTTAATACCTTGAGTCCAGTGGTTAATTAAATAAGGGGAGTAATATTTTAGCACCACCACCCTCCTGTCTTCAGTCTTTTCTCACTTTTCAGTTACCTATATGTTAGGTCAGTCGTTGCTTTCTCATGAGCTATTTTAATTCTCACCCCCACCTCCCCTGTTCATCTGTTGTTTTTTTCTCTACATTGTTCAGTTTGAATAATTTATATTAATATATCTTGAAACTCATAAATCTTTTTTCCTATCTTATTAAGTCTGTTGGAATGCTTCAGTGGCTTCTTATTTCAAACATTACACTTTCCAGTTCTGGAAATAGCATTTGATTCTTTTTTAGGTCACATGTTTTATGAAATTTCCCATTTCTCCGCCCATTGCATTAATCTTTTCTTATAAATCTTCTTCTGCACTTATTTTTGAAAAGCTGTCTGTTAATTCCAGCCTGTGAGTATGTTTCTGCTGGCTGCTGCCTGCTCCCACATCTTCATCACATCTCCCTGCTTTTTCACACATTCAGTGTTTGCTTGATAATAATACGATGAAGAATTCTAGGTTCTGTAGCTATCATTGAAGAATATTGAGCATACAGCTAGGCACAGTGGCACATGACTGTAATCCCAACAACAACGAGACCGAGGCAGTAGGATCAAGAGTCTTACTTCCATGACAAGTCCAACGTCAGGCTGAGATTCTGTTTCAAACCAACCAACCAAGGAGTGTTGAGCTTAGTTCTAGCAGATAGATCACTTTTACCATTGGTGATTTGAAGGTTTTTGAGACAGAGTTTTATGTAGCCCAGGACTGCTTCTAGTCGAGGATGTCCTTGAACTCTTGATGCTTCTGCTTCTACCTTCCAACTGTTAGGATTACAGGAGAGTACCACTACATCTTCCAAAACACATTGATCTTGTGGGGGCCTGGTGTGTGTTTTGTTACAGTGGGTTTATTTATACTTGAAATTCTGGGGCACAACCTGTGCTGGTGATGAAGACTGAAGTTGCTTCTAAGGTATGGCTTCAAGGTTTCAGCACAATGCTCAAATTGTCTACCAACTTGTTCTACCTTTGTTGAGACTTGAACTCCAAACAGCAGATTCCTGGCATGGACAGCTGCTTGCGTTTTTCAGTCTTCTGGTTCTTGCTTTCCACTGAGCCCTTGTACTCTTCCTCACAAGTGTGCGACTCAGAGGTTGTCACTGATAGAGGGTTTGCATAGCTTAAGGCTTAGCCAGTATTTGAAAAGCTTCTATATGGAAAATGTGAGGCTCCCTTTTATGTGTCACCGTTTCTAGGAGTTCTCCAGTTTTCAGCTTCTGTAATGTCTTTGAACACCAGGGACTTTGCCTCCTCAGCTTGATAACTCGTTTCTGCTTAAGGTTCATCTGATGTGCACCCTATAAGCTGAGGGATGCCCTCAGACACAATCTGTATGAAAACATATTTCAAACATTTGGGGGTGTGTGTGTGTGCGTGTGTGCATGTGTGTGTGCATGACCGTGGCCTGTAATTGCCACAGCATGTCTCCAGCTGTCATAGGAAACCTCAGATTTTGGTCCTCATCTTTCACCTTGTTGGAAACGGGGTCTCTTTGTTACTCACCAGTGTATAGGTCAGGATTGCTGACCCATGAGCTGCCAGGTATTCTTCTGTCTCCTCTTTCTAGCTCACTAGGGAAGCACAGGCATCACAGACATGCTCTAGTGCATCCAAGCTTATGTGTATTCTTGGGATTTGAACTCAGGTCCTCATGCTTGCACAGCAAACCTTTTACCTACTGAGTCATCTCCTCAGTCTTAGTTTTATAATTTTTAAGTCTATCTCCCCTAGTGTCTGTTGGGTTTGGTCACTTGCTTGAGAGATTTGAACTTTATTTTGTTTTGTTCAGTGTGTATAATTACTGGTAGGAAGCTTAGCTCATCAGTTTAGGTCATCAGTTTAGAAGCCAAAAGGTCTTAAGTGAGTCTTCACAACTGTATTTCCTTGTCTGTCTCCATCTTTCCATATCGGTGTTCTCTTGGAAGCAGGTTTGGAGCCAGGCTTTTCAGTGAAGTTTAGTTCATTTGGAAGGTGGTCTCAGAAAATCCCTTCAAGGAAGTAGAGAAGAGATAGGAGGCCATCAGCAGGTATATTACCTTATGAACTGCAATGAAACTCAGTCCTGTTGAAGACTCTTAAGAGGCAGTGAGCTGTGTCTCAGTGTTATCCCAGCCAGGTACAGAGTAGACTATCCACCAACCCTCTGTATTGTCCTTCTAGACAGTAGAATAGAGGGGAATTATTCGCCAAACTTTCACTTGTTTGCCTGCAATCTTGAGGCAGACAATCACAGGGATTTTTCATAAGCTCCATTGGCATTTAGATATGAAAGCTGAGAGACAATGAGACCTCTTCACATCTGCTGCTCTAACTTAACAAGAAAACAAAAAACAAAACGTATGTTGTCTTAAAAAAGCATGTGAAACATTCCTTCTCAGTCTTTCATCATCTCCATCTTCACTCATTAGGACCCAGGGGGAGGTCTGCCAGCACCTCTTCCTCCCTCCGTCCATCCATCCCTCCCTCCCTCCTTCCCTTCTAGGAATGAGTTAGGGTTCCTAACTCATTCCTAACTTCTCTCTTCTGAGCCTGCGTATCTACTATCTCTCTGCCTTGAATGCCGTTCACATCGTTGGCTCCTGTTCTACATTCAAAATTTTGCTTGTGTGTTCTCTTTTCAAAGACCTTTTTCCTTAACGCCATGTCTAAAGTAGCTTCTGGATCTCTGCTAACCCCATCTTTCTAGTTTGATTCTATGTATATAATTTAGCATACAAGCTGCTATTTTGTTTTCTTGGACAGATTCTCATGCTGTAGCCTTGAGCTGGTTTGAAACTCACTGTGGATCCTGGGCTAGCCTTAAACTCTTTGAGATCCTCACACCTCAACCTCCCAAGTGTTGATTTTACAGACACGAGCCACCATACTTGGCTCTACTGCATGACAGGGACTTTCCATGTCTGCCATTCGTTCTCCCATCAGTATAAAGTGAACATAAATGCAAAGAGCTTGTTTGAATGGTCACAGCTATAAACCCTTGAGTTTATAATGAGAACTTGTGAATATTTGTTGAGTAAATAAATAGATGAATGAATATGCACATTAAAATATGTAAGTACAATTACTTGCAAGTAAAAGATGGAAGCAACCCAAGACATTCTGCCAGGTGACTAAGCTAGTCTCCAAAAGACAAATGTGATTCCACTTATATGAAGTATTTATGAGATAAGAGGTTGAATGGTGTTTGCATTAATTTCAGGATGGTAAAAATAGGCAACCAGTGTTTTGCAGGCACAGACTGTCAATTGGGGAAGAGGAAAAAGTCATACAGAGAAAGAGCATGAGGGCTGTACGACAGTGGGAATGTACATGATACCACTAAAGTCTAAGTTTAAAGATAGTCGAAAGGGTAGACTTTATATAATACATGTTTAAACACAATAAAGATAATTAAACCATGGTTTCCTGAGGAAGATAAAGCTGGGCCTGTAGTCTGACTCAGCACTTACTTCTGCATGGTCTTGAGAAAGTTGTATTACAGACATCTATGAACCAGTCTGCTCATCTGAAAAATTAGAGTAATGATAGTTACCACACTATGAAACTATATAAAATGTTATAATTGTAATTGTGTAAGAATTTATAGAACTATATATTTTATAAGCCAGTCAAAGTTTAGAAGAACTTTGAGGACTGATATTAGATTAATATTATTTTCAATTAAACGAGACATTAAAAACAGAATGTACTAAAACTAAATTTTTATCCATTCTCATCACTGCATAACAAAAAATAACATTTTGATAGAAAAGGACATAAAAAAGAAGAATTTTAAAATGAAGAACATTATAAAACATATATTTTCAACAATCATGGAATAAGTAACTTGTATTAACTCCCGTGTTGAGGAGAATTTAAAAGCCAAACAATCCATGTGTTAGCTCACAACCACATACAACTTCAGTCCCTGGCGATCCAAAGCCTTTTTCTGCCCCTGTGGACACCAGGTATGCATGTGCTGCCTAGGCATACATGTTGGCAAAACCTTAAGACACATAGTATTTCAAAAACAAAAGCCAAACAATAAAAATCTTTTAGAAGTCTGTTTAATCCTCATTCAGAAAGACAAATAGAATGAACATCAGAAGAGGGAGAAAACAGGGAGCAGGACAGAAGCCTACCACAGAGGGCCTCTAAAAGACTCTGCCCAGCAGGGTGTCAAAGCAAATGCTTAGACTCAGAGGCAAACTTTGAGCAAAGTGCAGGGAATCTTATGAAAGAAGAGGGAGATAGAAAGACCTGGAAGGAACAGGAGCTCCACGGGAGTGAAAAAGAAATATCTGGGCAGAGGTGTCTTTTCTAAGACTGATACTCCAATCAAAGACCATTCATAGAGATAACCTAGAACCCCTGCACAGATGTAGTCCATGGCAGCTCAGTGTCCAAGTGGGTTCCCTAGTAATGGGAACAGGGACTGTCTCTGACTGAACTCAATGGCTGGCTCTTTGACCACCTCCCCCTGAGGGGGGAGCAGCCTTGCCAGGCCACAGAGGAAGACAATGTAGCCAGTCCTGATGAGACATGATAGACTAGGGTCAGATGGAAGGGGAGGAGGACCTCCTCTATCAGTGGACTGGGAGAGGGTCATAGTCCAGAAGAGGGAGGGAGGGTAGGATTGGGAGGAGACGAGGGAAGGAGCTACAGGTAGGATACAAAGTGAATAAACTATAATTAATAAAAAATTTAATTAAAAAAAGACATTAAAAAGAAAAAGATATTGACAATCTACTGATACAAGTCCCAAAATAAAGAGGGAATCACAGTAGTCGACCTTAGAATTAAGAATGTTTCCAGAGTCTGGATGAGGAGACCAAGAGACTGACCACGAGAGTAGCTGTCTGACCCCTCCCACTGTTACAACTTTGGGTTGAGAGACTTAAGGCTACTCCTTCAGGTAAAAGTGAACTCTGGGCTTTCTGGCCAAATTTTAAATAGAATCAGGGTGGGAAATTGGATTAAGGTAAGCCTGGATTTCTAGTGTACCCTAAGCACCTGGAATAAACTATATGTGAACCTTTTCCAATAACCCTAAACCTCAGAATAATGCTACAAATAATTTTACAAAATACAACTTGAGGTACACACTCGGGCACAGAAGAAGACTCTCAGAATGAAGGAGACAGGAAAGATAACAAGAAAGAGAACAGTCCAGTATAGGCTCTCTAGAGCAATGGTTTTCAACCTTCCTCACACCACGACCCTTTGACACAATTTCTCATGTTGTGGTGACACCCTACCATAAAATTATTTTCATTGCTACTGCATAACTGTAATTTTGCTGCAGTTATGAGTCATAATGTAAACATCTGTGTTTTCTGATTCTCTTAGGCAACCTCTATGAAAGGGTCATGCATGTCCAAGGGCTTGCGGCCCACAGGTTGAGAACCACTGCTCTAGATAATGGAATTCTGGTTTGTTTTGCCAGTGGTGGAAACCAAATTCAGGGGCTTGTGCATGGTAGGCAGGTACTATGCCAATGTGACCCACATCTCTAGGCTCTATGTATTGGAATCCTTGAACAAGGTTTTTACATACCTAGGTTTGTGTTCAAAGGATCTTTGATCTCAAATACTGAGATCTTTTGTAGTGGTTTAGCACGTCAGTCACTTGTCATTGCTGGGGAAAAAAATGGCTGATTGACTACTTAAGGGAAGAAAGGTCAGTCTTGGCTCACAGTTTCCAGGTTTCAGTCTATGGTCACTTGACCCCACTGCTCCAGCACTCACACATTGTGAGGTGAGCCCTCAGGTCAGGATGCATGCAGTGATAAAGCAGGATCTTCCCTTGTAATAGGCATGAGGGAGAGAGTGAAAGGAGAGAAGAGTAGGATAATGTGCTTTCTTCAAAGGCTACTTCCTCCAACTAGGCCCCACGTCCAAGTTTCCACTACCTCCCAACAGTGTTTTAAATTATGAGTCTGTCGGTGGCCTTATTTATCGATTAGCTCGGCACCCTCATGAGCCAATCACCTCTCAATACTGTAACCAGCTGTGGACCAGCTTTCCACATATAAGCCTTTTGGAGGATACTCCTAATCAAAACCATAACATGTGAGAACCATGACAAAGGACATAGTATATTTGAAAAAGAATCAAATGGTAAATCTAGAACTTAAAAATGATAGATTTGCTAGGCTTTGTAAAAGATTAAACAGGAATGAAGAAAAAAATGAAGGAAATGCAAGATATGTAAATGGAAAAATTTAGAGTGATGCATAGGAAAATGAAAATATATAAAATAACAGTCAGAAACCATGAGTAAATCTAACAACATGCACATATTTGGAATTCCAGACGTTAAAAGGAGAGAACGTGGAACAAAAGTCAGTTTTTAAGAGACGAAGGTTAAAAATTTCCCTAAGCTGGCAAAATCATCAAAACAGAGATTGAACCTCAAACAGATAATGTACTGGGGATATTTCACCTAAAATTGCTAGAAATCAAAGATGAGAAAAATCCTTAAAACAGTTACAGAAGCAGTACAGATTATCATTAAAGGAACAAGACTGCTACTTCTTAGAAGAGGCAAGGGATTTCTAAATGGGGGCAACGGAGGGAAGAAAACAGAGGAACATCATCTTTAATATGCTGACAGAAAATGGTGACAGCATGATAGACCCTGGAACACAGCATTCAATAATGAGATCAACAGTACACACCTTTGATCCCAGCACTCTGGAAGCAGAGGCAGGTAGGTCTCTGAGTTTGAGGCCAGCCTGATCTATAGAGTGAGTTCCAGGATAGCCAGGGCTACACAGAGAAACCCCATCTTTAAAAAAAAACAAATAAACAAAAAAAAAAAATTAAACAAATGAGAACACGAAGTTAAGAACATGTGTCACCACCATTCTAGAAAGGAATCATAAAAAGTTACTCAGACAAAAGAAACTCTTAAAAGCCGCATCCCTCCATTTATTTACTCACTCAGGGGGAGGCCCATGTACACCAGGACCCATGTGTGGGGCTCAGAGAGCAGCTTTCAGGAGTTGGTTCTCTCCTCCAATCATGTATGTGCTGGGGATTGAACCCATCAATGGCAGGATTGGTCTCAAATACTGCCGAGCCATCTCACCAGCCCCCAAATGAAGCCTGGACCTAAATTCCAAGATGTAGAAAAAAATGTGAACAACAAAAAGGACAGATATGTGGTACATTTTAGTAGTTTCTATACAAATGATTATATGGAGGGAAGCTTAAAGTATGAAGAGTTACAGATACATTGTCATGGCATAGCATTGTGGAGGAAGGGTTAATAAGAACTTGAAGAAACTAAGAAACCCCAATATCACTTGATCAGTCAAAGATGCCTGCTAAATTTCTAAGGGTTGTCATCTTTTATTTTTAGATTTATTATTTTTATTTTATGCGCATTGGTGTTTTGCCTGCATGTATGTCTGTGAAGGTGCCAGATCCCCTGGAATTAGAGCTATAAACAGCTGTCAGCTGTTGGTGTACCTTAGAAACTCTTTTATTTACATTTCTTATATATTTTTCTCCCTATTCCACTCCAAGCCATTCCAACACCCCAACCAGGTAGGAGAGAGAAAGGGTTAGTGCGAGAGGGGTGCAGTTCTTCCTCAGCTGCTTCCTGCTGGTCAGAGTCCTCGGGTTCCTTGGAGCCAGTCTAATCCTCATTTCGGGAGATCTCCATCTTCTTATTTCACAACAGCAATGAGGAGCAGCAAGGGGAAAGCTGGAGCAGCAAGGGGAAAGCCGGAGCAGCAAGGGGAAAGCCGGAGCAGCGCTGTTCTTTCTCTGATCTCTTTTCTGGGCTCTGGTGTTTATTCTTTCTCCAGAGTCCTCAGAACTAAACTATTTGCAGCTGGCAAAAAGGTCCTTTCAGAGCCTGCACGCAGCAAATAGTCTGCTGCTGTGGACCATCTGAATCAGTCCCACATCCTACACTAAAGCAAAATGAAACAAAAACATGTTTATATTCACAACAGCAAGCTGCCACGTGGGTGCTGGGAACTGAACCCGGGTCCTCTAGAAGAGCAGCCAGTGCTTTTAACTGCTGAGCCGTCTCTCCAGCTTTAAGTGCTATCATCTTAATGCAGTGTCGTCCCTTCTCCAAATTCATATACTGATTCGGTTAGGAAGCAGGGCCCCTGGAAGCAGTCATGAGCACAGATCTGCCCTGAGGAGGCCATTGTTTTTATAAACGTGTCTCAAGAGAGGACTCCTACCCCTCTGTCACAGGAGAGGACATAAGGAGAAGATGCTATGAATTAGGAAGCAAAGCTAAAGGAGTAACTTTGCCAAAGCTCTGCTGTCACTTAGACCTTGGCCTTAGCCTCCAGGATGGGAGAAACAAAATCTGTTTATAATACCAGTGTGTGATGTTTTGTTATAGCATTCTGATCATACTAAGACACTATGGTAGTTCCCCAAATCAATATAAATGTATATTTCTTCTAAACTGATAATAGGGTTGACGGAATAATAAAACAATATATGATTAACCCAACGGAAGACATGAAAGGAATACAAATCAAAAAGAACAACTCAGTAGACGAATCATAAGGTGACCACTTTTAACTTGCTAAAACTGCATGAATGTAAATGGAAGATGTATCCAACTAAAAGACAGAAACATGGCTGGGTAGATGGCCAACTCAGTAAAATGCTGGCCTTGCAAGCATAGGCCTGAGTTTAACCCCCATGTGCAAAGCCAGGCACCTAGCGCATTACAATTGCAGAGATGACTAGGTGGGAAATGGAGGCAGGTAGACCCTTAGAAGCTCACTGGACAGCTAGGTGGCTCTGCCAAACATTTACCAAGGAACCAATCAAGCCAGATTTCCTTAACACCAGTCACTAGTGTCATGTAGGTTTTCTCTGCCACTTAACCCAGTAACAGATACCAAGAGGAAGGAGGATGGACACAGGGAATGGAAGTCAGCACCACACCCCGGAAGGGCTATTTAGGCTATGACAGTCATGCTCCAAGTCCAAGCGGCAATGGACTTTTCAAGGACTTCATCGTTAGAATAAAAACTAAAGAAATCAGACAAAATATAGTCTCTTTCTCACCTGCTGCCTACCAGCCTTCACGCTAACACTCGATCTGAATGTGAGGTTTTGGAGGCCAAGGAGACCCAGATAAATAACACATTGGCTTTGGAGCTGCAAGATGGAAGGACCAGGCCTTCCCATGTTGGAGATTTTATACTAACTGCTTTTGCCAGTTGTGAGACCTGGACAAGCCAATTTTGTCTCCTAACCTCAGTTTGTCAGTAGAGTTGGGGTGATGTTACCTTCTCACGGGCTGAATTAGAGTTACAGAGAATGGCTATGTTTCTGTTGTTTTCACATGTTCCCCTCTAACTGTGGCACCTTAGAGGCTTAACATCCCAGGCCTGGCATTGCTCAGTGGAGTGTTTTTGTTTTTCAGATGATAAAAACTGAGGCAGAGCGGCCAAAGCCTTGCTTGTGATTTGACACAAACTGCTCCCTCTCTGTGGTGTCAGCGTTGCCTTTCTTGGGCAGCTTTGAGAAGACCCATTTCGTAGCTGTGAGAAGCCCAAGAGCAGCTGCTAGACTTGAAGTGAATGTTGTTATATTTTACATCGGGGTTGAAAAGCCCTCTGCTCAGTGGCATCAAGAACTTACAGGCTGCAGCCACTGGCTCACAAATCCCAGAGTTGGTGGCTTGTCCTGGGGAGACCTTCCTGCTGGGGTCAGGTAGAGTTCAGTGAACTGGTAAAGAAGCCAGATCTCAGACTCTCCAAGGTGCGTCTCCTCACCTCCTCTCCTGCCTGTTGTTAAACTGGTAGTTTTTACAACATCAATAAAGAACTTTCCTACCCAATTACCCCAGACAATAGGCTGAAAAGCCGTTCCGACTATGAAAACTTTGAGTTGGGTTCATTTAGATTGTTTTGCTGTGTCAAATCCTCACTTGAGTTCAAAAGTTCAGCTGAACCATGAACTTTGTGATTTCACAGCAGGCAGTTCTACAAATATACTAGAAGCGGAAAAAAAAAAACCACGCAGTATTTCAGGTGGGCTTGTCACATTGTATATAATACAGTCAGAAAAGGTGTGGATAGAATAACCCTCCATCTCCAGAGCCCAGTGACTTCTCAGAAAAGAAAGGGAAGCAGAATTAGAGCAAACTATTCCTTGAGTTACCTGACCTCTGCGGCTTCCCAGGGAATGCACACTCGGTGACTAATTGTGCGGGGACAAACTAAAGCCAGCTAATCTTCTTAATAAATTGTGAAGTCTTGTATACCTCTTGGTTTTAGCCGTGGCTTTTCTGCCTGTCTGGAACAGGCAGCCCATCAAAACAAAGGGGTCATGACTTCATGTATTTGTTAAAGCTAAAATCCACGTTCTCATACGATTCAGGCTTGATTTGACCTGGTTACACAAGTGTAGGTGGAGTGAAATTTTCGAAGGAATGAGAATAATGCAAGCATTTTTTTTTTTTTTTTTTTTTGCTTGGCCATTAATAAATATGCACGCATGCACACAGAGTTCAAGAACCCTTCGTCTTGAAAGCATTATGTGTCTGAGGATTATTCTCTGGCATAATTCAAGCACCATGACAGACTCAGGTCAGTGTGTCTTTGAGCTCTGACCCAGTGAAATCTTTAGTTGCACAGAGTAAGATTTCACGGTGCATGGACATATTCTTTTTATGTCTCACCTGAGCTCTTGTGCTGCGTTGTGTAAAAAAAAAATGAAGGGGAAACTCACAGCAGGTAAACCGGGCTAAGGAGGGGGCATGTGCAAGTGAGGAGTTCTAATTCAGCAGCTGTTTATTTCCTTGTGTTTAGCAAAGGGTTGCTCTGCAGAGTCACAAGAGGGAAGAAATGCTCGTGCATTCAAGAAGTCGGAGGAAGGGATGGGGTGAAAGGTCAAGGTCTGTGACAAACGGCTCTTCGAGAGCCGAAGAGGACAAGTTTCACTAAAGGGCTTTTCCTTTCTTCCTGAGTTTCATCTCCAAGTTGCCAGGACTTTAGCGCTGGCCAGCCCAGGATCCCTTTTTCAAATATCCCCCAGTGGAGACGAGCCAGAGCTAACCTATTGTCCTCCGTGCTGTACTTTTCCATACAGGAAGGCCTTGTTCAATTCAGTCAAGAAGGGATGAAACCTTCACTTTTTCCAGACATAAATCATCACAGTAAATGTTGTGCCTCCAACTGAGAGCCACGATAATAAAGGGGCGAGCGCCGAGTGAAGACTGTGAAATTGGGTTGACCTAGTTAAAGGTGGTCCGTCTTTCTGGTGAGGTTATGGGGCTGGAAGGAAAAACAAGGTTCGCTGCTTTTGTGGCTCCATGAACTGGGCTGCTCCGATTTTACAGCTCTGTTTCTGGTTGACCTGCGCTGCACAGAGGGGCTGCATGTCTCTCGAAGAGGCTGGGACAGGAGCTGAGTTGGTGGCATTCTTTGAAAGGGCTTGTAAGGGAGTGAATAGTGACAGTTTTGTTCATTCAGAAGGTATTTACGAAGGACCCACCTCAGGGGAGCCATGACTGGGGACTGATCGGTCAGGAGGTCGGAAAAGAAGGGCAGGAGATATGGACAGGGGAGGAACACCCAGAGTGGCTGCTGAGGTTGATGTACTCCTCAGTCTCACAGAACAGTGAGGACACTGTGGATATTCAAGAAATTTAAGCACACATAGTGGTAACTCCAGCACACAAGGGAGGTGTGGGCTGGGGTTGGACAGATGCTTCGTTTGTGAGGCTTTGAGCGTGATCTTCAGTACTGGAAAAGAATGTAGGATCAGCGACTTCACTTCTACAGGGCCAAGCTGAGAGCCAGCAGGGTTGCAGCAGGTTAGTGTTCTAGTGAGTGGTAGAGAAGAACAGAAGATAACATTTTAAATGCAAATGAAGGCCAGCTTTTTCCAGCTCACTATGGAGGTAGGCTGTGTCCCTATAACGTCCTCCCTTTATGGAGTTCTGCTTAGCTATTAGGAACCCTAACAGCAGTCCAGAGGTCAGCAGCAACAGCAGGTATTTGTCACATTCTCCGTATCTTATCCTTCCTTTCCATGTATGTATGTATTCATCTATCATCTATCTATCTATCTATCTATCTATCTATCTATCTATCTATCTATCATCTATCTGTCTGTCTGTCTACCATCCAGCTCTAGTTTTTGAAGAGTCCTGCAAGATACATGGTATATCTGGAGTTTATGACTGAGGAAACAAAGAGACTAAATGACTTTATTAGAATATAGTGTAGATGATCTGCTCCCCTGAAGTCAGCCCAAGTACACTGTGAGGGAAACCCCATCTGAACCCTGGAATGGGCTACATAGACATGGTTGCCCTTGTGGATTGGCCACAGGCTACCAGGGGGACTACCCAGGTTGTATTTCCATGCCATGGATGGGTTTGAGAAGCCTTGGGTTGTGCTAGGTGGCATCCTCGGCCAGGTGGTCTCAGCATCCCTTTATAGCCATCACAGGACAAGGCCTTGAACCTGGGCTCTTGCCCGCTAGAACAGTATAAAACCAAAAAAATTACATTAAAAAGCCTCTTAAATGAAGTTCAGGAGAGTTTGGGGTGACCTGTCAGTGAAGAGAAAAGCTAAAGTAGAAAGCAGGTTCTGTTCACACAGACTTTGCAACTTTGGTTCCATCCTCAGGCCTGTGGCATTGAAGGCCAAGGCCCCAGGAAGCTGTTTAAAGGGTCTGAGCCTTTCTCCAGATCAGGGCTCATGGAATGTGTTGCCAGCTGATGTCTCAGAGCCTGGCTGAGACACTGGGAAGGTTGAATTGGGAAATGAATGAGTTTTTGTGAGGAGAAATTAAATGCTTTGAAAGGGCAGCATTGGAGAAGTCTAGAGCTGATCACATTCACAGAGGAGAAAGGGGTTCTTCTACATGGTCAGCCAGTCAATCATTTCTCTCAGAATGGCAGATTGACACAGGGTGGACATAGGAGACGGGAAGAAGTGGAGTCAGGTCCATAGCGGAGTTTAGGGAAACCCTCAGCTGCCAAAACCAAGACTTTGGTAGATACGTATGTATGTATGTATGTATGTATGTATGTATGTATGTATGTATGTATGTATGTATGTATGTATGTATGTATTCTTTTATTTATTTAGAGACAGGGTCTCAATTAGCCCAGGCTAGCCTCAAAATCACTATACTACCAAGGATGACCTTGAACTTCAGATCCTTCTGTGTCTACCTTCCAAGTTCTGGGTCTCGAGATGCGTATACCACCATACTCAGTTTATTGGGTCTTTGGACCCCCTGTCTGCTAGACAAGCACTCCACCAGCTGAATTACGCCCCACACTGGAGTTTGGTGTATAGGTTAGGGGAGGCTAGGAAAGCTAAGTATGTGGGAAGCAGGCACAAAGTCTGTTTCCAGAATTTCAGCTCCATAGAGTGGGCCGAAGGCACGGATGGAAAGCAATTAAGGCCAGGCAACCACTGAATATGATGACCACAGTTTGGACTAGCAGCTAAGCTAACACGAAGATGATTAAATCTGAGTAACGTGGGCCTCCGTCCTCAAGCTGATTGCCGGGCTCTGTTCACTCACCACATATTATTTAACACCTCTTGTGTTCCGGCAGGGTGCCCCTCCCTCTGTTTAGCACTTAAACCTCCTGCTCTACATACGGCTATTTATGCCTGTCTCCACTGCTGTAGCACATCCCCAAGGAATCCAAATGTTCAGTTTGGGTCTGTTGCCGAGAACATGCCTGGACTAAGATTACTGGAGCCAAGGAGATCTCTATCAAAGAAATAGCAACCCTGCTCCCTCACTCTTGAACTTAGCTTCCAGGGTGGAATCTGCTATTAAATAAATAAGGTATTAACCAAATCAAACAACTTTTAATAACCCAGAAAAAAAAAATCATCGAGTTCATAGAGGGGAGAAAAGGGGGAAAGAGAAGAGCAGACATTTTAGCGACATCTCCCCATAAAGAGGTCTGGGCATGCTAGTAGCCATGCGATTTCACAGTGCTCCTTAGAAGGCTGTGGTGCAGAAGGGTGATAGACTTCTGCCCCGATGACTGGCTCACACACGTTCACAGACAAGGAGAGAGGCTGAAGGGAATCATTCTTCCTCCATCACTCTATGCTGAGTCTAACAGGGTGACAACCCCATGAGGCACCCTGAGCATGGCAAAGTGAGGCCCAGCTCTCAGCCATTGGAGCAGGCACAGGTATGTCAACAGATGTGCGAACAGGATTCTGTAATGGAGAAGTCAATTCTGAGCTAGGTCTTTGAGGAAGAGCAAGTGGGTGGATTGGGATAACTCACAAGCATTCAGGACAGGGAATGCAGCAGGACTCTAGATTGGAGAGGCTTAAGCAGCTGGTGGCTCTTGGCATCTTGGACAGGATTGTCATAGGACTCTACCCATTCCTTATCATAGTGCACACATGTGACTTACATCCTTTCTCTTGCTGAGAATGTGCAGTGACAAACCACAGCTTCTAAAGCTTCTAAAGCCTCCTCCTCCAGGATTGGGCAGGGATAGGGGGCACAGCTACTTTTTACCTGCACAGATTATTTTGGCAGTGCTTGAGGGTCAAACGGAGGCTGGCACCATATTATGTAAAACCTTTTTCTTTGTGCTTCAAAAAGAAATCTAAATCTAGACAAGGGAAATACCTGATCAGAATGGCACAGAAAAATATGCCTCCAACCCACCCAGAGAAGGCCTGGCCTTGTCTAAAAAGTCTTGAAAGCTAGCCTATACCTAGGTAATGAAAAATTGCCCCAAAGAAACTTCTGTGGTTTGTTTGTTTGTTTGTTTTACCAATTGTCCTTTCCAGGTCTCTAAAGCAAACCCTGGCTTAGTGCAGGGGTGAGAGGGGGTGGTACAGGTTGGAAGATGCAGTGGCTAAGATTAGAAAGTGAAGTTTTTGTTTTTAATTTATATATTTATTATTATTGTGCATATGTATGTGTATAGTAATGTAGTGAGAATTTTGTAACTTTGGTCTCTTTAAAAAACACAGAAATACTAAGGGAAGAAATACGTTTCGTTTTAATCCCAAGTACCCAAGTATGGCTGAGGAGGAGAAGAAGAAATCAGGTATCCTGACAGCAGAGATGAAACTGCCTCAAGGAGCGCGGTGCCCCTAGTTGACAGGAAGGAGTCTACCATAACAGTGCCACCTTTCCTCTGTCTCCTTTTCTCTCTCCTGCTTAGTGTTACGGGGCTGAAAGGGAAGAAGGAAAGGGTGGAGAAGGGTAGAAGAAAGAAGAACCGGAAGAGTTGCAAGTGCCAGTTACATAGTGGGAGGGGCATGTGTGCCGTGTGTCTGTAGGTCAGGGATCAACTCTGTGGGATTGGGTTCTCTCCTTTCACCTTTATGTGGGTTCCAGGGATTGAACTCAGGAGATGAGGCTTGTGCTGCAAGCTCCTTTATCTTTAGAGCCCTCTTGACAGACCAGGATATATATATATATATATATATATATATATATATATATATATATATAATATTAATATCTATATATTAATATATTGATATATTACTAGATATATTAATATGCATATATACATATATGCACATATACATATATGTATATCTACATATATACATATCTATTAATATATATTGATATATATATTAATATAGATATTAATGTGGACCTTTTTCTACCAACACACAGTTAACCTTTTTTTTCCTTGGGCCATTGAGTCAGGAGCTTCAGAGAAGGAAATGTCTTTGCCTTGAAGTGCCATCCTTTCTGGAGAGAGCCTTTGTCTGATGCGGAATGCAATGACTGGCTGCTGAATCCTGGGTTGTATCTAAGTCACACTTCATGGGTCAGGGATGATTGTACACTCAGTATGGATGGAGAGACCCATGTCCTGCAGGCTGAATCTAGGCGTGGGTCTTCACCTGGGATCCTGTAGTGACTGAGAATTTTTGTTGTTGTCAACATTTCATCCTTAAACTACATGAAACTACTCCACCTAGCTACACACCTAGCTACACAGATACCCAAGGGAACATTTACCAAAGATAATCATTACTGGCTCTTCCTTTCACCCCTTTTCCTTGTTCTTGTCAGCTTTTCAATAAAAATTGTCCCTAGTGATTCTTCCCAGCCACCATACTGGAGGGTAC
Organism: Psammomys obesus; assembly: GCF_907164565.1. Lineage (NCBI taxonomy): Eukaryota > Metazoa > Chordata > Mammalia > Rodentia > Muridae > Psammomys > Psammomys obesus. The sequence continues at coordinate 1,114,388 of NW_026592510.1, read as the reverse complement.
TGTCTTTAAGTTCTGATGTAAAAGGCCACAGGCCTTTTGGTCTCCTTGGAGAAAGATATATATTTTTTTTTAATTGAAAATCCCTCACTGCCCTGACATCTTTAGCCAAGGTATTCTCATTGTCTCAGAGCCAGAATAAGCTGGGAGGATGCAGGCATGGCCGCGGGCTGGGCCCCATGTGTGCTTCCTGCTGGCCCCGAGTGAGCCACTGGGCAGCGGCAGCCTTCAACCCAGACTTCCCCCGGCCTGATTTATCACGCCCGTCTCTTGCTCTGGCTTTTAACTAAGATTTCCTTCCAAAATCTTCACCGCTGATCCAGGATTGTCCATGTGCGTTTTCACTTTGCCACTGTTGACGCGAGCTTTGGGTGAATGCCCAGACAGTCCTGTTCCTGCCTTATCGGCTGGAGCCATCTTTAATCTGTCAAAACTAGGGTCTGTGCACGGGCTTCACAGAGTGGCACCTGTCCAAAGCCACTTCCGCCCTTTCCCTGCCCCAGCCACATGGTGGGTTTACAGGCCTCACGAGTGGGCCCAGCCTTTTTGCATCCCAAACCGGGCCTCCTCTTCCTCTCTCTGGTCAATTGCATCAGAGATCTCTTTTGTAAAAAGAAAAAAAAATCGTCATAATGTTTTCTCAAGAGAACAAGAGTAGCCATTTATTTTGGCTTCCCCATATGGGTTCAAGGAACTCCCCTCTCTCCTCTTCCAATGGTTTCTGTGTTTGGCTCGGTCGTTGCCCAACCCCTCTGCATCCCACTTGCCAACGTGGGAAAACACTCAAGCAAAACACCTTCCCTGTACTTAATGAAAGGCTCCTTTTGAGGATGCTTAATGAAAATCAGGCATTTGCTTTGGTGCAATGTTTCAATTCAAAAGCCAAAATACAGACTGGCCTTTAAAAGACTGCAAACTCACGGCAGGTCTTCCGGGGTGCTAAAGGCATCTTCTAGATACCCGGAGCTCTGGGTTCCAGCTTGGGGAGGAGCTTGTGTGTGCGCAGAGGTTCGCCTGACCCTCCCTCGCATAGCTCACATTTTCCTGTCATTTCAATGTCACTCCAGCTGCATGGGGCCAAATTAGAATTTTTATTTTTGACCTTTGGATTTTTTTTTTTTCCTTCTAGTGCCTAGGGACAGTAAAGTTAAACTGTTAGTCTATTTAAAAAAAAAAAAAAAAAAAGTCTTGTGTTTCCCCAACTTGCAGATCTTCTGTGACTGGTGGAGATCTGTCTGTAATAGCAGCTGCCACTCAGCCCCCTTTTCTCTGGGGCGATGGCGGGGACAGGTATGTGCGTAGCAAAGGGATTTTTAAGATGACCATAATAAATACCATCGTGTGCCTGTCACACTCTGAAGTCTAAAAATAGCACATCATTTGACCTCTTTGACTAAATTCACAGGCTTCTGGGTCCAGGTTTTGATTCTTTAACCTCAAACCATTTGCTTGTTTTGGTGTGATCAAAATGACCGCGATGATTCTATGTAAGAGTCTGGCTGCCGCTGCTGTCGCTCTCAGAATCCTCTCAGTTCCTAGGTGGTCGTTTCAGTTTTGTCCATTCCAAATGCTAACCATATAGAACGTGAGGTTCTTTCTTGGAGGAAGAGGAGGGTGCAGGCCCCGCAGAGCAAAGCTGTGCTGTGAGGACCGAAGAGCAAGGTCCACGGGTGCACAGGTCACTCCAACCACGATAATGTTATCAACCTCTTCGTAGCAAAATGACTCGGTTCCTTCCCTCCGGAAAGCAGGGCAGGGAGGGCCTTTGAAGAAGTTCTCCAATTAGAAATGGACAGTGCAGAGCTGCGCCCCTCGATGCTGATCCTAGATCCTCTGGCCACTGCCACCACGGCTGCTACTGAATGTTGCCACCAGGCCAAAATTCAAAAGGAATTTCCCCCTTCTCTTGCTTTGTAAGTTACCAACTCCTAGTTCTTGGTCTGGGTGAGACAGTTTCTTCCCTCGGTTTGGGTCATATGCCTCATTCTACTCTAAGAGATGCTGGAAAATTACTTATTTGGCTTTTGGGAGGAAGGGGATTCCTTTTGTTTCAAGGCTCACATAGGGGAGAAGAGATTCCCAAAAAGCCGAGAATAAAATAGCACCACAGAATGCCCACACACCACCAAATGTCTACCACAGTAAGAAATCTGAACTGGTCATCTACATGCCTGATACTTCCTTTTGAGACCTTTTATAAGGTATACAAAGTCCGATCTGCCTTCTCCCAGTTGGCTGTTTCACTGTCACCAGACCAACTAAAAGTCGTTCCCTACTTGGTTTGATTTCCATATCTGAAATTATAATAAAAAATACATATTAGTATTATTCAACACCAGCCTCCTTAGTGTTCTAATAAAGGAGAAGGTTAGAGGCTGAGGATGCTTTAGAGGCAGTCTTTGGCTCTCATAGAATCATGGGATATTTAAGTGGAAAGAACACTTAAGCCCATCCCACCTAGCTCTTCACCTCTAGAGACAAGACTGTGTGGAAGACTCCACCAATGGCCCCAGGCAGATCCTACTTTTCAGCCTACTATTCAGCCAGTTGCCGAGCTAGGTTCTCGGCATGTAAGGCACGGTGATGGAAGGAAGCAAACTCCTTTCAAAAATGAAATCCAACCAGCAGAGCAAGCAAAAGTCAATAGGACATTCTTGAAGAGCAATTTGATAATGTATATTATGATTCTCAATGATATTCACCTCTTTGATTCACTAATACCTTTTCTCCCCTCCAATTTAAAAAAAAAAATGTTTTGAAACGAAGTCTGACTATGTGACCCAGACTGGCCTCCAACTCTCTGCAGCTTAAGTTGGCCTTGAACCCATAATCTTGCCTCTAACCATATGTGACCAAGCCTTGCTAACTAATCCTTTTATTAAAAACCAAGCATATTACAGGTAACTGAGAAAAACAGGGAGTGAAAGATGTGGCCTGCCTCAGGGAAGAACAACTGGTTGTCCAGTAGCAAACGGTCAGCCCTGAAAACATCTGTACAAGAAGCACTATATGGCCTGGACAGGTTATAGTTAAGAATATATATACGTATACACTTAAATGCATGCTATAACAATTAGCTTTAAAAAAGAGGCCATGCATTTGAAGGAAAGTGTGGAGGGCATAGGGAAAAGCTGGAGGGAGGAAAGGGAAGGGAGGAATGTTGTAATCAAATTATAATTCCCAAAAGAAAGAAAGAAAGACAAAAGTAACTAACATAGGTATTAATTTAAAGAAAAAAAAAATCAAGCATAAGAAAAAGTAGTGAGAGATGCAGAAAGATTTGATGTTCCAGGATGTTCATTATAACTGGGTAATGCATACTAGAAAAATATTAGTCCTGATTTTTAAAACATATATCCACACCCACTTATACTCTCATAAAACATAATAAGAAATATACCAAAATATCAATGATTATGTTATTTTTGGGTGGAATGATTACAGCTATTTTTGAATGTTTTAATGCTTTCTTGGGATTTTTAGCACTTTCTACAGTAAATATGATACTTCTTTTACAATTAAAAAAAAAGTGGTATGTATTGCTTTAAAAAAATTCTTCACATAAAGCTATCTTCAAAGAAACCAATGTGTAAAAAAAGTTAGACCAATTTCAGGAGGAAAGGCTGCTTCCAGGTTTCCCTAGGGACTTCTGGGTAGAAGGCAAATTAAAACCTGAAAGTTTAAAGTCAATCAGTTCGCCCTAATGGGCTTTAGATGGGGGAAAACTTCAGTCATTTCCCTTGCCTGGCACTCTTGTGGTCAGAGGATGAAATCCAATCATGGGGTCAGTTGGGTTTCTGCATTCCATGGCAAACCAATTTGGCCATTTCTCTGCATTTCCCAAAAGTTCCCTGACTTCCTAGGCAGGAATAGTGAGCACAGGGGACCTTTATGCTGGTGCACATCTGGTTTCCAGCCTGTACCAGATGGGCTCCCTTTCATCTGTCAAGGGAGGCAGGAGGGGATACCTGAGCCTCTGTAAGTCCAAGGGACTTCCTCAATGGGCAACTCTTAATTTTGGTTGAAGTGTTTCAAGTTAAGATTGGAGTCATAATGTCCCTTCCCTTTAGGAGACAGTGCTTGCCATTACTTTCCTCACCTGGCCTATAGGCTCACAACTCATCCTGAAGACCTATTTAAAAAAAATAAGATATTGATCAATTTCTGATGACAAAATGTACTACATGAATATCTATTGAACATCTATTATGTTCCCTGCACTGGGGAACAGCAATGAGTAAAGATAATGTGTCCCTGCACCTAGTAAGCTTTTCGAGGATGGACTGACTTCCTCCCTTCACGACCTGGTTATGGCTTGATTCACACCTGATTGTGTCAGCCCTCCAGTACTTTAGACCTGCTGGCCTAGAAATGAACCACGAAGAAATATCCGAATTTACAAGCCTAGTGTTATTGAAAGAAAAGATGTTCTGGGGAAGGGAGACAGAGTTCATCCAGAGGCTGAGTTTGATGACACGAACGTCAACACCAACTAGGGGAAAGCAAAAAGAAAGGGACCAGCACAGCATCGGACTTTGGTGAAGGCTAAACACAGACCATGTTCTGTATCCTGTATTCCTGAAAGGAACTTCCCTGAGCTGTGTCTCTGTTCACTGCTCTGTTCTTGGAAATTCTTCCTCTCATTCTACACTCCTTACTGAAACTCATGGAGAGAGGAAGGCGGACCCATCTGTCCCTTTCTTTAGTGACCACCTAAGTCCCTTGTTAAGGTATTCTCTTTTCCTGAAAGGCTTGCATAGTCCTTCTGTGGCACTTTTCTAGACCTTACCAACTATCCCATTCCATCTCATCCCACCTCATCCCTTCTCATGCCACCCCACCCCTTTCCATCCCATCTTATCCAGCTCCATTCCATCTCATCCCATCCTATCTCCTCCTACCCTATCTGTGCTGGCTCTATTTATGTCAACATGACATACTATACTCATGTGAGAAGAGGAAGCTTTGATTGAGAAAATGCATCCATAAGATGGGGCTGCGGGACAGCCTGTAGAACACTTTCTTGATTAGTGATTGAGGGGGAGGTCCCAGGCCATTTTTGGTGGGGCCATCTTTGGAGTAGTGGTCCTGGGTTCTATAAGAAAGCAGACTGAGCAAGCCATGTGAAACAAACCAGTAAGCAGCAGCCCTCCATGGACTCTGCATCAGCTCCTGCCTCCAGGGTCCTGCCCTGTTTGCATTCCTGGGCTTTCTTCAGTGATGGACTACAATGTCAAATAAACCCTTTCCTCTCAACTTGCTTTTTGGTCGTGGTGTTTCACTGCAGCAATAGTAACCCTAAGACAACCATCTCATCCCATCCCATCCCATCCCATCCCATCCCATCCCATCCCATCCCAACTTATCTCACCCCAGGTCATCCCATTCCAACCCATCTCTTTTTACCCCAAGACATTTCTTTATTCAGAAACCAAGCAACCTGAACCTAACCATTGTGATGCTCACTACAGCTAGTACTATTTAAAATTATTCCAGCGTCTCTCAGGAACTTCAAATACCTTTCAAATGTATTGAACACAGTGCTTTGAATAGTGCTTTGAGAAGTTCTTGGCTAATATGTTTAGTGTCCATTTCAATTTTAAAAGAAAAACTAACTCCTGTATGAGAGCTTATGAAGGAAGCAGTATCTCAGGTAATTCAAACTAAGAGGGTTATATGTGTTTCAAGTGGCCACTTACGATCAGGGTTGAGGGAACCCGCAAGGGAAATGGAGACACTTAGTGAACCTGGGCATAAAAGGACAAGGGGAGGAGCCAATTTTGATTCATTGTGGGCTATGGTGAGGAAGAGCTGTGAGGAGCCATTGTGTCAAAGAGCTGTAGCCTTGGCCAAAATTGAGGTGGCGAGATAGAACAAGAGCAGAGAAGAAACCATGCTGCTTCTTTCTCCTCTGAGCTGCTAATCTCCATGGACCAAGTGCACCTAGAAGCCAAAGTGGGAGGGAAACAGGCGATAGGGTCCTTGTTTCAGGCCTCCCAGTACATGGACCAGGGCGGAAGATGGTAGAGAACATACTGTGGGGGGCAGAATGCATAGATTGCACAGAATGTAACTTCTACAGGTGCCAACTGTCAGACGGGTGTGGCACAACTCAGGTGACTGTTTCTACCAGGCTCACTAAATGGCAGTTTAGCAGTCAGAACAGACCAAGAACTGAGGGTGTTCCTGTCTTAAGACTCTAATGCTTTCTGCAAATCGTGACTGGTTATCCTTGCAACATCATTTTCATCTCTTCAAGAATATTCACTTGGTACTTACTATGTACTGGAAGATCCTACCTACTCTTCAACCACTGTCAGAGCTAGCTTGCCTGTTAATTCTCAATGAAATTCTAAGTAATCCTCTCCACTTGGACCAGTATTTACATAACCATGTGTGCTTGTTTTCTTGCCTTATTTATCGGCTTTCTTTATTAAACCTCTGTTTTGTTTAATTTGACAGCAGAATCCCCGAGCCCCTCTGAATCCAACATACTGCACAGGTTTTATTTTTGTTTGTTTGTTTTTTATGGCCTAAAATCTGCCATGTTGGAGGCTCCTTTTTTTCCATTTCAGGAGTGGTACTCTTGGTTTCATGGAAGCCTTTCAAAAATAAAAGTTGCCCTTGCTGAATGGAGGTAATACTTAAGAAAGAACAAAGGACTTTCAGTCTCTGTGGCTCTTTACTTCTTTTCATTGCAGCACATACTTTTAAAAAAAGCATCTCCTGCCTCAATTCTGTTTCATAAAACAAAACTCAGCATTACCTTAGGCTTATAGGTTCTGTCCTATTTTCAAATAATCTATCCTGTTGTGTTGTGTTCTAGCCATGTCTTTTAAGGACCTCATTGCATCCTGCTGGATAGATTTCAAGCTTTACTAGTCGCAGACACTCTGAAGGTTGGAAAACAGTGTCTGGCATTTTTATTTTTTGTTTTGTTTTGAGACAGGATTTTGCTGCATGTCCCAGGCTGGTGTTAAATATACCTCGGCCTCCTGAGGTTACAGGTTACAGCGCTCATAGCCCAGGCCCTACACGCTATCTTCAAATCTTCAATTTGACTACTTCAAATTTTGAAGTAGTCACAACACTGGAATCCTTAAAGGGGAGGTTCCAGTTGTCTTAAATACTTATTTTCAGCCATCATCCAAAGTGTTGATCTCATAATTTTGCTTTCATTTTACGAAAGCCAAACTTGCTTGACCAAAAACATTTCTCTGGTGTCCTAGCTTCCCATGACAGCTGAGGGTCTAGTGTTAATTGGCCTGTGGCTGTAAGCCAGAGGCAGAAGAGATGAAATTGTGGCTTACCAAATCCTCTTCTGAAACACGGGCAGTGTTTTATTTTTGTTGATTTTTCACCCAGTGAAACTTGCCTGCTTTTGACTGGTAGCTAACCAGGAAAGGTTCCACTGCAGACGGTACAGGTGTCCTGGGAGGGCACCTGACTTTGAAGGGCTCACTGTAGAAAGAATGGGAGAGTCTGAGATTAGATTTAGAAGTCCCACAAGGACCACATGGGATGGGGTCAAGGCATGAAAACCACAGCTGCTATTCATCAGCTATATTCACATAAAAAGATACATGATCTCATTTCATTATTTCTTCTTTCTTCTCCTTCTGCCCCTCCTCTTACCTCTTCCTTTTTGCCTTATTCCCCTCTCAAAATGACAATAGATTTGAATATGTATAGAAGAAAAGAATTAAAAACTACAGAAATGAAGAGACATTGTCAACAGCTGCTGCAAAGGGCAGAGAGGATGCAGAAGAGAAAGAAGAAAGAAGAGGAGAAAGAAGCAGGGGAGGGGTGGGTTGCTTCAGGACATTCAGAACAAACTAATAGTGATATCATTCCAGAAAAAGAAAGTTAGCAGAGATGTACTCTAAGGACCTAAAAATAATCAGCATGAACACTCACAGAAAGCTGGATTTCAGCCATCATATACCAGTTAAAGTTTTAACATGTTTGTTAAAAACCTCTTGAAATTCTGTCTAGAAGAGACAAAGCAGGCGGACTGTGGTGACTCACACTTATCATTGTAATCCCAGCCCTCAGAAGGCTGAAGCAGGAGGACTGCTGCTAGCTTGAAACCAGCGTGGGCTACGTAGGTCAGACTTAGCTACCGTGTGAGGCCTTGTCTCACATAGACAAATAAATACAAGGCTGCCAAGATGGCTCAGTAGGTAACTTGCAGCCAAGCCTGCTGATCCAAGTTCTATCCCTGGAACCCACACAACCGAAGGAGAAAATTGAGTCCCTCCAAGGCTGTCATCTGATTTTCACAATGTTGCCATGGCATGAGAATGCCACACTCCCAAATAACTGACTAAATGTGTAAAATCAAACATAACTAGAGACACAGAAATATATTCACAGGAAGGATCAAAGAGCAAATATACCTTCTTGGTACTTAGGCTTTCTCGTTTCCTTTATGTGATGAGGTTCAAGTTGTGCTGGATAAGTTTAAGCAGAGATTTGCAAAATCTATTGGATGTTTATCTGTTATGTAAATATTGGCAAAAATATCTCTCGGTATTTCAGCTTTCCAGGACTTAAATTGCCCATAAAATAACCATTTTGGTCATTATGTTGCTAGCCAAAAGGAAAGCAAGGCAAATCCCTTGATGGTTTCAACTTCAGAGTAGGATTCTTTTGAGATATGTCCCCAAACATTAGTCACAGAGAATACAAATTTCAAAAAATAGAAAGAAAACAAGTTGGGGAAACCCACATACAATTCTAAAATACCTACAACCCCCAAATAATACAGATTCCAAAGTTGTGGACCCACAGAATAAAATGCTACAGTGCCTGGAGAGTGCAATGTATTCTCCAAAATCCAGTGGTTCTGGAAACTTCACGTTGCTTCTTCAAAAATGATTTGTGATTAGTCAGGGTTCTGTGTAGACACCATCTCTGAAAAAAAAAAAAAAAAAAAAAGAAAGAAAGAAAGAAAGAAATCATAGGTGACTTTCAAATGACCTTCAGTTGTGCTTTTACCTCGGAAAACAGAGATTTTTCCATTAAATTCGCCTCTCCCCACCTCCAGAAGAAATAGATGGTCAGCTCCTCATTATGCCTCCTCCCACCCTCTAGCCCAGGCATTCTGCCTTATATGACTGCTCACCATGGTGAGTTCTTTGTTCCAAACCAATGACCAGTGAGGCAGCAGATATGTTCTCAGGAAGGTCAAGATTAAAAATTAGACACTAACTTTGTGGCTAGTCCCTGAAAGGCAGGCTCAGGATTGTCTAAGCAGATTCCAGTCTTCTTCGACAGACTCGGTGTAAATGTAAGGGAGAGGTCAATACGGAAGAAAAAAAGTGTCGTGTAGATGCAGATGGAGCAGTGATTGGAAGGGCCGACTCTTAGGCAGAATTTTCTCTCTTTCAACTAGACACAGAAGCTGACTTTTTTTCTTTCTCTTTTTTCTTTTTAGTGTTAGCTTTTTTTCCCCTTCAAGCTTAGCCAGAGACCTCATGGAGGTCTAAACCCCAGCCAAGCTTGATCGGTTTTAATTCAACCACTGTTGATTTATGGCTTAACAAGAAAATGTCTAAGACATTTTCTTAAGATACTTTTTTTTTTAAACCTCAGCTTAACTCTTCCATTCAAACACAGGTGAGGGGTGCAGACCTTCAGAAGACAAAGCCACGTAGGAGTAGACATGAGCTGTGAAAGCTCCAACTATCAGTGAGAAACCCATGAAGATTCATAGACAAGTGACAGCAGATGTATGAAAGGCCGTAGGTGTCACCAGCAAATGCCTCCGTTTGCTTCCCTTAGAATCAAATAAATTCTAGAACAGAGTTGTGATTAGAAGCAATGTAAGGCTAGAGTGAAGGTCTGAGTGGGGAGATGAGGGTTTGAACCTGGCAGTACACCAAAGTTCTCCCTTTTTAAACTTTCTCTCTTTCCCCTCCTTACTATTTCCTGTCTTAAAAATCACAATTAAAGAAAACACAGAGAGAGAGAGACATACTCCTCTTATTGTCCAGACTCCCCCCCCCCAAAAAAAAAAAAAAAAAAAAAAGCTCTATGGTGAATTTTCTTCTCTACCTAGCTCTGGAATGTACATTGTTACACAACACACACAGGAATTGAGACTCCTGAGCCATTACCAACCACAAACAGAAAACCAAATCCAGGCCACTGGTGCCTTCTCGCTCTGGCTTTTAATGGGGCCACAAGACAAGACCCCTTTGCTTCCTCATCATTCTCACAGCCCTGGGCTAAGAGTTTTGGATATGCCCTTAGCTGTGGGCTCACAGTTTTAAGTTTGATTTTGTTGTCTTTTTCCTGTGTGAGCACCTGGCTTTGCCTTAAGAATATGAGTTTAATTCATTGAACCCATCTTATATTTTGCCTTATTTTCCACAGCTGTGATTTCAGTCAACCTCTGTTCTCCACAGAGGATGCGCAGGAGAGAGGAGATGTTTGTCTCCCTGATGCTGGGGAGACACACCCAGGCTCCCTGATAGCTGCAATGTATCTTCCTTACCCAAATACCTTTGAGAAACTGGGAGGGGACCGTCTCTGCCCCAAAGTGCTTACGTACTATGATTCTCCAGCAGCCATCCACCTCTCTTCGAGACAAACGGCCTGGTTAAGCCCCAGGCCTGCTCTTGAGTGCTTGAACACACCCAACACTTGGATTGCCTTGGCTCAGACCAAACTTACCGCCTTTGCTTCTAGTGATTGAAATGCTTCTAATGCTTCCGCCAATTTTAGTTTTTCAGTGTCAAGAACGTGTGTCAACTCTTCCCTCCTGTGACTGCAGATACGATTTCAGAGACCCAGGCATTGGCTGTGGCATACATTAGTTCTCACACCCCAGGCATCATCCTGGTTGCACATTACATAATGGGTTAATGGCCCAGAAATAGACCTGACCATGGAAACTAATAAAATGGGAGAACAGAATTGTGTCCATGCTGTGGTGGTTTGAGTGAGAATGGCCTCCATGGGCTCAGATGTTTGAACATTTGGAACTCTGCGGAAAGATTAGGAGGTGTAGCCTTTTGAGAGGAGGTGTGTCATTGGGAGTGAGCTTTGAGATTTCAGAAGCCCAAAGCCAAGTTCAGTGTGATCTCTCTGCCTCCTGCCTTCAGATCAAAATGCAAACTCTCAGCTGAGCAGTGGTGCACACTTCTTTAATCCCAGCTCTCAGGAGACAGAGGCAGGTGGATCTCTGAGTTCAGTCTGAGGTCAATCTGGTCTATAGAGTGAGTTCCAGGACAGCCAAGGCTACACAAAGAAACCCTATCTAGAAAAACCAAAACCCAAGTTGCCTTGGTCATGGTGTTTGGTCAATAACAATAAAAAAGTAACTAATGTACGTGCTTTTGCTAAAACAGGACACCAGTACTTCTAAATGAATCATGAGAACAATCTTGACATTCATTGAGTATTTATACTACCCTGTGTACTCCCATAAAAAACATTTCATAACTACATCTCATTTAGCCCTTGTGTTAAATACAGCGGCACTTGCTATGCACATCTAGACGATATAGCTATTGAATGTGTACTGCCTGCCCAGTCTGATGCACTTTGTCCTTCTCTCGGGTTACGAGGGCTTCCGTGTTGTTTCCTTTTATGTGAAGACTCCACGGTGTGTTTCTGTATGCTATGTCTGTGTTTCCTGTATTAGTTGCTAAGAGAAAGAAAACCTCAGGACCAGCTGCTTCAAGAACAGAAACACATCTCCCATTCCTAAGTAAAAGTCCTGAAGTAGCTGACAGTATGGCTGCTGGCTATTCTCAGCATGGTCAAGCTTCATATTTTTTTCTTTACCATCTCCTAGTAGGATTAGCGTTATCAGACCAGAAGTAGCATGTATCACTTCTTACTTTGGAGAAATCTTGACAGCTGGGTGTACCTAGCCTCAAAGGAGACCGGAAAATGTGTGTAGCAGGCAGCTGGAATCCTTAGTGACAAGAAAGACGCCGCCTGAACATTAATGGGGGAACCTCATTGTGCTCATCAGTCTCCAGTGAGTACACTGTAAACCGTCAGAGAGCAATGTCTGAATCCTGTTAGTTCCTATCACAGGGCTAAACACCTGCTTCAGAAGTGGCAGACTCTTGGCTACTCTGCCAGCGCTGCCTCCTTGGTATTTATGGCAGGTATCCCGAATCACCCGAGCACTTTCCCCTGCTGAACTTGGAGATGACTCAGAGCCTTTGCAGTACGGTGCCCCTGGAAGCCATGAGCAACAAATGGGACCTGACGCAGGATCTGAATCCAATTAGCCCTTCCTGATTGTAGATAGGCAAACCCTGACTAGAGAAGAAAGAACGTAGGCATTTTCCTTCTGTTGCCATGGGAACAGATACATTATTTGCTGTGGTGATTTTAAAGTGTGTTTTCAAATGCTTTGACTTGCTTTCCTCGAGAAGGTGGAGCTCATTTCCCCTCCCTGGATGCTGGCCACAGATGACTCAGCCCTGACAAACAGAATGTGTCAGAAGTCATGCTATGCAGCTTCTTAGACCAACCTTCCCAATGCTGTGACCCTTATGGTGACCCCAATCATAAAATTGTTTCATTGCTACTTCATAACTGTAATTTTGCTATTATTATGAATCATAATGTAAATACCTGATATGCAGGATATCTGAAATGTGACACTGCCCCCCCCAAAGGGGTTGCAACCCCCAGACTGAGAACTGCTATCTCAGAGAATACAGCTTATACCTGGCTCTCATTTCAGAAAGTCTCACTCTGGGAAAGGCCAGCTGCCGTGTCCTGAGGACACTAAAGCAGCCTTATGACGTCCATTAGGAGGGAAACTGAGGTTCCTGTCAGCAACCAAGCATGTGATTGAGCTACTGAGGAATCAGATCCTCCAGCCTGTCAAGCCTTCAGAGATGCAGCCTCAGACAGCTCCTGACTGTGACTTCACGAAAGGCGCCCAAGTCGGAATGGCTCACTGAGCTGATCCCCCACGCCCCAAAATTCCCATCTATGAGAACATAAAAGAATAATAAAGACTTTAAGACACTGAGTCTTGGATTGAGAGAGGATGTTATGTAACAAATAATACAGACAAATAAATACAATGTGTGCTTTCTTAGAATTAAAGCACAAGGCTCAGAAAGTGTCAAAAGACCTTCAAAGGGAGGAGCGGAATGAAGATGTTACGCTTCTGCTGGGCTGCTGAGCTGCTGCAGTGAGAGCTGTGCCTAACTTGGACCATGCTGGGGATGAGTAGACCTTTATCAGGTTCCAAAAAAAATAGACTTGATGTTTAAGGGAAAACCAACAGATACACAAGAGGACCTGTTGGCATGGTTTCTCCCACCAGCTAGATCACAAGAGCTGCACAAACTCAAAACGTTCCTTTTGACTCCAACACATAGACCACAACACAACCTGTGTGGCAGGCCTTGTGGGAGATGCCTTGGACTGCTCCTGAAATAGCTGCTCTGGCTGCTTCTGCCAAGTACTGTCTGGAGAGTCTAGTCACCCACCTCTTTGTGTGTGAGTGTGTGTGGGGTAAGTTTTTGAGACAGGGCTTCTCTGTGTAGTTTTGCCATCCAGGATTTAATCTGTAAACCAGGCTGGCCTCCAAGTCACACAGATCTGCCTGCCTCTGTCTTCCTGAGTGCTGGGATTACTGGCTTGTGCCACTGTGCCTGGCTTGTCACCCACCTCTTAAGAGGTGGGTACATGTTTCTGTTCTCCATTCTAATCATTCAGTGGACTAGGCTAGCCTCAAAATTTCAGAAATGGTCCTACCTCTGCCTCCTGGGCGCTGGGATTAAAGGCGTATGCCATGACGCTTAGCCTCCATCTTATTTATTTATTTTTTAGTGATTTGCTATTTTTAACTGTGAGTATGTGTGTCCATGTCTGGGTACTTGCACATGAGTGCAGATGTCCACTGAGGCCAGAGGCATCTGGAGTTAACAGGTAGCTGTGAGCTCCCTGAGGTTGGTGCTGGGAATTTAACTTCGGTCTTTCCCAGAAGAACAGCAAGAGCTCTCTAGTAAGCCCCTCCCTATCTTATCTTTTGAGACAGTCTCCACTTAACCTGGGGCTTGTTGATTTAGCTAGGCCCCTTGGCCAGTGAACTCTAGTGATCCTCCTGTTTCCACACCCCCCCCCAACACTGGGACTACAGGTTTAAACTGCTGTGCTGAGGAGCCAAGCTCTTGACTGACTGAACCATCTCCCTGCCCAGTTCCGGACTTTAATTTTTTTTTTTAATTATGTTTTTGAAATCTTCGACAGTTTCGCACACATTTTTTTATTTTTATTTTTATTTTTTTACAATGAAAGCTTTAGTCATTTCGCCCCACCTGTCACCCATTCTCTTGGCCCCTCTTCCGACTGAATCCCTTCCTTCCAACAAGCCTCCTTCCTACTTTTGTGCCTTTATTTGTATTTGTTTCCCACTGAGTTTAGTGAGGCCTGCCTACAGAAGCACGGATCAGAGGTTATTTACTGGGCAACTTGTTAGTGGCTGTAACATGAATACCTCTTCCCCAAGCGACCGTTAACTCCTAACAATCCCTCAGGGAGGGGAGGGGCTTCATGGGGCCTTCCCCTTCCCATGATGAAATGTTGACGGGGCCAAGCTTGGGCAGGTCTTGCGTGCAGTGACCCTGCCGTGAGTTCACAAGTGCGATATCCATGTCAGGCCCTCAAGATGTCTCTTCACGCAGACATCTTTTCCTCCTAGTCCTTTTGTTCTTTCTGGTTCTTCTTCTTCGATGTCCCTTGCCCCTTGCAAGGTGTAAGACAGATGGTCCATTTAGGACCAAATACCCCATTGTCCCTCATCTTCTGCTCTTTGTCAGCCTGTGAGTCTCTGCATTAACAGCTGGCTTCCTGCTGCAGTATGAAGCTTCTCTGACGGTGGCTGAGAGCAGCAGCAATGTGTGGATAGAAATATGTATAATGAGATGGCATTTCACCTATGTATCCATTTTGCAAACTGATAGTAATAGATTCCCTTGACTCTACTCTCCTCCACCACCAGCTTTTGATCAATTTGCAGCACCACGTGTGAGTTTCCTCCTCTGGGGTAGTCCTTAACTCCAACCAAAGTGCAGCTGGGCTCCCCCATAATGCTCAGCTATCGTTCCAACAATGGGCAAATTGTACTGGGCTGAGGACCACTGTAGTGTGCAGGGTTCACAGCTGTGTAAGACTGTCGAGGACTCTTCTCCCTCAGCAGCCCACAACATAGCACATCCGGCACCATGAAAGTTAGCCAGCAGGAAGATGATAGATTCCAGCTGTATCTATCTCCATGTCCTATGACCAAAGCGCATCACCGTTATCAACAGGGCCTTCCCATCGAGTTTCTGTGGGCAACCAAGAGCCATGTCAAGAGCTTGTGCTGTGTGGAGAATCTCTGGGACACCTGCGACTGACAGTTTATAGTTGTATCCTGCACCAGGCACTGGGATTTTTGTTTAATTACCTGTCTTTTAGATAGGAGCTCTATATCTAATGATATAGATATACTTTCCCACCCGTGCAGAAAGTGTCTCCATTCGCACTGAGTAGAGATAAGGTAATCTGTTTTTGGATTGTCAAGGAATTCTTAATACATTAAGGAGTAGAAATGAGTCAAGCTTCACTGAGGGCTAGAAACCTCCCTAGGCTTTATTGCTGGGAGAAGGGCTGTTCATTTCTTCAGTGACTCAGTTGCCCTTGCTCCTGCAATTACTCCCCAACCCATGCTCATGCAAGAAACTCTAATTAATCTCAGGAGGGTTACACACAAAACAGTGTCATGAGTGTAGAGAGAGACTTCTGAGAGAAATATCCCAGTCTGGCAAGAACGGAATTAAGGACTGAATTGCTGCTGAAAGGCCCTCACATCGAATGCCTTCACAGCACAATCAAGTGGCAGTATGAAAGGATGGGGATGAGGCTCCCAGCGGAACACTTGGTTAGGGTAGGCAAGGTTCTGGTTTCGATCCCACACTACACAGAGAAAAGAGAAGTGGGAGGAAGGAAGTAAACGGAGACGGGAGAGAAGAAAGCAGAGAGGGAAGAAAAAGTTCGGCATGCGTCTCAAAAGAAACAATTCACACTCAGGTTGTAGCAGTGTGCCTGTACAGGCCTGCTGCTGTACCTTAATGACATCCCAAGTGGTGGTGATGCCAGTCTGGGGCCCACAGTTGAAGGACCACTGACTTACTTTACCTCATTTGGGCCTTAAAAACCCTCCTGTGATATCCTATTCCCAAGTGGTTGGGTGGGGAAACCAAGGCTCAGAGAGGCCCCAGGGAGTCAGGCTAACCGTTTGAATGCAAAATGTTGTGAAGCAAAGTCTCCCCAGGGACCACATTGCCTTCCTCTGATTTTTCCCGCCTCACGCCACAGCCTGTGTTTCTAATTTACCAGCAACAAAATCCATGCGTCTAAGACCAAATCAAAGTTCTCCAGGGACCCCCCTTCCCCCAAGCAAGTGCAGTTTCTGCCGGTGGCCTGTGAGTCAGGGGCTGAATCCCAGAGCAGATGTAACAGGCAGGGTGACAATCGGGGTGACAATGGGCTGAGGCTCAGTTCCTTTATGCGCCCAGCTACTTTGCAGGGGTCTCAGAAGGGTAGAGGGATTGCAGCTGGCACATGCCACCCCCCCCCCCAACAGACACCGACTTGAACTTTCCTTTCCCGCCTCTAGCTTGTTTGGCATTCTCCCTTAATCATTAGTCCCTTTTAGGTGGAAAAAAGAGCTAGAGAGAGAGAGAAAAAAAAAGTGGAAATGAGTTTTCTTCAGTGTTGACTTTCCTTTTAAATTCACAGTGATGTGGTGTCCCCAGGAATGGTTGTTTTCCTCCCCTTTTCCCCTCGTGTGAATTCTCAAGTAAGTAGCAAATGATTTCGAATGCATGCCAATTGCGGTGGACAGCTGCCAGGGGAGAAGCGAAAATAAACCGGTGACAGGAAGTGTCACAGTTCACGGAAAGGGCAGCAAGGATCCAGCAGAGCAAGCCCATGACACCTCTGGGTCCGCAGGCTGAAGGATGGACCCGACAGACCGGGCAGCCACAAATCTAGGAATTCATTAAGGGGAAACGCTCCCAGAAACAGCTCTCTCCTCTCCTAACACCCTTTGTCTCTTAATTTTCAAACTCTGGGTTCATTCCTATGTCAAGCAGGCCTGGCTGAGTCTCTGTAAACAGCCTCTTCATTCCCCGTGAACACGCCGCACGGCCCATGAGCTTTGACTCTTAAGTGATTTAACAGCCCGAGGCTTCCAAGCTTTATGATACATGACCGGTGAGAACTTGAAAACAGCACCAAAACCCAGCATGAAGGATGGTGGAAACCGGAGAGACCCATGTGGAACCCTGCCCAGGGAAGGGGATTAGGAGACTGCAAGGGAAGCTTCAGGGATAAAAATGATATTAAAAGTTAATCATAAGATAAAATAAGATGTCAGAGCCGGGGTCAAACACATCAATCAGATCAGTAAATGTAAATGGTCTTAATTTACATGCGTTAAAAAAAAAAAAAAAAAGAAGCATGCCAGAAAAAGATTTCCAGTCTGGCTGAGAGCAAAACCCAACTCTACCCCACGAGGCTACTCTGAAAGGCAGAGCTCCTCAAAAGGTAAAAATAGAGAACATGCAAAGAAAAGCTTGGCTTTTAATCTTGATTTCTAACAAGACGGGATTGTGACCAGGCAACTGTGACCATGCCACCGCATACATGTGGCATGTGCACATGCATGCAGAGGCCAGGGAGCATCTTCCACTGTGGCCTCACTACCCTGACACTGGGCCTGTCATTGAACCCAAAGCTGACCGCTTTCCAGCTACACTGGCCTGCAAGCAAGCTCTCAGGATCCACTTATGTCAGTGTCCCAATGCTAGGTCATAGGCACATACAGCCATGCCTGGCTTTGTGGGGGCTGAGGATTTGAACTCAGGCTCGAAGAGCAACCTGTGTTATCCACTGAATCACTTTTCCAGCCATGAAAAAAAAATATGTATTTTAATGTTAAGCTGGATACACAAGTTGAAAATACAGAGTTTCTGGGAGGGGGAATGCTAATAGAGACTTTCTCAGGTAAAGTAGTTAATAGGGGTAAAGTCTAATGTTAAATACCAGTATTACTAAATATAAAATTAAATGAATCAAATATCTCATTCAAAATTCAAGAACAGCGAAGTAGTGCAAAATAGCCTACAGGGAAGGGATTAATGAAGATAGAAATAGAAATGAATGAATTAAGAAATAGGTTGAATGAATAAACCCAAGGCTGAAATAATGAATAAAATATACAAACCACTGCTAAAATGGTCACAAGAAGGAGGAGAAAGCACAAACTCCAAAAGTTAGAAATGCTGGCCATTCAGTATGCAGCAGTAACTATCAAAGGACAGGAAATTTGAAGAACAAACACAAGAGACTGTTTTTCTCGGCTCTATGAAAAATATTTGAGGATTTAGATGAAATGGATAATTTTCTAGAATAATACAACCTTCCTAAAGTGGTCTCAGAAGAATCACTAACTGTCAACAGACCAATTAGTGGGAGAAAATCAAGAGCTCCCCACAAGAAAGCACCCAGGCCCAAATAGTTCCATTAAGTGATACAATGCTGCTTCAAGAGCCATGTAAGCGTGAATAAAGTTGCCAACTGGATGAAGTATATTTATTACAGAACAAAGCAACAAAATTAATTCACTAGTCACCTTTGAATTATGCCAAGGATTGATTGTTTAATTTATTCACCCATTTATTTTCTGTGGTGTTGAAAATCAAGCTGAGGACCCACATGTAAGACATCTGGTCTACCACTGAGCTACAACCCTCTTGTAAAATTTGGCCATAACGTGGGGGGGAACACCTACACATTCATCTTGTTTTGTGTGCAAATTTTATCTTAAGATGAAGGTATTTTTTCCTCTATAGGGAATCCTAGCTAATAAATGGAAAATACTGGTAAATTTAGATTATCAGTCTGTTAGTTCCCAACAAACCACTGATCTTAGCTAAGCTCATCAAAAGGCTCCTCCCTTCTCAAAAGGAAAAATCAAGAAGCAGACACATGTCTCCCAAATAAAAATCCATCATACTATCCACAGTTTTGGCCCAAATCAAATCAGAACTAAGAGAGGGGATGGGGCTATGGATTAAAAGAAATTTAATAAACATTAGGCTGTCCAACATGGTGGGTGCAATTTGGATCCTGACTCCAACAAAATTAACATTTATGTGGCAACAAGGAAAACATAGATACTAGTAATATGATATTAACATTTTATTAATTTTTTAAAGGTGTGGTATTGGTATTATAACTTTAAAAAAGAGGAGGCACACTAAATATAGGGAAATGAAATCATATGAGGGCTGCAATTTACTCTCCCATTCTGACCTTTTTCCTTCTTTTATATGTTTAAATTTTTTCGAAGTAAAAAGTGATTTTTGTTTGTATTTTAAATTTAACTTGGCTAGCATTAGGTCAGCAGATGCAAGCCTGATGACTTAAGTAACATGAAAGAATTCAATGGGTTCCACAGATTTGTCCTTTGACCTCCACGTGCCTGTTATGGCATATATATCCCCTTCTCTCTTTCACACACACACACACACACACACACACACACACACACGCACACGCACACGCACACGCACACGCGCACACACACACACTGTGGTAGCTTGAATGATAGATGTCTCCTGTAGTCTCTGGCATTTGAACGCTTGGTCCTCAGTTGGTGGCTCTGTATGGGTAGGTGTGGCCTTGTTGGAGGAAGTGCAGTGAGCCACTGTTTGTGGTTGGAGAGGTAAGCTTTCAGTTCCCGCCGCCACATCTGCTCTCCCCACCATTATGGACCCTAATCCTCTGAAACCATAAACCCAAAATAAAGTCTTTCATCTAAAGTTGCCTTAGTCATGGTGTTTCATCACAGCAATAGAAAAGTAACTAATGCGTACGTATATACAGTTATAAATAAATTTAAATCAGTTACTCCATAGGTGATTATTCTTATTCCCTTTGTACTTATTTGTCTTTCTCAGATTTTCTTCACACTGATAGCCATTTGTTTTAGATCAGGAGAAAAATACTTTCTGCAAGCTGTTGTCTAATTTCTCAGTAGCTCATCATGGAAAGTTTAGTTCACCTAATGTTTCCTGAGTGCTTAGTTTACAGGGCTAGTCTAAGTGTCTTTGCAAATTTACTTATTTCTTCTTAAATACATTCTCAGTTTTCCTTAAACATGAGGATACAGAAATCCAGAGAATATACATAACAGTTAGGGTAGGAGATAAAGGCAGATTTTATTTTTAATGTGCATTATTTGTAGGTCACAGCAGCAAGAGGGGATGTGGATGTAGCACAGCTCATATGTAGAAGTCAAAGGACACTTTGCAGGAATCAGCTCTCTCCCTCCAGTACATGAGTTCTGGGGATAAAACTCAGGCTCTCAAGCTTGGTGGCAAACACATGGGCCACTTTGTCAGTCTGGAGGGGCAAAATATGACCTCTCTACATGAGAATACCTGTTCTGCAAGCCTAGTAACCTGAATACAGTCCCCCAGAACCCAAGTAAAGGTGGAAGGAAAGAACCAACTCCACAAACTTGCCCTCTGACCTCCACTCATGCATGCCAATACCATATATGTGATAATAATAATAATTAATAAATAAGTAAACAAACCATAATGTTATCCTGACTTTAGCAATCCTTTACTGAAATGTCATCCCCTGTCTTCCTGCTCAGAAAAAAGCTGCTTGTGTGTGTGTGTGTGTGTGTGCTGAGAACATCACAGAGACACTAAGAGTCTGGTTCTTATTCACAGTTCTGTTTGTTGGATGACCTTGGGTACCAGCTGCTTCTTTCTCTGAGCTTCAGTTTTATCACCTGCAAAATTGGGCAGTGAGGGGGGTGGATTATTTGGTGATGCCATTGGGCTCTTTGATGCTGGCTCTTAAAAGGCTAGCCTTGGTGAAGTCATGCAACCTCATAGAGTTTGGGTCTTTGTCTCTAAAAAAGGAATTACCGTTCTGGCTCCACAGGTGGTTGAGGAGAAGAAAAGCCACTTGTGACAGATGTGGGACACAGTAATAATGATGAATGACCACTGCCATTGTCTTCTTCCTAGAAGGGTCCTGGTCTCAGGGAGCTGGAAAGAAAGAGTACACCTACCCAGGGAGACCCTAGCAGACCTTCCAAGAGCACGTTGGTGACCAGATAGTCACCGACAGGCCCTCATTAGTATGAGGCTGAATGAAGAGACTCTTGAGCCAGCACAGACAATGCTAGTAATGAAGCCTTCGTTCTTCTGTGTGATTTCTAATTATCCCCACTTTAGGCCTTGGCTCTATCTGGCAGGGTAGATTAAACCATGCTTTCTCTTTTTCCTTCTTCCTTCAGTTCTTACCTAGTATTTGCACCCTGTGTGCAGCAGGGTCTTATTACTAACCAAAAAAATATATATATATATATATATATATATATATATATGCCAAAGTCAATGGTTAAATAGCGTTTTTCCAATTATAAACTAGTACATACTCAATATGGCAAAAACAAACAAACAAACAAAAAAACCAGACTGGGTGGGGCTTGCACATCCTTTAATTCCAACATTTGGGAGGCAGAAGCAGGTGAATCTCTGAGTTCGAGACCAGCCTAGTCTATAGAGTGAGTTCCAGGATGGCCAGATCTGCACAGAGAAACCCTGTCTTGAAAAACAAACAAACAAACAAACAAACAAACAATAAATAAATAAGTAAATAAATAAATAAATAAATAAATAGATAGATAAATAGATAAATAAATAAATGAGAAGAAAAATCTAGAAAAGTAGACAGGGAACACAATTCACTTAAAAATCTACTACCCAAAATTCATGACAACCAAAACAACCACATTCTTCTAGTTTTTTTAAAAAATGGTTTGTAGGTTTTTCTTATATAACTGATATCAGCAAACAGGAGATAATTTCTTAGAGTCATTGATGTAGTAAAGTAAAATGACTTTGGGTTGTAAGAACTCCATATAAAGAGTTAGTGTTCTTCTCTGAGTTGGTTTACCTCAGTGAACCTCCATTGTGTTCAACCTTGTCCCCCAGAAGACATTTGGCAATATCTAGGGACATTTTGGGTTGTCGTAACTTGGAAGAGGGCAGTTGTTGTCGCATTTAGTGCAGAAAGGCCAGACATGCTGCTGGGTATCTTGCCATACACAGGACCGTGCCCACAACAAAGAATTATCTGGCTCACATGTCCATAGTGCTGAGATTGGGAAGCCTGGGGTCCTCTGATACCCCTAAGTGTAGCTTTGTCATGTTTGATACAGGAAAGCTGCAGCCTCTGCATCTCCATGGCAAAACAAACAAACAAATGCAGAAGGCTCCACCCGATCATGTTTGAGGGAGCCTGAAGTTTTGGCCTCATCTCTGATGAAGCCAGGATCCTGCATCTGGTAGGAGTTTGATGTGACATGGCAGGAATGCTTTCCTGGTGAGGCAGTGTCCCACTGCTTTGTCAGACATGGGGAATAAGCCCAGAGGCCTGGGAGGAAAGCCACAGTGCCACTCCCACGGACCATCAGAAGAGTCTGGGGTGATAAACCAGAGGGCAGAGACACAATGGAAATTAAGACCAGGGCAGAAACACGCAAGTCTACTCATGCAGCTGCCACCAAGGCATCATGGGAACTGGCGGGATGCCAACAAAGAGAGAGTTTGCCACTGGGGCCTCTCAGAGGCTCAATTCCTATTGTCTTTCACCTCCCTCCTTCCTGAGGGAGCTGGTTCAGGAACAGATCCATGAGTGAGACTGGACTAGGACAGTAAGCAGAGGCTTCGCCCATGTGTTCATCTGTCAGGGATGCTGTGGCTAAGCACTACAAGCTGGGAGGCTTACCCAACAGACATCTTTTCTCACTTTCTGGAAGCCTGAGACCAAGGCCTCCACAGGGCCACATTCCCTTGGAAAGCACCGAGGAAAAAGCCTCCCTCCTGGCTCCGGGTAGGTTCTTGGCTTGTGTCAGTTTCTCCCTGTGTACATGATGTCTGTCTCCAAATTTCCCCTTTTTATAAGGACAGCAGTCATGTTGGGTTAGGGGCCCTCCCTGCTCCACTCTGACCTCATCTTTACTTAATTACTTACATCTGCAGCAACCATTTCTCCAAATAAGGCTGCAGTCTGAAGTACAGGGCTTAGGAGCACAGCATGCAAATTCTGAGGGACAGAATTCAGTCGGTACCAGACCCCATACTCAGAAACGGGTTTCAGTGCTGCTAGCCAGGCAGGAATGTCTGAATCAGGCTGAATGCTAAAGGATGCTCACCAATAACAGCCACATCCCTGTGCAGAATTCCGGCTACTAGAGAGGCTCTAAAACCTTCCTGAACCTGGGCATAGGGATGAGAGAAACCGGAATGGCCAAGGGGATTCAGATAAAAGGACCCTCAGCTATCTATAGGGGTGGAAGATTTAGCTTACTGACAAGAATCCAGGTGACCTCAACCAAAGTGGAGGAGAACAAAGTGAGGAAGAAAGACTGAAGAGTGGGAGAGACAGTGACGTAGAAGTGAAGATCATAGCTGTGCCTCACCACACTCAGGATGTAACTCTTGCAGGCTAGACACTTTTCCAGCCAACAGAAAAAAAAGTACCTTTACACACATGCTGGTTAAACAGAGCGAGGTTTCCCAAAGTGGACCCTGTAAGCAGTTCTGTGGCCTTTACACGAATCGAGAGTCCTATGACAGGGTAAACTATCCCCAAGAGCAGTATTTTAAAACTTTTAATATGTTTTTTTTTTCTCAAGAAGAGCACAGAATAACCAATATTCATCAACCTGACTGGATAGAAACTTTATCTCTTCTTTGGAACATCTTGTGGGGTGTCTCTTAAAAAATATTTGGAGTTGGAGAGATGGGTCAGTAGTTAAGAGCACCTGTTCTTGGAGAGGATCTGGGTTGATTTCCAGCAACCCACACGGTAGGTTGCAACCATCTGTAACTCCAGTTCCAAGGGATCTGAGACTTCTGCAGGCACCAGTATATCTGGTGTGCATCTATACTTGCAGGCAAAATACTCATACAAATAAAATAAATAAATACAAAGGGAATGAAAAAAAAAAGAAAGAAATATCAGGTTAGGTCACAGATGAACCAGTTGTGAGCCAAACCCAGGGGATGGTAGGAACAATGAATGACAGCCCTGGACCACTTTACAGGACCAACTTTTATATCCCCATTTTCTGTGTCTTCCTACCCACCTTTGTTCTCCTCTCCTCCTGGTTTTTGAGACAAGTCTCATTAGGCATCTTAAACTATCCTCACGCTGCTGTGTAGCTCAGGCTGGCCTTGCTCTTGAGCCTCTTATCATAGCCTCCAGCATGCTGAAATGATGGGTGTAAGACAGGACACCTGGCTGTGAAACATTTCTCAGGAATGGCTAATCAAAATCCTCAACACTAATCCCACAACTAAGAGCAAAAAGCCACCCTCCATAACTCTGCCGGCCCATCAGCATTAAGCCAGAGCCCATTTTCCCAAGCCTGGCCTTTCCTAACAGAGGTCAGTGGCAAGGTGTTTGTGGGTCCCCAATCATCCACGTACATCCACACGGGGAAGAAACAAAACAAAACAAAACAAAACAAAAAACAAAACAAACAAAAAAAAAAAAACGAAGAAGCTAGTTTCTATGGGAGATGGTCCCACAGGATGAAGGAGGTAGGGAGGGTGATACAGATGAAGAAAAAAAAAAAGTAACATTGAGTACACTTTGATCAGGCTCTTGTGAGTGACTGAGGTTGGTCAGTTGGGGAAACTTTGTGACATTACATAGATGGTTACCGAGAATTATGCCATCGGGGAATGGGTGTCTACAGCAGTGACTATGTGTCTCTCCAGGCGGGAGAGGGTCATGCTCACTACTGAGCTGAGTCATGTCCAGGACTTATTTCTGTAAAGGCAGAATGTGATGTCATGCCAGGGTGATGTAGGTCCTTAGTTCAGTAAGACTGGATTTCTTTTCAAAGGAGATGAGAGACACAGAGAGATGGTGGCCAGAGACTGGAATAATTCCACCACAAACCAAGAAATGGCAACCGTTAAATGCAACCAGGAAGGCTAAGCGGGGACAAGGAGGGCACCTCTGCAGCCTCCAGAAAAAGCATGACCCACTAAGAGCTTGGGTTTTGGACCTCTAGATTCCAGGCTGATAACAGACTACATTTCTGTTATTCAAAGCTGCTCTGGTTTAGGGAACGTTGTTATGGCAATTGTAGACAAACCCACGGATGGTGTCACGCTCCCCACACCTCTTCTGGCCTATGCAAGCCTGCAGCAGAGAACCAGGACACAGGGCCAGAGGCTGTGTGCCGTTTGTGGGCTGGAAGCTCACCTGGCTGCAATGAACTCAGACGGACCGAGAAGCCGTGGTGGGGAGGTCAGCAACGTCAGCTGATAAAGGGGGATCGTGCGATGCTGAGCGCACAAGCTCAATGTCAAGTTCAAATCTCTACATCATCACTTAGAAGTTTCAAAACTTTGGGCCAGAAATGTAACTTCCCTGAGATTCAATTTTCCATATATATATATATTTTTTTTTAAATGAACACAAACTTAAATTTCACAGAAACATTTTGAGTGCAAATGAGTTCACTGTCTGTTTATTTGATGCGTGTGTTTCCATGTGTGTATGTATATCATGTGTGTACCTGATGTCCAAAGAGGCCAGAAGAGAGCTTGATCCCTGTACTGCTGTTACAGACAGTTGTGAGCCACCATGTGGGCGCTGGGAGGCGAGCTCTGCTCCCTATAAAAGCAGTGAGTGACTTTTTTTGTTTGGTTGGTTGTGTTGGGGTTTTGGTTGGTTGGTTGGTTGGTTTTTTTATTTGTTTGTTTGCCTTGTTTTATTTTTGCTTTCTGACAAAAGAGACATAGGGTCTCTCTCTGTAGCCCCTGGCTGTCTGGGAACTTGCTATGCAGACAGGGCTGGCCTTGAATTCACAGAGACCTGCCTGTTTCTGCCCGCTGGGATTAGAGGTGTGCAGCACAACGTCCCGGGCCATCAAATACTCTTGACCACTCATCCATCTCTCCAGCTCCATGAGTTTACTTTTAGAAGGAACTTGGCATAATGTAAGACACACAGCTCTCTCCAGCAACCATCACCTGCTGTTATTATGCATTATGGAGAGAAACAGTGTCAGCTTTGGAGTCTACTCTCCCTGAGTTTTAAACAAACTATTTGTAGTCATTTTTTTTTTTTTTTAATAGACAGGGTCTCTTGGACTCCAAGCTTGGCCTAATTGGTTAGGTAGCCAAGACAGAACTTGAACCACTGATTCTCACCCTTTCACCTCCTGAATTCTGGGATTACAGATAAGTACCACCGCATTGGGCAAGCCTTAAACTTCAGTTTTATGTAGCTAAATGATCTTGGGCAAGGTGTTTATTTGAATTCTATTTTTCCAGGAAGAGAATAATAACCTGTGACGCCCTTGCTGTGACCCTCCCTCCCGCCCCAGGAAGCATAAAGGGGTCAAAAGGATGTCTGTGAGAGCTTCCCGTCAGGGCCAGCTCTGACGTTCCAGGTAGAACTTCTGCAGTCTAGAAACACCCTGGAGCTGGGGAATGGCAAGGCGCTTGAGGCAGCTGCGCCCTCCACTTGACCCGCAGCTGGCGCTAGCGCTTGCCCAGCGTCCCCTGGTTCTGTGCCCCTCACACCTTTACACCTGGCACCCCCGACTCTGTGTCTGGCTCACAATGAAGTCCAAATCCCCAAAGTGACACGTAGAGTCTGCGATGCAGCGGGCTGCCTGCCGGCTTGGCATTCCTTTGAGAGGAGGCGCAGCCGCCTGCCCTGCATCTGCCCCGTGGCCTCGCGTCTGATCTGGAAACATGGCCTCCACCTGCGGAAACGTTGGCAGTCTGCGATGGAAAGGAGCTGGGGAGTGTTTCCGTGGGCGCGGTGAGCAGGTCTCTTGTCTGGCCTCTCCTTGACGTGCCAACAGTGAGGTGGTGCAGCAGGTGTTTCCGGGGGTGACTTTGCGCACGGAATCTTTCCAGCTTCATCTGACTCTCACTGGTGTTGGTCCAGGGAGACAGAAAGCATGTACGGAGGGGAGGAGAGTAAGGCCCCGGGGGCCCACACCTCTGTTCCATTCTCCAGTTGATGTCCAAAATGGTAGCCACACACCACAATAGAGCTCCTGAAGTAGGGCCCACACTGACTGGAAGTCACACACCCACTGCACAGAGATGTTTCTGGCTGGCTGGGCCAAGTGGAGAACACCTATAATCCCAGGACTAAGGAGATGGAAGCAGGAAAACCAGGAGTTCAAGGGCAATTTTAGCTGCAGTTCCAGACAAGCCTAGACTACAGAGAGAGGTTCCATTTCAAACATTTCCATCAGTGACAGGACTACATGTAAGCAGGTGATTCCATAAGAGTCCCGTGGAGCTGAAAATTTCCTAGGGCCTAGTGTTACTGTGACACCGTAGCCTAAAACAGCAAGCCTGCCCACTTCACTGTTAATTCTATAGTGCAGTCCATACTTACATAGTACATAAGGCTTGACAGGAAATAGCTCTGTTCGTGTATTACATGGCTACTGTGCTGTATTTATACAACAATTACCTTAGAGTACACTCCTTGACTTACTAAACGAGGAAGGTGGCTCAAGTAGGTTATGCTGCTTGCCCCCAAGGCTGACGGCCTGAGTTTGATCCCCAGAACCCTCACTGTAGAGAGAATCAGTTCCAGCGAGTTGTCCTCTGACCTTTACGCATGTGCCATGGCACACTTGCCCTTCTCCTCCAAATTCTAAGTGTAGAGAACTGTCTGCTGTGTGAGAGTGTGCTGTTAAGCTGGCAGCGATTCTGTACGTGTCTGTTTCCGAATACGCCACACAGCGTAAGTGTGTGGAGTAGGGCATTCAGCTTTTGAACGTGAGTGGTCTTTCAGTGGTGGGCCCATAACAGTGAGATCTAACCATACACCTCTCAAAATGCACCCCCCTCGTTAAGTCACATATAGATGGATTTAATTTTAATTTAAAAGCTGATTCCTGATTGGCGCATGCTTTCCACTTGCACAACTGCAAACATTAGAAATCTAAAGGCAGTAATAATTGATCCCAGGGGCTGATGTGTGCTGTCAGCATAGAATGCACCCTTCAGAAAAGGACATAATATATCCATAATTTCTCAGACGTTGATTACCAATTGAGGTGCTAAAATGTGCATATCAAGGGTTAAAATAAAATATATTCAAATTATTGTAACTTACTTCTTTTTTGTTTGTTTGTTTTTCTTAATGTGGTGAGCAGATTTGAAATCATATGCATGACTCATGTATTTTTTTTTCTGGACAATGCTGTTTTAGGTGATGGCAGGGTAAGATTCCACGGACTGACTGGGTTTGGCATCACTGGAGTCTGATGCATCTGCCAGGAAAACAGACAGCAGGGATAGAGGCCACTGAACACAACTCACCTGACTGCTCAGCTGCCCCTACTCCCATAAAAAAATGACCCACAGAGGCATATTTCCCCAGGCCTTTCCCGCATTCTCCTCCTTGGACGAAACCCTAGCGCTCCAAGTCAGAGCTCAGTGAGACCCAAGGAGCCTGTGTGAAGTCACTTTCATAGAGAACCTGTCCAGTGGACATCAGCCACCAGGGTGCTCTGAGGGGGTTGTTTGTGAGGGAGAAGGCTGGTGACAATCCCAACACAGTACCTGGCTTGGCAGGAGTTCTGAAAGAGCAAGCAAGAAAGGACTAGAAAGAAGAAATGGGGAGGAAAGAGAGAGAGGGAGGATTTGCAGGTGCTAGCTCCTCACTGTAGGGTCTTACAGTGCTTTGGCGTCACAAGTAAATGTCCCGAGGTTTGAAATGAAGAGTTTTCTACACCACGAGAACATGGGACCTTCAGACACATGGCCAGAGTGATGCAGAGCAATCTGTCCCCTCACATACAGTCTCCAGGCCCCAGGGATCCATAGGAGTGTGTCAGGCCACCTTCCCACTCCTGCTGCCTCCTGCTTTCAATGCAAAGCACAGCTCTCCTCTCAAGGAGAAAGAGGGGGTCACTGGTTAAGGGTGGTTAAGGGTTCTACCTATAGTCACAGAACAAATGAAGTCATAAATCAAGGCATTTTTCCAAATGTACTGTTGGAGACATGAGGTAGATGGGTTACACACAACAACACGAGGAAACTTATGCTCTTGGTCCCAAGGCTGGTGCCAGTCTTGGCTTTTGGGTTGGTGCAAACTAGTGGCCTGTTAGGTTGATACATTCTGAAGGCTTTTACCTGACAGTGGGCAGCGAACAGCTATTGAGAAGACTAAAGATAGCCCAAGATCATTTGTCTCTGGATCTGCAACATTCCAACTTTCCGCTTCCAAGAAGTTCTAATCAGCCAATCAGCCTTGTAGATTCTTTGCTTGTAGATGTGTTTACTTCCTGGGAGCAATCAGTTCACATCACTCACCCTGACGCTGAGACACCTCCACCTTGATGGGTCTCAGCAACCAGCAGAACCATTCTCCATTTACACTTCCACTCATTCAAGTATGCTTGTGGGTATGCTAAATGCACAGCTTGATGTATGAACAAGGGGGAAAAAAGACCTTCTGACAATAAACTACAGTGTCTGAGAGTCAAGTCTCGGAAACCAGGGCTAGCTAGGGTCTGTGCCATGGAGATTCACTACCCTCCATGCAAATCCTCCCTCTCTCTCTTTCCGCCCCATTCCTTCTTTCTCTTCCTTTCTTGCTTGCTCCTCTTTTTCTATATTTCATTTCAGGCTTTCAGAACTCCTGCCAAGCCAGGTACTGTATTGGGACTGTCACTTGCCTTCTCCCTCAGAACACCCTGGGGGCTCATGTCCACTGGACAGCTTCTCTATGAAAGTGGCTGCACACAGGCCCTGCGTCTCACTGAGCTCTGACTTGAAGTGCTTGGGTTCTGTCCCCTGCCTAAGTCCTGTTTATTGTGGCTCCCCTCCTCTTCGAGAAGGAGAATGTGGGAAAGTGCTGGGGAACGTGCTCTGCGGATCATTTTTTATGGGATCAGGGGCAGCTGAGCAGTCAGGTGAGTTGCACCCAGTGGCCTTTCCCTGCTGTCTGTTCTCCTGGCGGATGCATCAGATTCCAGTGACACCAAACCCGGTCTGTGGCATCTCAAGTCATGATCAGCTGCCATGTTGGGCCTGAGCTTGTTCACAGGCCATCGTTTGGATGTCTACTTCTGTCTTAGTTAGGGTTTTATTAATGTGAAGAGACACCATGACCAAGGCATCTCTTATAAAGGCAAACATTCAATTGGGACTGGCTTTCGGTTTCAGAGGGTTAGTTGTTCATTATCATCATGGCGGGAAGCACGGCGTCATGCAGGCAAGCACGGCGTCATGCAGGCAGACATGATACTGGAGGAGCAGAGAGTTCTACAGCTTGATCCAAAGGCAGTCAGAGGAGGCTCTCTTCCACGCTGAGCAGAGTACTGGGAGACCTCAAAGTTCGCCTACACAGTGACACACTTTCTTCAACAAGGCCACACCTATTCTGACAAGGCCGCATCTCCTAATAGTGCTATTTTCTGTGTATCAAGCATTCAAACACATGAGTCTCTGAGGGCCAAACCTAGTCAAACCACCACACCTACTGAGCCTTCTCTGAGGCCTGAGCCTGAACACCCTGCTTACCTGTGTACGTACCAGACCCTGACTACAGGGCCAACACCTAGAGAGCTACCACAGGACATGGTGGGGGTCCTTGGTCTCCCTTGGAGCCAGTGGCCACAGGATGATTTCTTTTCAACTTTACTTTTACTGCGCATGTGTATAATTGTGTGTGGAAGAGGCACATGCTTGCCACAGCACGTGTGTGGCAGTCAGGGCAAAACCTGGTGGACTTGCTCACCTCCTTCTACCTTTATGTGGGATCTAGGGATCAAACTCAGTCATTGGGCTTCTCCAGGCTCTGCCATCTCACTGTCCCCACATTGGAGTCATTTCTGTTCCCCCTGGGCTTCTGGCTGTGGTGTAGCTCATCATCAGGCTAACACTGGCTCCCTGGAAAGGAATTGTAAGGCTATATGATTTGGAACCAGGTGGTAACTGCCATGTGGCCAGGTGAACCCTGGCTGTGCCCCATCTTCCCAGGCTGTTTGCAGTGTTCACCATCATCCCAACCCTCAACCTTTTCAGCTCAGCTGTAAGGAGCTCACACATGGCTCTCAGCAGGAAGGGGATGTGCTAGCCTTCCGTTTGGGAACCTGGAGCCCTCACTTTTCATACCCAACCCTTTGGGCACCTAAATTTCTCTTCCTGTCCAGACATCACTGGCTAGAGAGATATCTCACCATTAAGAACACTTGCAGAGGGCCCAGGTACAATTCCCAACACCCACACAGTGGCTTATAGCAATCTGTAACTCCAGTTCCACGGGATCCAATGCCCTCTTCTGGCCTCCGAGCGTACCAAGCGTGCATGTTACTTTACATGCATGCAGGCAAAACATTCATATATAAAATAAAATGAATAAATCTAATTTTAAAAATTTAAAGGCACCAGTTCTGTTGGGTTAAGATTTACATCTAGGATCTCATTTTATTTTCATGGCACCTTTAAAGGTCTTATCTTCAATGTACAGCAACATTCTAAGGTAGTGAGGGTTAGAACTTGACTATATTAGTTTAGGGAGGTGTGATTCAGTCATCTATGCTCCTGACACAATTAGTAAATGATACTGATTATTATGTGTGCTAATGACGAACTTGCTGGACAGCTATTGTGTGTACATAGCATTTGTTCTTGAGATGGAGCACCATGGAGGACTCTGGAGGATCCTTAATATCCTTCTAATAGCTAATTCTGAAACATTCTGTGTCTCTACAGGCCTTGGCTTTTCAAATATATAGACCATCTTCTAGGTCACTGAATCGAGCTGTTATCTAGATGAAGTGAGTCCTGACTGTGAAAACATTTCACAAAAGGAAAGAAGAAGGCAAGTGCTTATTTGGCACTTTCTGCAGAGCCTACAGACTACATCTCAGTTTAAACTCTGGCTCTAGAAACTGCTGGGCGCCTCTACCAACCATCTCTGCTCAAAGTCTGTCTTAACGATTCTACTCCCTGGTCTGACTGCAGTGGCTCCCAAGGAGCACTCTAAGCCATTGGTGACGTTTGCATTGTGTTGCTGGAAGTGCCTTGATAATTTAAGAAATCAGGTGTACTGACCTTCAGCAGTAGTCCTGCCATACAGTGTGATTTGTCTAGGGCATCCGACCACCCTGGGCTTCCTCATTACCTGGAGGCCGCTGAGTACAAGGACTCCAGGCCCCTCCGGGAAGGTTTCCAAGCCAACTCCCTTAACTTTACCTTTATCACCCCTATAGTGCGGCCAAATTGACATTTTTCTATTGTTAAACTTCTCCTAGCCATCCTCAACTCTATTTGTGTTCCTGGATACTATACTTCCTCCTCTATAGTCTCTCAGATGGTCCACGATGATGCTCATAGTAGGGCCTGCTGCCTAACAGGTACTCAATAGACAAAAGCTGTTTAACTTCTGCTCACGGATTCCATTGCTGTCAGTACTTCCCTTATCTATATGCAGTATTTTAGACAGAAATAGTATAACTGATTCCAATTAATAACAAATAGATGAGTCTAGGGCCTAGGACACCACATATCCTTGTTTGTTTTCTGTTGCTGTGATAAGTACAATGACCAAAAACAACTTGGGGAAGAAAGGGTTTATTCACTCTGCAGCTTTCAGTAGTCCATTATGAAGGGAAATCAGGGCAGAAACTAAGGTCGGATGCTGGAGTCAGGAACTAACATGGAAGCCTGGGAGGGACGGCTCGCTGCTCGTGGCTAGCTCAGCTTGCTCTTTTATAAAACCCAGGGGTGGCATCATCACAGTGAACTGGGCTGGGCCCTCTCGTAGCAATCACTCATCAAGAAAACACAGCCACAGACTTGCCTACAGGCCATTCTGATGGGGGCATTTTCTCAATTGAGAGTCCCTCTTCCCAGATAACCCTAGCCTGTCAAGCTGACAAAATACTAGCCAGTATAGCTTAGCTTCTTCAGAGCCATCAATGGCACCTAAGAGAGAATGGTTTAAAAGACCTCTCAATTTACAGATATTCTTTGGCTAGACTAGTCTAGACTAGACTGAAAATGAAATTCACCATGTGGCTCTTGAGTGATTCCTGGAATGATTTTAATGATATAAATGATATTGGGACTATTAGAGAAAATTTGTTGTGATCTGAATATTAATCTGAGTATTAACTAATTGGCCTACCACATCAAAACAGCACCAAGTGGGTGTCAGATAACATAAATGAATTGTCTCAGTTCTATAGCGTAGTGTCCCGTGACAGCAGGTGCAGGCTCTTCGAGGCCTCTGCCCTCTTACCTTTTTGCTACCCTCAGTATGTGTCTACACTAAATTTCTTCTTCCACAAGACACCAGTCCTATGGGATTAGGACCCTCACATATAATCTCATTTTACCATAAATATTTTCTAGAGCCCCATATGCACACACAGCAACATTCTGAGGTCCTGGGTTTTAGAACTTGAGTAGGCTAATAGCAGAGACACAGTTCAGCTCAGAACAGCCTGACTATTGGTGAAGTTCATCAACATACTAATTGTGAATTCATTGGACAGACCCCTGTGGGCAGGTAGGCAGTCCTTGTTCTGAGGACATTTTGCTGAAAGGTTTAGAAGAAGTAGTAACTATAGCTTCCAAATGCGGAAATCATGGAGAAAGGGAGGAAAAATCTAAAACACTGACCATCTACACGAGTGTCAGGTGCTTCTTGGCAGTCTTAGAACTTTTCTATAGGTCTGAATTTCTCAAAGAGGGTGCTAGTTTATTCTCACAATCCTTGGCCCTCCAAGTATAGTGTCAGTTCTCTGTCATGGCCCCAGAGAGAGGATTTTTTTTTCTGTCTTAGTACCTACTTCCATTTATTTTATATTTGGATCTTGTTTGATGACTTCCTGTCTGCCCAGGTAGCCTTATCCAGGGAACAGGTTTGGGCATGCTTGCCCCACCCCAGCACCTCACTCAGACCTGGCACTCAAAAGTAGACGTGGATTGGGTAGACGGATAGACACGGATGGTGGAAGAGGTCTGAATCCTGAGGAGTATCTTAGGAATGTAGGGCCTTTCTTGCTCTCCTTCTCCTCTTCCCCTCCTCCTCCTTCTCCTCCTCCTCTTCTTCCCACATAACAGTATGGAATTACTGGAGATGCCGGGTCTTGTAGAGGGAAGAAGCAGAGTTTGGCTGGGGGTAAGTGGCAGGTTGGGGCAAATGGGAAGAGGGATGGTTGCTTGAGCAGAAACTTCTCCTAACCCATATTAAAGTTCAGTTTTCTGAAAAGAATATCTGTTCTTCAAAGTGCTACTAATTCCTTTCCTGCAAAAGAAAGAGATTCCCCAGCCAGAGGCCCTTGAATATCCCCTCCCAGGATGCCATGGCTCTGCCCCACACAGATGAGTCAGGCTTAGGCTCCCCCGAAGCTCCAACCAACACTGCTTCGGAGCCTGGGATACTCTGCTCTGGCTTTTAAAGCAGCGCCCCTCCCACCAGAAGCACCTCGCTGCTGCAAGTTCCGCCTCCTCGCCAGCTCAGCTCTGAGGGAACCTGCAGTCAGTTAGAGCAGCAGGTCTTAACCTGCGGGTCATATCTGTCCCCTTTGAGAGGTCAATGGACCCTTTCGCAGGGGTCGCCTAGGGCCATCAGAAAACACAGATATTTGCATTATGATTCGTAACTTTAAAATTATAGTTATGAAGTAGCAGTGAAAATACTTTTATGGCCGGGGTCACCACAACATGAAGAACTGTATTACAGGGTCACTGCATTAGGAAGGGAGACACTACAAAAACATACATGGAGTCTGTCTAGGCTGATGTTTCCTTAGGAAAAGTCCTTGGGTCACTAAGGCGCGAGGGCCCTGATCCTTTCAATTCAAGATGACAGAGGTCGTCTTGAGATGAACTGGAAGTGGTCAGATCACCACCTCAGCTGAAAAGACCTGCAGACTCTCAGCTTGATGCTGGAAGAGTCAGAACTAAAACTGTCCACAGATGCTCAGTTCCAGGCTGCCCAGAGGAGGAAAAAAAAAACGTAGTCTGACAATGTCCCTGATGCTCTTGAGCCCAGAGAGGTGACTTGGGGTGTTTCCACTGCCCCAAGGGCATCCCCTATGTCAACACCCTGACTTCTCTCTGAATGTGACGCTTTTGGAGAAAGTAGCTCAGAAAATAAACCACAGGACATCGCGGTGTGTAACTCTGCCAGCCGCCACTCTGAACTCAGACCCCGTCCACTTTAAAAGATTCGAGAAGTTCTAAAGCCACCGAAAGCTTTCAAAGTAACTCTCGAAATAATAATCGTACACAGTTAAGTTAAACGATGCTAACAAGTTTATAATATTAAAAAAATCAAAACACACAGTTAACTTTGTTTAATGTTGAGCCAAATGGTGCACTATCATGATATTTATTTTCTTGTATTAATTTTCAGTTTCCTGGAACTAATTATTGTTGGGCTTTTTTTTTTCTCCCCTTTGCTTGGATTTCTTTGAACTTTTGGGCTACTCTCCCTACATCTTTGAATGCAGTTTTTCTCAGGGCTGGTTTCCCCATTAGTAAACCTGCCTGCTTAGTCTCTCAGTTTTTCTCTAACACCTGTGGCTCCCTGAGACTTTTGGGCACCATTAAGATAACTAGGACAACTGAATGGCGGTTCTCAATCTTCCTAACACTGAGACCCTTTAAGACAATTCTTCGTGTTGTGTGATCCCCAGCCCTAAAGTTATTTCCCCTACTTCTTGATAGCTGTAGTTTTGCTGCTGTTATAAATCACAGTGTGAACATCCATGTTTTCCAATGACTTCTCTGAAAGGGTCTATGGACCCTCAGAGGAGTTGCGACCCACAGGTTGGGAACAGCTAGGGGTTGTTTCACCCTGGCCTGAGCCTTTGGCTCCATCCCTGTGTTCAGCCATCTTTTCTCACGTGTTTCTTTAAGGGGATTCTGCTGACAGTTCAAGGCAGAGGAAAAGTCAGTGGAGGAAGAGGTATGGTATTCTTTTTTTCTTAATATTTTTCATTATTATTATTATTATTTATTCACTTTGTATCCCAGCTGTAGCCCCCTCCCTCATTTCCTCCCAGTCCCATCCTCCATCCTTCCCTCTTCCCCCATGTTCCTCCCCTAGTCCACTGATAGGGGAGGTCCTCCTCCCTATTATCTGACCCTAGCCTATCAGGTCTCATCAAGACTGTCTGGATCTTCTTTCTCTGTGGCCTAGTAAGGCCACCTTGCCAGGGGGAGGTGATCAAAGAGCCTGCCACTGAGTCCATGTTAGTGACTGCCCTGCTCCCCTTACTAGGGTACTCTTACACTTGCCTAGACCCAGATAGTGTTTTGTTTTGACACTGTTGCACGAGGTGGTTTAGGCTGAATTTTGAGAAATTCTTTTTGGCCAGGTTGTTATTGAAATAAACATTATAGTGTGTCTGATTTTGCTTAGGTTCAAAAGTTATATGATAGTTCAAAAGAGCAAATTAATTAGGTTGATAGAACCCTGCAGTATCTCTCAACTCTCGCTTCTCCATTCTGAGGTGGCCTATGTGTCTTCAGCATTGAAGGCAGTTCTGAAGACCACTGGCCCTGAATATTAAGCTAGGGAAAGTTAGGGAATCTATTGTTTCACTAGTGACTAGGCCTGGGGATTTGTTGTGGAAATTTAGCATGTCTCTTGGAGGGGGTCACACTTTACTATTTGTTTTTTCATTTTTAAAAAATTATTTATCGGGCTGGGTATAGTGTACTCCCAGCACTTGGGAGGCAGAACCAGGCAATCTCTGTCAGTTTGAGGGCAGCCTGATCTACAAAGTAATTCCAGGACAGCCAGGCCTCTGTTACACAGAAAGACCCTGTCTCGGGGAGGGGGAGGTACATCCTATAAAGTATTTACAAATAAATATTTTTATTAATCTCTGGAAATGCTCATATAAATTTACTTTGATCATATTAACCCCCTAGTCTGCTTTAACTCCTCCACCTCCAACTTCTTGTCCTTTTTTTTTTTTTTAGTTTTAATTTAATAGCCCATCAACGCCAATGTGGAGACGTCACACTTGAAATTGCATGGAAGATTTTGCTTTAGGGGAATAACTGTAGAGCAGGTGGCGGGTGTAGGATGCAGAGGAAAGAGCTGCCCCACAGGCCAGCCGTCCCTCAGCTCCTACGGAGAGGTGACAGGCTTTCCACTGGCAGGCTTGGCAGTGGGAGGGCAGCACCAAGGGGTGACTGATGCATCTGGATCAACCATAACCCCTCTATGCCTCTTTATCCTCACCTGGGTTTCTCACGAACAACTCACCTTTGGGATTTTCTGGCGTCTTTTTATGCCCATGGCAGCAAAACAAAACAAAGCAAACAGAAGAAGAGATCCCAGAATGAAGAGAGTTGGTGCTTAGTTCCTTAGGCATGGTGGTCAGTTAAGACCCCCATCAGGGCTGATTGTCACCCAGGAGAATCTTACCTCCAAGGCTTATCCTACTGACACAAGGACTCCAGCACCACCCTGTGGCACCTTGCTAACAGGGAATCCCGCCCAGTGCCCACACGGGAGGGGCTGTTGAGATCTCCCTGGCCAGGGCTGTCTGGCAGTCAGTCACTGGCTTGGTCAGAGTTTGGAATGGTAGAGCACCTGAACTCCGGAAGCTGCTCCCAGCTCTCTAACTAGCCTAGGCAGGAGGACCTCTTCTCCCATTCCAGCTTGCCTACTTTGCAAAGAGAACGGAGGGCGAGGTCAGGCAGGGTGGAGGCCATCTGGCCACACACTTATACTCCAGACAGTATTCTTGCCAGCTGCCTTTCCTTCTCTCCTTCATCTTCAGCCCCTCCCCTGGTCCCTTTCTCTCTTTGCTGTCACCTCTGAAACGATGAAATGAACCTTGACCTCTGCAGGTCTGAGCTCCACACTTTGCTTGGCAGGGACGTGGCATGTTCATTTTCTGATATTTTCTCACATTTTCACATCACATGGCTGAGAAGGGAGGCCTGGTTCATCTCCTCAGAGGGATGTGGACTCCAGCGCTCCATCAATAACCAAAAGTGTGGGTTTACGCTGAATTAACCACCCGTGTTTAGCCTCCAGGCTCTGAGAGAGACTGCCTATGACCTTGAGCTTGTCCTCAATATTAAAAATAATCAAACTCAACAGTAGATCAAAGTTGTATTATATGAATGTGGCGAAGAAAGGGCCCATCCAAGAAGGTACTGAGGAGAGCCCACTCACTGGCCGCCCTGTGGGAGCCGTGCTGCAAACTGCAGAAACTCTGCCTTTCTTCAGGTGGATGGTGGTAGATAGTGATCTCAGCAAAGTGATTCTCAAACTATTTTGTGCATATCATCGCGAATGAGTTACAGATTGGCACCTGGAGAAATCGGGGGTTTACTGTGGGAGAAGATCCGAATGGGAGAAGAGAACTTGGGGTTTGGATCGGAATTAGCAATATCAGTGGAAATGGAACCTTTAAAAACAGACGAGTATTTCCCAGTTCTGCTAACATCAAAGGCCTAGAAGCAATGACGGGCAAGTGATGGTAAGCCCTATCCAAAATGAGCAGTCTCTGGAGAAATGGCTAAGTCTGGGCTGAGAAAGGGAAAACGCAAGGTGAAGCTGTGGTATTGCTTACTCAAAGTAAGAAAGCACTAGAAACTGATGAGCTGGGAAAAGACGCAGAGCCACCTTGAGGCTCTCACACTGGCTAATCCTGGGAGCATTAAAAAGGAACTGAGGGCAGGGACAAACTCATCAGATGCTAGAGGGCTTGCCTGCTGTGCCCAGAGCCTCGTGTTCTGTCTCCAGCATGGTATAAACTGGATACAGCAGTATAACTGTAATCTCAGCACTCAGGCAGGGGGACTGAGAGTTTCAGGCCAGCCAGGGGTGCATGAGTCCTTGTTTCCAAAAAGAGAAGAAGGAAGAATACTGAGAGAAATAAAGTAATGATATAAGGGGAAAAGCAGGATGTTCAACGAGATCCCCAAATAATACCAATCAGATATGAAGTGAGGTGTGAAAGCTCTTCTTAACAGAATAGTACCATCGATTAGTTAAAAAAAAAAATGACTGCCATTAGAAAATAGTTATTTTCTGACCATTTCAACGACAGAAGTAAAGCCACAGGGGAAAGGCACTGGCTAAAGCCATTACAAAACAGGATAGTTACACAGCCTCAAAATAGCGTCCTGTGGTAGTCTGTATTAAAAGGGAAAAAGAATGTGTGTCAAAGGATCAAACTCACATGTCGCCTACAATGAGACAAACTGACCGCATTTGCCTCCTGATGGAAGGCGTTGTGAAAGACACAAGGCCACCTCTCTCATGTCCTTGCCAAAGTGTTCTCCTTGAACCGCATCACAAAGAAGCAATCAGACAAGCCCAAAAATGAGGCATATTTTACAAAATAACTTGTCTGTGTGGCTTTAGGGGAAAAAAAATCACAATAATATAAAAGAATGGGGAAAGGCTTTTATAGTAATTAAATGTGAAGTGTGCTTCCAGGTGTTGTTTGTTATTGAGAAGTGGCCTCACTGTGTACATAGACCAGGTTAGCCTTGAATTCAGAGAGCTCCACTGGCCTCTGCCTTCTGAATGCTGGGAATAAAGGTGTGGGCTGAAATACCTGGCCTGATCAGGTTTTTTTTTTTTTAATTTACATACATTGATATACACCCCCCCCAAACACACACACAGGGAAAAAGATAGAGAAAGAGAGAGAGAGCATATTATGAAGAGAAAGCAGATTTGAATAGGAGTTATATTATGGAAGAGTAGCATATGCTTTTAAATTTCCTTTTTGACAGGGATGACAGAAGCCTCTGCAAGCAGTGCTGAGTATCCTACATCTCTAGTCTGGCAGAAAACTTCTTAGCGTGGTAATGCACACCTTTTCTGCAGGCACTGGGGAGGCAGAGGCAGGCTGATGTCTGTGAGTTTGAGGCCAGCTAGACACATGAGTTCCAGGCCAGCCAGGGTAATAAAGTAAGACACTGTTTCAAAACAAATCCTTTTCTTTTTCTTTTTCTGAGTGTGTTGGTTACATTTAGAGGCAAAATGTTCTTGTCCTTTGCAAAGAAATGCCTGAGTCCTTAGGAGAGTGTTGTGATGCCAGCTACTTATTCTGTGGTGATTGAAGAGAATAGAAAGAAAATGTCTCAGAATAAATAAGCTAAAATGGTAACAAAAATTTCTAGGTAACATGTATACAATGTTTCACACACACAACTTTCCTGTAGGCTCCATCGTGTTCTATTTTTTAATACAATATATTCTGAACAGAATTTTCCCCTCCTCCAGCTGCTCTCAGATCTACTCTTCCTCCCCACCCACTTACTGTCTTACAGCTTCCTTCCTTCCTTCCTTCCTTCCTTCCTTCCTTCCTTCCTTCCTT
>NW_026592510.1:1049493-1073934 GCF_907164565.1 Psammomys obesus | reverse complement strand
CTTCCTTCCTTCCTTCCTTCCTTCCTTCCTTCCTTCCTTCCTTCCTTCCTTCCTCCCTCCCTTCATCCTTTCCTTCCTTCCTTCCTTCCTTCCTCTTCTTTCCTTTCCTTTCTCTTTAAAAAACCAAATAAACAAAAACAAGAAATGTACACACAAAAGCCCAAAACCCGAAATATATAAGTGAAATACCAATAAGACAAAAAAAAAACCTACAAAAAAAGAGACAAGCTTGAGAGAGAGAAAGAAAGAGAGAGAAAGGTCTACAAAAACACTATTGTGGTCACTTCGTGCTGGTAGTGTCCTCTTGGGCATGCTTCAAAACCATACCTTGAAGCATGGTTAACATACTCAGTGAGAACCCATTGGTAAAAACTAACTCTTCCTTTGTAAGCAGATATTGGGTATGAGTAGCTTCTTGGTTAGAGGTGAGAACCCGTTTCCATTCCCCCCTCTTATTGCCGGGACCCATCTGCTTTGAACCTGTGCAGGCCCTGTGCAGGCTGCCACAGCCTTTGAGTTCACACACACATCAGTCCTGTTGTATTTGAAGACACGACTTCCTTGGAGTTGCCCACTGTGTCTGGCTCTTAAAGTCTTTCTTCCTCTTTGTCTTCTGCATAGATCTCTGATACCTGGGGACAGGGGGTTGATTAGGACATCTCTTTTAGGACTGGTTACTCCAAAGACTCTCATTCAGTACAATGTCCAGTTGTGGGATTCTATGTCAACTCCCATTTTACTGTAGGAAGAAGACTCTCTGATGATGGCTGAGGGGCCTCCACAGCTCCCACCTGTAAGAAGAAGGCTATCTGGTGATGGCTGAGTGAGGCGCTGATTTATGAGGATAGCAAAATTTCATTAGGATTCTTTGTTTTTTTGGTTTTTTTTTCTACATGAAAAAGTTCTGGGAAAGTGGGTTTATGGGCTATAAACAGCGGCATGGTGGCTTGTTCAGCCGCATGGTACAAGGCTGGCCAGGGTAGGCAGTGCCACAGTCATACTGTCTGGAAACAGATAAAAGACCCAAATCTTCCCATAGATGTGCTCCCTGCTGGAACTCCTCAGGCTGACTCTGTTCAGCCCAGACCTGGAAGGTGCAGAAACCCATCCTCAGTGACCGTGTGTCCTTCTGCCCCAGAGCAGGGACTCCTGGCACTCTCCCACATGCCACTGCACGAGTGGGTTTCCAGAAGTCTCGTCTCCACTACAGGGTACTAAAACTATCCTCCAGGAACAGTCCAATAATTCCAAGATGGCGGTGATGTCAGTGTGTCTCAGCTGTTCTCAGAATCATGAACGGTGTAATTAAGGCATACATTACTGTATTCTAGACCCCACAGTCCTCTTTCCATCACCCTGAAGTAGGCCCTAAAAGTCACATTTTGAAAGAAATGTCCCGGTCCACTGAATTTGGAAATGGAGTATGAAAACCACAGGGCTTAACCTTGCAGGAGCGGCCTCTTGCTGCATGAAACTTAAAAAATAGGGGGGGAAATGGGGAATTGACGTGGCCATGTTTCATTACATACATGTGTGAAATTCTCAAAAGGAAAAAAAATTAATGTAAGAAGTAGTATTATAGCCAGGCGTGGTGGCACACACCTTTATCCCAGCACCCAGGGAGGCAGAGGCAGGATGATCACTGTGAGTTCAAGGCCAGCCTGGTCTACAAAGCGAGTCCAGGACAGCCAAGCCTACACAGAAAAATTCTGTCTCAAAAAAACAAACAAAAAAGTAGTATTATATAAGATAGTAACAAATGAATAATAAACTATAATTTAAATGAAAAACGAGGAATAAGATAAAGACACACATAAGAAGCAAGACAGCCTGAGGAAGATATCCAGCATCAACCTTGGGCCTCTGTGTGTATATGCACCTACATGCGACCACACACTCGTGAGCATGCACACACCTACATGCTTGAAGCATGCAACACACACACAAGAAGAAATGGGCCTTGCTCACAAAAGCCACCCAAAGGTAAATATCTTCTGACTACAATTAAGGCAGCTCTGTAAAGTAATACTTAGCACTTCTGAGTGAGTTAAATAGTCAAGCCTCAGCTTGGGTCTTGAGGTTGGAAAGGTACTTTCATGTCGCAGACACTGGGTGTTTGATCAGGAATGTGGTCTGGGAGTCTTCCAGGAGCGTCTGTGCCAGGCTGGCAGGTTCTCAGCATGGCCCAGCCCCTGTCTCCCTGGGCTTCTTGAAGGGAAGGAAACCATTTAAATCTAAAAAAAAAAAAAAAAAACCCAAAGCCCAAAGCCCTGGATCCATCTGCGGACACGAGGAGTCTGGAATCAGAGCCTATTAGAACTCAAGGCAAACTAGTGATGGCCTAGTTTTCCTCGCTGCTTAAGAAGTAGGGGCTGTGAGAGTCAGAAAGTGTTATTGCATATGTGGAAGGCGTTAGCTGGGTCTAAGTCATGACCCAGAGTCCAGTGCACCTCACACTTCATCTTCTCTCTGGACCAAACATGCCTCGTATTAGATAATATATTATCTATACCTCATATTAGGTATAGATAAAGATAATGAAAGTGAAGCGTTGGCTGATGTTGCTGAGAGATTTTAACCCAGAGCAATGAGGCCACAGTTCTATGACAAATCATGGTACAGTAAGTTTTGGGCTTTTTTTCTTTTTCTTTTATTTCTTCTGTTAGACTTTCCCCCAAGATTAATGTTTTGAATGTTTGCTTGACCTCAAAAGACAACAATATTTATGTCTTTGTGATAATGAAAAATTTTACTTTTGTTAAGCAGATTTTTCCTGATTTTGATGAATTAGAAATTAGAACAGTCGCAGATGTGGTAGCGTAGGACTTTAACCCTGGCTCTTGAGAGGTAAAAAGGAGAGGAAGGAAGAAAAAAAATAGAAGAGGAAGGTGGACCTCTGTGAGTTCAACGCTATCCTGGTCTACACTGAATTCTAGGTCATTCAGGAGACATAGTGAAACCCTCTCTAAAAAAGAAAGAAACTCCAAAAACATCATCATGTGTAAAATCTTCTTAAATTGCTTATTAAACTGCATTGAAAACAATCAAATAAATGTATGTTCAGTATTATTCTAAGTACTGGGGATACAGTAGTTAAAAAACAAACAAGAACAACAAAAAGCCTAAAAACCTGAAAGCCTTTTTCTCCTAGACACTGCAATCCCCTAGGAAAAAAATACGAAACATGAATACATTTGGCATTTGGTAGTTACTGTCTAAATAAACACAACTTTAAATGTCAACCAACAACCACAATAATGCTGTGTGAAAACAATGTGCCACAGAGCACATTTTCTTGTCCTTTCATTTTTAAAACTGTTTACTTTTTATTTTTTATTTTATTTTGTTCGGTTATGTTTCTCAGTGTGGCTGTGGGGTCCTCTGCAACAGCAGTGCCCACGTTCACCTGCTGACCCATCTCTCCAGCCTCCATTTTCTTGTTCTGGAACAAGGCTTCCAAATTGTAAGATGCTTTAGATAAAACTATTGAATATATTTGCACATCTCGGTTCCTTATTAAATGACAAAAATCAAACCTAATAAAAACTGTGGAGGTTTTGGA
Source organism: Psammomys obesus (assembly GCF_907164565.1). NCBI lineage: Eukaryota > Metazoa > Chordata > Mammalia > Rodentia > Muridae > Psammomys > Psammomys obesus. The sequence continues at coordinate 1,070,372 of NW_026592510.1, read as the reverse complement.
TTCCTGGACATAGTATTTCTCTGAATGAGACTTGTGAGATTTAAAGAGACTGAGAGTGTCTGCTTTGGGCTGTGTTCCCCTGAGGCAGAGGACACTTGTCCTCAAGGCTCAGAAGACCCTAATCAGCACCGATCTGCTCACAGAGAACAGAGACCCACTTGAGTGAGCTTAAGAAAGGAGACCCTGTCTTCACAGTCCAAAAGAAAAATACCGAGACATCTGTGGCCGGAAGTCCAGCATGGCAGACTTCCTCAACTTCTGGCCTCCCAGCTTTTCCTCAGCTTGGTCTGTCACTTCCCCTTCCCTCCCCATTGCCTTTTCTGTGTGTCTTAAATCCTGCTCTCCTATAGTCTCACAATGGCTGTCTACCCTCACCTCTGCCTGAGTTTTCAGCACAGGGCCACCATCGCCTGCACTTGATGATATCTTGGAAGGCCTTATTTTAAGTTCTCAATAGAGAAATGGAACTGCTCTGCCTCATTCACTCGAGCTCAGGCATCTAAGACAGACTTATGGATGAATGGCCTCTCTTTGGGTCACACATCACTTTTTCTCCCATTAACTGATGCCCCTACCGTCAGTGTTTGGGGACATGTATTATGATAGTTAATTTCGTATCACTTTGATCAAACACCAGGCAGAAAGAACTCTTCTTCGGCTCGTGGATTGTGTAGCTTTCGGTGCCTTGTGGCAGGAAAGGCACGGAAGCGTTCCATCCACCCGTGGCAGCTGGGTGTGAAATGGCTGCTGTTCACATGGTGGAAGACCAGGAAGCAGGAAATAGGGGAACCAGGAGGCTTCTAACCTTCAGAGGCCCACCCTAGGGACCAACTTCTGCCAGGCAAGCCCACTTCCCGAAGGTTCCATGAACTCCCCAAGCAGCACAGCTAGCTGGGAAACAAGTGCTCAGGAGATAGGGGCAAAATGTTATAGTTTGAAATGTTCCCTGCAAGCTCATGTTTTGAGTATTAGTTTCCTGGCTGGTAAGGTGATGGAGCCTTTAGTGGCCTCAGAAGTGGACTGGGCTGGCAGAAATAGGTCATGAGGGAGGGGTAGGCCTTTAGGGCTATAGCTCTGCTCCTGGTTCCCATTGTTCTCTGCTCTCTGGTCCATTGCAGTGTAATTCAGCCCCATCTCATGCCACTTCCCCCCCCCCCGTCCTCCCTATCACAATAGACTGAAAGCCCCCAAATCCCTGAGCCAAAATAATTCTTTTCTTCCTCAGGCATTTCTGTCTAGTATTTTGGTGTCAAAGTTATAAAAGTAATAACAAACTAAAAGGAGGTTAGTATTGTGTTGGCATTTATGATTGAATCAGGACCTTTGGGGATGACCATGCTTGCTCCTGAATCCCATGATGCTTAACTATGTATGTGAGAATGCAAAATTAGAAGATACCAGTCCCCCAAAAGAAATTAGAACCAGAACCAAGAATCCAGTCTTCTTTCTTGTTTCAAGAAGTTCTTTGGCAGTTCCATACATGCATATGATACGTTTTTCATCATTTTTATTCCAATTCCTTTATCTTACCCCCCCTCCCCATAAGTCCTTCTTATTCCTTCATATTTATTCCTGTGTGTGACTCACTGATGAACCATGGATTTTGTAGGCACCTATGAAAGCAAACTAAGAGAAAAGCTCTCTGGTTGGTAATCCCTAGTATCCTTAATCGCTTTTTTTAAAGAATGATTTTTTTAAGTGTGTGTGTGTGTGTGTGTGTGTGTGTGTGTGCGTGTGTGTGAAAGTGTGAGTGCAGGTACCTATGGAGTCTATAAGAGGACATTGGCCCCCTGGAGCTAGAGTTACAGATGGTTGTGAGCTGTTCAACATGGGTGCTCAGAACTGAATTCAGGTCCTCTGTACGAGATGCGCTCCTAAACACTGAACCATCTCTACATCTTCTTCAGTCAATTCTGAATTCACAGATAATCTCAAACATCTTATTCAGAGTAAGGTTGGGTGAGGGTGAACCCTTGCAGAGGTAAAAAGTACTTTATTAGGTAATTTTTAGGTTGAGATCATGGTGGGATGATGGTCAGGTTTGTCAATGCCGACATTTCTATTAATAAATTTCTACTTAGAATGGGGCCAAGGAACGAGATAAGCATCCTTTACAAGATTGTAGTGTAATCAACCTACAGGGGTTGGTGGGCCATGGGAAACTATAAAAGGCCAAAACTTGAGCTCTGGATATTCTTCTTGATGGAGAGAAGGTAACTGAGTATTTTGTCCCAGAAACCTAAGTGGTCCAGGAACTAGATGATGACAAGAGATGATGACATGGCTGTAGTGTGTCCCTCAAGTGGAAAGGTGACAGACAGGAGGCTCTGGAGAGCTGGTGATCAGATCCTGGGGGATGCTGAGCCAAGCTGAGTGCTAAATTTGGGTCAGTCAGAGCTTAAGGAGATGAGAGTTGAGTAGGATACAGACCCTCTTTCTGGAAAGACCAAGGCAATATCCACTTGTTAGAGTCACTTGAAGGGTTAAACATGATGTCACCTGTTAAATTGAAATCTTAGCTCTCTTTCAACCAGCTATAGCCTTTGGTCTTTGACAAAACACATGATCTGGTAATATTTCATTTGGCTTTGGCTATTCAGATCTGTAGTTCTTGACACAACAAAATCAAAAGAAAAGGAAAACATTCTTATTACTTCCTTTGAGGTTACCTCTTCTTTGTAAAATCCCCTTTAATCTGGGCTCCAAGCTTTATACTGGAGTCAAGGGCTGAAACCTCAGGGAAAGGCAAGACTTGGATTAACATGCACACTACAAGTCTAAATGACAAAATTAAAAAAAAAATGTTATGAGACATGTTTCTCATAGTAAGAACAGAGATGATGATGAGGAAAACAGCTTAAAGGAAACAAAAGTAGATGAAATAGGAACTGAAGCCTAAGTCCTTGTCTTCTCTTGAGACAGCTTGGCCTGAGTGTTTCTCAAAAAATGCTCTTTGAAGTTGTGACCTCTCTCAGAAGTCCTTAGTGTATGCTGCTGTGGTGACACTTCTGAGAAGTTCTGCAGCCAAGAAAGACCTTTCGATGCCTTCAGCTTAGATAGCCCTGTGCGCTGTCCACAAAAGCCCTTTTAGACACCGGTCTTCTCAGCCCCTGAAAGAAGTTCTGTTCCACATCTGGTTAAGGGAGGAAAATGCACCTAACCCCAATTCTCTCTCCATTTCATCTTATCTAAGGGCATTGAGTAAATAAGCTAACTGCCTCCAAACTTGTGTCAGGGTTTCTCTGTGTGTCCTTGGCTGTCCTTGCCTTGCTTTGTAGACCAGGCTGTCCACAAACTCACAGAGATGTGCCTACCTCTGCCTCCCCAAGTGCTGGGATTACAGGCATGCACCACTGTGCCCAGCCCATGATACAAAATTTAATAAGTGTTATTATTAACTAAGTTATGGTTCACAATGCCCTTATAAATGGCTGGTGGAGAAGCCACATGGAAAAGCAGCATATTCTACAACTCAGCCATCTCTAGTCTTATAATCCAGAGAAATTCTTCTGTGTCTGTATCAGATGTGCACAAGAATGCTCTTGGGAAAACAGAAAGCACCAAATGTCTCCCAATGGGGGAATGGGTAAGTAAATTATAGTATTTGTATGGACTATAATAGCATATAGTGAAGAAAATTACAATACTCAACATAGGCAACATGGAAACAGTGTTGCTAAGAGACAAATTATAGAAGCCTACAGATAACCTGGCATAGTTTTCTCTTTGTTTGCAGTGCTGGCTATCAAACTCAGGGTCTGAACATGGGGGACAAGCTCTCTGCTACTAAGCTGTCATCACCATCACCCCATGATACAGGTTAGATTTAGTCTGTTTTTTGAGACAGAGATTGATGTAGCACAACCAGGCCCTAACTCACCAGGTAGAAAAGGATGACTTTAAACTCCTAATCCTCCTGACTCTACCTTCATGGCTCTCCCATTCAGACCTGTATTTCTTAACACAACAATGCTTACATTGTTAAAGTTACAGATGTATGCCACTAGGCCTGGATGATAGCTTTTATTTACCCCAAATCAAGCCTGATGAGGCAATATATTACATAAGGATGTTTATATAATAAAATTGTTTTTAAAAGATAATAAGAAGCAATATTATTTGTAACGTTGTAACGTGACAGGACAAGACAGTGCAAAAGTTCCTCCATCTTGTATTCTTGCTGAGGCCATTTCAGGTTCAACTAGAATTTGATCTCCTTGATGGAGAATCCCATGGAAAATTACCAAACTCAATTCTAGGCCCTGAGGCCAAGATGCCCCAGCTAGCTTATCTTAGCTTTATTAAAACTATCTGCTTGCTCAGAACTTTCCCCTCCAGCCAGCAGCTTATCTTAGCTTCTGTTAAACTGCTGGCTTGTGCAATATCCCAACTCTATCTCCAGTCATCCCCCTCCCCTCCCCCTGCCCCGTGTAGCTGGGGGATAACAGTGAGATAACAGCTTGGGACCACACTTTGGTGCCTGAATTCCTCAGTGCAGTCCCAGCTGATCAGAATAAAGACTTTCTATTGGCTGTAAACTGTGGCAGAATGGTTATCTCTGGTGAGCTCCTGGTAATAGTAGTAGCCCTAAATGAAAAAGCATCTTTCAACTTCTGGATGGAAGAATAAAATATGATCTGGTCACATACAGAGCATACCACAATGTTGATTAATGTTCAAAACATTGTATTCAGCATGAAACAAGCAAACAAACTTGTTGTGAATGTTTTAATTTATGATATGAAAACATGTTTTTGTTAAAATTCCAAGTTGGAGGTTTTAGTTTGTTCATGCTTAGTAAGTATCTTGTGTGGAGTGTGGTCTTTGTCAGGTGGAATTAGTTGAATTCTGAGGACTTTGAGGGGTATAAATATGACAGCCTAGAGAAAGAAGGTGCAGCTGCTTGGAGGAGAAATGCTGCTGGTTTGTCCTGCTTTTGCATTTGCTGTTTGCTGATTTGCTGGTTACCTGGACTTCTCGATTTCTGGATGAATGATATTGATATTGCCTCCCAGAGTCCTACGACCCTACCCAGTGGGAAGTAACAGAGAGAACTATGCCCCTGTCCCTGCTAACATTCTTTCCCTCCTACCCAGTGTTGGGGGATTGGAAGAGAGCTAGAAGCATTTAATAACCCTAAATAAAGTAGGTTTTTGGTTTTTTTTTTTTTTAAGGTCAACACAAATTAGTGACCAGGTACTGTCATTACATGTATTGTTAATATTCTGCTGAAGGTAGCTATAATGTGACCCAACACAAGGTCATAAAGTTACTCAAAATAATTGTGCAGTATTTTGGCAGTTGGGGATGTGTATCAGATTGATAGCATATGTTATTCTCAAGTGTGAACTTTTATAGATGACAGTGTTGTATCACAATGTCAAGAGGCTGGACACACCTGACACATGAAATTACTGATGAAGACAGAAAATAGGTTTCCGGTTGCCTTGGTGGGTGGGAGGCAGATTAAGAGGATATAAGGGTAACTGCTTTTGGGCATAGCATTTTTTGGAGTGAGGATGAAAGAGTCTAAATTTGATTGTGGTAAGAACTGTACAACTGTACAAACATTCTAAAAACCATGGAGCTATAAAATTAAAATGGGAAGATTACGTGATGTAAGGTTAATTTACATCTCAGTAAAGCTTTAAAAGGTACAAGATACTCTAAGAAAATTTAGAAGGGGGATAGTGTCAGGATTGTTGTGGGGACAGGCCACATGCATCAATGATGAGACAGGATGAGGAAAGGTTCCAAACATGACATTTGCCCTATGCATGTGTTAGGAAAAGGCACTGGCATTCTTGATTTTCTTTTTAATTATACTACATAACTTACACAGATGTTGCCCATATCTTTTTGTAGGTGATAAATAGTCCATAATAAAATTCTATTACAAAATTAGGAAGAAATATAAAAGCAAGTCTCCTTCAAATTGATCTCAGTTTTCAGCATGTTCTTCCAGACTGTCAGTGTGTTCCACAAACACACACAAAATTGTGCATTTCCAAAAGTGGCCGCATTCTCTGTGCTCCATTGTTCCCACGGTTTGCTTCACAGGCATCGGAGGCTTTGTAGAGCTCTCCAAAAGCTGGGCAGGGTAGCCTCTACTGTGTTGATGACCAGGACTCTTTAGTCCTGCTCATGAAAAATGTCTGGTCTGGAGTCAATCTGTCATGGTCAACCTCACAGCTTGCCCCTTCAAATTTAGAAGACAAAAAGTCTACCTGAACGAGAGGGGCTCCTTCCATCATTTTCTACCCCCATACAGCACCGTTGCTGTCCCCACAGGTCTGTGTTTGTTCAGCAAGCTCTGGGTCAAGTCCCTTTGCCATGTATATAGAGACACAAACATCAAGTACATTTAGACACTGAAAACGTTTAGAACACGGTCTGGCCCACAGTCATATGCACTATGTGTGGGCTCTTGCTAGCAGGGGTGTCCTGGGCTCTTTAACTGATCTTCTGCACAGATTGTTTACACTGGGCGCTGCAATTCAGGTCTTTGTGTATAATGCCACTTTGCATATGAGCAATTCTAGCTGTTTTTCTTGAAATGGAGCAGCTGGGGCCAGAGGAGCACAAACATTCAATTTTAAGAGATAAAGCCTGCAGAATGTGGAGGTGTGTATCCGTGGTCCCAGCACTTGGAAAGCAGAGGCAGGAAGATCAGAAGTTCATGGTCATACTCCCTTGTATAGCCAGTTTGAGACCAGCCCGGGCTTTGTGAAAACTTGTCTCAAAACAACACCCCATACAGAAGGAGGGTAGACAGTTGAAAAGATAAGGTAAATAATGAAAACAGCCAGGTCTGAAAGGTTCTACCTGACAGGAGATGTATTTGGTCACTAGGCTGTGTGACTCGGCCTCCAGGTTGTGGGAGTAATTCCTTCTGCAGGTCTAGACTGGGCTGGGTATGCAGCACAGCTCCCTCAGATCCAGATGTAAAGGAGCGGTCCCTGCTCCCTCAGATCCAGACGTAAAGAATTGGTCCCTGCTACCATTGGCTGAACGCCCGGTATATTTGCTCAAAATGTAAGCCTGAAAATACTTCATTTTCTGTCCAATTCACAGTTGGGAGGAGAGAGCATCTTTTAACCTAAAGCCCATTCTTTTTGTTCTGCACTGTACATTTTCCAACTTTTTAAGCCTTATTTTTGAAACTTTCTGAAGGTGTTTGGTGTAAAAAATGAGAAAACATCCAATGTGTCTTTAAAAAGAAAGTGGGGTCTATTATTTGAGTTTTCCCTATACAAATTAAACTTTTATATAAGTTTGAGGTGGAAGGCAGGTCAAGGAATACTGTATTTCTTTCCCTCTCTCTTATTTTTTACTTTATTGGATTTTTTTCCTGTTGAGTCTAGTCAATAATCCACATTCTGCAGCCACTCAAATGTCAAAATGTTTCAAAAATATATTTAAAAAAATAAAGAAACGAATAGAGGCGGTCTTGTTCTTTAAGTTAGTTCTGGGTTCCCTTGAACTGTAGGTGAACTCACCCTGCTTATAAAAGAGCAGCTGTCTCTGCAATTGAAACCATGGTTCATTACAAGCTGACCTCGGATTCGGGACTAAAACTTCCTCTATTTTACTACGACTATTCAGACAGGGACTGGAGATAAACAATAATCAAAATCAGGATGGAACTTGACTGGGAAACCCTCTATGTTCCTTGGCTGAATTATAGCAACTCACGAATTGCCAGGAGTGAGGCAGTGCGAAATGACCCCCAAACAGTCCCTTTTGAAATGCCGTGGTCCAGGCTGCCAACTTGCGCACACAAAGGCTGATTGTAATGACTGCTTAAGCATTACTTATGGAAGCATTAATTATCACCGATCCTATTTTAAACATTTATAGAGTTGAGATGAAAGGACTCTTTTGTATCATATATATATATATATATATATTCCCCCTTGTAAAAAAAATATATGACTACAGAGGGTTTGGGATTTGTTTCTTCTCCCTGGAAATTCTTATTTCTAGGTCTTATGCCTAAAATATTGAGCTCAGTTTGAGACTTACATGCTAATCAAGTTAGATGTGAGAAGGAAGCAGGTAACATGAATGGGTAAGCGGGTGTGAGGGAGGGAGGGAGGTGGGGGCTCATGCAGTGTGGGAGGTATGGACACCTGTGGTATGGAAAGTTTTCAACTTCAGTGTTCTAGTTTGGCACTGGAAACATTCAGTTTGTTAAAATGACAAATCTAGAGTGAAGACAATGGTTCTCATGCATTAGAGGGTCCTTTAGAAATCACATAATAGTCAGGGATGGTGACACACTCCTTTAAACTCAGGCAGAGATGTTAGGCTATCTGAATTCAAGGCCAGCCTGGTCCACTTATCGACTTCTGGGCCATCCAGGGAAATAGAGTGAATCTCTCCCTTTTTCCCTGTGTACACACTGCCTGTACACACACACACACACACACACACACACACACACACACACACAAACACACACAGAGAGAGAGAGAGAGAGAGAGAGACATGTGGAGCTGATGAGATGGTTCAGTGGGTAAAGGTACTTGCTGTTCAAGCCTGAATATTTGAATTTGATCATTGGATCTCATATAGAAGGTGGAACCATAGAACTGACTCAACAAAGCTGTCCTCTGACCTCTACACACACCAAAATGTGTCCTGTTCTCCAATAATAAATGACATAGATAGATAGATAGATAGATAGATAGATAGATAGATAGATAGATTATTTAAAAAGATACACACAAAGATAGAGTCTGTTCTAGACAGTGTATTTGTGTGCTTACTTGCTTGCTTGTTTAGGATATGATTTCACCATATAGCTCAGGCTGGTCCAAATTGACAATCTCCTGCCTCAGCCTCCTAAGTGCTAGGATTGTAGGTACATGCTAACTAACGTTGGCTTTTAAAATGGCCTGTGGCAACCTGTGTGCAAAGCATGCTTTATCTTAAAGACTACCTTGGCCTCCTGAAGCTGGTCATTATTCACTATGGGGTAATGGGGAGAGCAGCCTGAGCTACCCACTGACAGGGGCTAGCTGTCCTTAGCATGTAGGATGTTGAGCTGGGCATGGTGGAGGATTGGAGAGGTTTGACCCTGCATTGGTAGTGCCGATGGTTTCATGGGCATTGGGTGACTCTAGAGACCTAGATAAAAGCTCAGCTTCTTGAAGGAGTCAGAACTGCACAAATTCCACTGATTACAAATTGAGACCTGGCTCTGTTGCTGTTTCCACTGACCTTTGCTTCCCTTCCACCTTCCTTTCCTGTACCTGCAAATCCAGAGAGCACATATCTGCCAATAAATACATTGTCATCTCAGCCTCATATCTGTCCAGGTGAACATGAATGATTGGAAAAAAACAAGGTGTTTGAAGGCCCAGTGAATTTTCCATTGCTGTGATAAAGGGCCACTGGCAAGACAATTTATAAAAGAAAGCATCAAATTTGGTGCTTTCAAATTTCAAATTTCAAAGCATCAAATTTGGGGTTACAGTTCCAGAGGGTTAGAATCTATCATAGTTAGGGTTTTTATTGCTGTGATGAAACACTATGACCAAAACACAAGTTGGGGAGGAAAGGGCTCATTTGGCTTACACTTCTATATCTCCGTTCATCATCAAAGAAAGTCAGGACAGGAACTCAAACAGGGCAGCATCCTGGAGGCAGGAGCTGATGCAGAGGCCATGGAGGGGTGTTGTTTACTGGCTGGCTCTTCATGGTTTGTTCAGCTTGCTTTCTTATAAAACCTAGGACCACCAGCCCAGGGGTAGCACCACCCACAGTGAGCTGAGACCTCCCCCATCAATAACTAATTAAAAAAATGCCTTACAGCCCAATCTTATGGAGGCATTTTCTCCTAAGTTTTCCTCCTTTCATATAACTCTAGCTGTATGACAAGTTGTCATAAGACTGGCCAGTACAGAAGCCATGAGAGTTGGCTGTAGGAACAGCTGCCAGCTTGCACATGAATCTGAAAGGAGGAGGCGAGGAGTTTGCTACTGGCAATGACATGGGCTTTTGAAACCTCCAAGCCCACCTGCAGTGTCACGCCTCCTCCTACACGGCCATACCTCCTGATCCTTCCCAACCAATTCTATCAACTAGGTACGGACTATTCGAATAGAAGAGTCTATGGAGGCCATTCTCATTCAAACCACCGCATATTCCTTCCACAGCACCCCGTGGCCCACCGCTCCAATTGCACAGCACCGTAGCGTGATCACCAGAGCAAGCCAGCACAGGCTGCTGCTCTGCTCCCTCACTCTGCCACCAGCTTTCTGCACAGGACACCAGTGCTGGATCACATGGGAATCTGTGTCATCCACTTCAAGATTAAGTTCCTTACTGTTGTTGCCAAGGCCAATCGAGTCCCATTGAAGATTGAGAGAGGCAGCTATGATTCATTCCATACTTACTAGGTCAGGCCCTTTGTCTCCTTATTGTGTTTAACCTTGACAATAAACCTGCAGGGTTATTTCTGTTACAAATGGGGACTAGGAGGGGCTGGTGACGCAGCTCAGCTGGCGAAGTGTTCGCCGAGCCTATACAAACTCCGGATTCCCCAGGGCCGAATGAACATAGCAAGATGGTATATACTCAGGAAGTATAACAGGAGTTCGAGCTCATCCGTAATTACATAGCTAATTTGAGGCCTAAGCTACATGAGACCCTGTCTCTAAAAAAAGAAGGACGTGGAGAAGCCGAGACCGAGAGAGCCTGTGTCTTTTCCGAGGTTGTGTTCTTTGGAGTGGGATGGGTATGACAGGGGGAAAGCTTTATGGTTTTTATTTCATGTTGCTTTGGGGGAGCGGTTGAGACAGGGCTTCATTTGTGAAGCTTTCTGGCTGTGCTGGAACTCACTCTGTGGACCAGGCTTGCCTCGAACTCATGGAGAACTGCCCGCCTCTGCCTTCTGAGTGCTGGGATTAAATGCATGAGGCACCGCTGCTTGGTTCATGATGTGTCCAGGTCATACATTCCCTGTGGTTTTATTTCTGCCCATTTAAGAGGCAGTGTGGAATAGAGAAGGCACAGGGGTGTGCTCTGGAGCAGAACGCTGTGGCTCTGCCATTCGTTTACTGGTTATATGTATTAGTTACTCTTACATCGCTGTGACAAAAGTACCTTTGAACAAATTTACTAAAGGGAAACTATTTTTGCTTGGGGTTTCAGAGATTCCAGTCCATGGCCCTTGGTGTTACTGATTGGGGTCTCATGATGGAGAAGGGTGTCAGTGGTGGTAGGAGAATGTGGAAGAGGAGGCAGTTCAGGTCACTGTGAGGAGAAAGCAGACACGAAGGAAAAGAATGGGGACCAGGCATCACCTACAAAAGGGTACACCTGCTTACCCACTCTTCCAACTTTAAAGTTTCAAAGCTTCTCCAAAGAGCCCACCAGCTGGGAACCAAGTATTCAGTCCACGAGCCTGTGGGAGGCCTTTCACGTTTAAACCATAATACTACTCAGATCCCAGCACATCTCCTCTAGCTATATCTGACGCAATAGCAGCAACAACAATGCCAACACTTACAAACTTCTTAAACGGCAAGAGGCAATAGGAGGCTTAGCATACATAGCTTAGGAGCCTTGACCAAGCTAATTGTCTTCATCCGTCAACATTAGCATCATTTTTTGCAAGCTCAATACAAGTTGGAAAAAAAATGGAGAGAATTCATGGAATGAACACACGAACAATACATGTAGGAGCAGGAGAGTGCAGGTGATAGCTGTCGGGGAGAGGAGGGTCACAGGATGGCTCAGAGCTGGGCCCGGGCCCCCTGAGTAGTTCCAACTCCCAGGCACAGAGTGCCCAGCAGGCAGTCCAGGTGAAAGGAGGCCAGGTGAGCTCAGGTCCCTGAAGGGTTTGCTTCTGGGGCCTCAGGAGTCTGGCGCCAGTAAGAAGGCTGGAAATGACCTTCACAGCTAGAGTTTCAGGGTCTTGATGGGAATGTAGAAGTGGGAATGTAGAGATGTGTAGGGGTGGTTTTTAAGGAGGTAGGTAGTGTTTGCCTCACCGGGCAGATCCTGGGTCAGCGTTGCACATCACAGACCTGCTGTCAGGATACTGAGGCCTGGTCTGGGCACCCTAAGGAGGAAGACCCAGACAGAACTGAGGAGATTTCTCAGGTGTCTACTGGATTCGGCATGGAAGGTTTGCTGGGTGGTAAAAAGCATTCACATTTTTGTTCATTTCCCAGGTGGCAAATCAAAGATTAGACAACTAGAGAGGCAGGGCCCTGAGCAGGGTGCTTAGTGATCTTACAGACCCCACACCGCCTGCCAAGCGTGGCAACCCTAGGCAAATCAGCTGTCTCTCTCAACTTCATCCACCATGTCTAGGGATTTATAGGGATACAAATTTTCTACCCATGGCTTGAAAGTATTTATTGTCTAAGACCAAAAGCAGTATGAGTTGAATTTCTACTATGTTCTGGGCTAAATAAATAAATATATTTTTTATCTGAATGAATTGTTGCAAAATGGAGTGTCTATTTTCTGCCTGTTTGGTAGATACAGAAACAGGTTTAGGGAGGGCGGAGCGTCGTGCTGGCCAGCAAGAACTTACAACTTTAGATCCAGAGCCAAGGTCACAATTGGTGCCCAAATGCTGTCTAATTCCAAAGTCCTGTTGTTGATTATTGGCTGGCTGGAGTGTACACTTATGGCGAAAGATCAGTAAAGAAAGGTGGAATTGGATCAACCTTGTGGGATGAGCAGGATGCAGAAAAGAAAGGTCCCGAGGCTAAGAGAAGATGGATTTTCACACTGAAAAGTCAGTGAGGAGGATCAGGGACAGGTGGACAGCAAAGATGGTGGAACATGCCATGCCCTCCACTGGCTTTCCCAGAAGTCCCAGGAAAGAAAAAGATCCAGAAGGACACCTCCATCTGAAATGCCACAAGCTATGCCATTTACCCTTGGTACTCGACTACCACGTAACAGGAGGGCTCTGACTCCTATACTTTTTCCATCCACAAGCAACCGGGAAAATTTATGGGTAGACTCTAGAGGGTGAAAGGGTGGGTTTAGCTCAGCTGGTCAAGTGTTTGTCTAGCATGCGCGAAGCCCATGGTTTCAACCTGGAGGCCAGCTGTGGTGGGTGCATGCCTGTAATTCTAACACTCAGGAAGGTAGAGGCAGGGGGATTGGTAATTCAAGTTCACCCTCAGCTAGATAGTGAGTTTAAGGCTAACTTAGGCTACACAAGACTCGTGTGTGTGTGTGTGTGTGTGTGTGTGTGAAGGTGAGGTCAATGACCCATTTGTGTCATTAAAAGCTTAATTTTCACATTCCTGTAAGAACACTTTTTTTTTTTGTTTGTTTGTTTCTTTGTGTCAGGTTCCTTTGGTAGATCTTTGGTTAAAAACTGGTTTTTCATTTTGTTATTTTAAAACTGTGGTAAGAATGAGAAGATCATACAATCTAAACATTGACATTTTAGCCACGTGGGCTCAGGGCATCCGCTGATTTCACTTTGTTCTGTGACCATTCATTCAACACTCCCTTTGTTTTACAAAATTGACACTCTGTCCCCTGAGACATTTCCAGCTCCCCCTCCCCCAGTTTCCCTGGGAACCATCATTCGATTTTCTGTCTCCAGGAGGATGATCACCCTGGTGCGTCATTGGTGTGGAATCACGCAGGATTTGTCTCTCGGGGCCGGTTTCCCTTCAGTTGGCTTATGGTCCTGAAGAGCCGTCCATATTGTAGCATGGGTCAGAATATCCTTCTTTTTTTCAGTTTGAAGAGGTGGATATAGTGCCCCACACCTGTAATTCCAGCACTGGGGAGGCTGAGGGAAAATGATAATGATAACCGGCCTTCATTCAATCTCCAGCACCAGATGGATGGGTGAGGTATACAGAGAAAAGAATGTATTAAAATGAAAACGTTAAGCTAGGACCCCCTGGAAGTTTTCTCCCCAGAACCTTTTGCGAAGCCTGGGGTCATGCTGTGAATGTTACCCGAGAGCCTGGACCCAGGTTTATCTAAGTCTCCGGCCAGCCCCACCTAAGGAGTGTGGCAGAAGAGCCTCTTCGAGTTTTCCAGAACCGTGTTTCCTCCAGCCACCTGGAGTAAACAAAGCTACGAAGCCAGACCCAGGCTATTCCTGCCAGCTCAGCCTTTCGGGAGCCGAGTTTGGCACTTTGTTGTCACAGACCCTGAGTTGTCTGAAAGTTTTACATACCAGGGGTTGGGGCTTGGGGGGGTCTGGGATCCTATCAAGAGCTATAAAAGACCAGAGCAGATAGGAGATCAGCAGGGAGAATCTTAAACAATTAGCTAAAGAAGGGAGCCACAGGAAAAGCTCATGCACAGGTGTCCAGGCGTGCTAGCTATGCGCCTGAAGATAACCAAATCCCTATCCGAGGGCTCTTGACTTTAGCTGCTTCTGGAGAGTTCTGGTCTGTTCCTTTGTTGTTGTTGTTGGGATTAGTGTGTGTGTGTGTGTGTGTGTGTTGTGTCTTGTTGACACAGGGTTTTTCTGTGTAGCCCTGGCTGTCCTAGAACTCTGTACACAGGCTGGCCTGGAACTCACTGAGATGACCTGCCTGCCGCTGACGCCCAAGTGCTGGGATTAAAGGCGTGCACCTCAATACCTGACTAGGTTTGTGCCTTTTAACATGGAACATTTCACATGCAGTACTTCTTCACTGTCTATGAAAAAACAACATCAGCTGGCAAACTGAGACTGTGTTTATGAAAGCTGTTGCCCAGGCTGAGCTTGGACCAGAGTCTCTCTGGCCTCCTCAGCCCAGGCAGCTGGCATGAGTTGATGCACACCTTAGTGTTGATGCACTCCTGAGGGGAAGGAAAAGGTTAAACTCTTCCCTCTCAGAATGCTTGGAGACGGAGGAGAGAAGGGAGGTCAGACAGATGACAGCTTCTGCTTTTTTCGGAAATACTGGGCTTGGCCTCAGGGATAGACCTGTGTATGTAAGATGCTTTTCGAGACTCTGTCAAGCACAGGACCAGAGGGACAAAATGTCTCACTGAGCAGAGAGAAGACTGGCCTTTTTCATAGCCCTTTCATTCTGCCCATAGAGACTACCAGCAGACTCTCCAGGGACGGCCATGGTGTAGTGTGGACTGGACCTGGCACCCCATAGAGAAAAGACCATGAATAGAACACAATGATGTGAGACCACACTCCCCTGGAAATTCTGGAAAATAGGCACAGAGAGAGTCAAAGCCAAGCAAGGCCTGGTGTGATAAGTAGATGGGAGATGGGAAATGGCAGGAATCACCCATCAGCACTAAGACTGCATCATTAGACATCATTAGATCTGTGATGTAGCTCAGTTGGTAGAGTGTTTACCTCAAATATAAAAGCCCTGAGTTCGCCACACTAACCAGGCATGGTGGCCTGAGCATTTAATTCCATCTCTGGAGAGGTAGAGAAAGGAGGAGCAGAGTTCAAAGCCAACCTTGACTTAGCGGGTCTCAGGATAGCTTGAGCTACAAGTGAATGTCTTCTTTATTATTATTATTATTATTTTCTTTTTGGTCTCATTTGCCACACTTTGAGAGTGGGATACAGTAATAAAGCATTATTTTCATAGAAAAGTTGGGAAATAGACTGAGGTTGTAGCTCAGGGATGGAGCACAGCCTCGCACGTGTGAGGCTGTGGGTTTGGTTGGAGGTATCACTACATATGCATGCTTATACACAAACACACACATACAAACATGCACACATGTGTCTGGGTTCGGTTCCCAGCTTGTCTGTCTATCTGCCTGTCTAGTCTACTTATATCTGTCTATCTACCATCAGAAATCCACAGAAACTCCTTTCCATTTGTGAGCGTGGGACACAGTAAAATACCACACATACAGTTGCTTCCTGGTAAGATTGTGGTGACTAAGGTTTAACCCTTGTTAAATTTTATTTTTTCAGTGCTCGCTTCGGCAGCTCATATACTGAAATTGGAACAATACAGAGAAGATTAGCATGGCCCTTACAATAAGGATGGCATGCAAATTCGTGAAGCGTTCCATATTTTTAAAAATTATTTGTTTATTTATTTGTGTGTGTGTGTGTGTGTGTGTGTGTGTGAGAGAGAGAGAGAGAGAGAGAGAGAGATGAGTGTGGGCTTATGTGAAGGTTAGAAGACAACTTTCAGGAGTAGGTTCTTGCCTTCCTCCTTGCTGAGGCAGGGTCTCTTCTTCAAACTTCAGCTATCTGGTCCAGAAGCTTTCTGACTATTTTCTTGTCTTTACTGCCCATCTCAGGTTAGGGGTGCTGTGGTTATAGATATGTGGCTACATCCAGCCATTTCACGTTCCAGGGATCAAACTGTAGTCATCAGGCTTGAGCACTTAGCGTTTTCACCTGCTGAACCATCCTGATGACCCCTTGGTCTTCCATCACTGTGTAGCAGATAGACTAACAGGGTCAACCAGCTGCTGGCCTAAAAGCTGGAATTCAATTAGGAAGCTCTGGTCTCTAAGGCCATCTCTTTTCTTTCTAAGGTAACTTTCCCCTTAAACCTCTCTCAGGCAAAAAGAAAATAGCTTCTGTAAGTCAAATAGCAAAATATAGTCAGCTGTGCATGGTGGCTGATATCTCTGGGCTAATCCAAAGCATGTTGGTAACCTGACCACGAGGCAAGGCCAAAGTCAACCAGGAGAGCATCCCCAGTGGCTCCTGGGGGAAATGGCCAGCTGGTCTGCTGTTTCCTGGATATCAGAGCCAGAGCAAAGTAAACAGGTGCATACAATTACCAGTGTGGGTTACATGAAAGTCTCATTTCTTTAGCTGCCATTGTAGATGCCAACAATAGCAGCGTTTCAAAGGCAGTGGAGTAATCTTCCAGGTGGCCGTTACAAAGAATGACTGCGTGGAGCCTGTCTTCTAGGGAGTGGAGACAGCACTATTGTGTGGTAGGATATTTGATTCCATTGTGAACTCCCAAAATTGTGAACTTAAAAACTCTGTTTTTTGTTTGGTGTGGTTGAGCCCTGTCACACACCTTTAATCCAAGAACTTTCTGTTTATTGTAAATAGGTGATTATGGTGTGGTTCGGCCAACCCTAGCACACACCTTTCATCCAAGAGCTTGATGCACATAGGATTTATTAAGTTAACCCTCAGTCAAGAAGCAGAGCAAGAAACCAGCTGACAGGGATTAAAGAGTAGGAGGGACATTGAGTTAAGGTGTATTTAAGACAGCATGAAGAAGAAGGAGCTTTGGGGCTTTTAGCTCTTCAGCTTTAGCTCTTTAGCTCTCTGGCTTTTTGGGCCTTTTGGGCTTTGAGCTAGCAAGCCTTTGGCTTTGGGTTTTCTGGCCTTTTCCTCCTAGGCTGTCGCTGAGCTGGTGAGCCTTTTGGGTTTTTCCATCTGGACCTGAGCTGAGAAGGAAGGTCAGCTGGGTGCTTCCTCCACCTCTCTGAGCTAGCAAGTTTTCACCCAGCATCTGGCTCCTGAGTCCTTATTGGTAAAATAGAACTGTTGAGATTTTCATTTTTTATAACAACAGAACTGCTACTTGCATAGCTGGTGGGACAGGAGTGAAAATTCCGTGAAGTTCCTAACTTCGCTGGATTCTCAACTAAATTATTATATTATTTTAATATTTAAACAGATCTCTCAATAAAATGATAAGGACGATCCGGTTTGTGCCACCACCATTATCAGTGGCAACATAATTAATAGTGATTTCTAATTATTACCTAAGATTATGAGACAGTAAAATTATGTACGCTTTTCTTCCAACTAAGAAAAATATAGAAATACAATCTGTATCTGCAATTCTATTCCCAGGAACGTAACCGAAAGAATAGGTGATCAAACAGGAGCTCATACCTGTGTAGTTCCATGTGGAGTGCTTGCCTGGCATATGCAAGGACCTAAGGTTGGCCTCCAGAACAGAAGACAACAGACCACACTTGTCAGTAGCCCCTCCATTCACAAATAGTTAACATGTGGAAACACGGCTGTTGCGATGCCTCGGTGGGTGAAGGAACGTATCATCCAGTCTGACCAACTGAATTCCATCCCAGAATGTATGTAGTGGAAGAAGAAACCTACGTGCACGGGGCTGTTCTTTAACCTTCACACATGGCAGGAGTGTGCACAGGTACACACACCAATCCACACCAGCACACACATATGCACAAAAAGATAACAAACATATCTAGAAAGGAGTGGAAAGCAAAAACGTAAGATATCTATAGAGTGGAATAGTATTCATTCAAAAAAAAGGGATGAAATACTGATACTTTATACAACACAAGTTAACTTTGAAAACATGCTAATGAACACTGCAATCATGGATGATATAAAATAGATACATAATTCTAAATAAGTTTTGCTCAGCATAGACAAATCCACAGAGACCAAAAGCAAATTGGTGTTGCCAGGTTCTAGGAGATAAAAAGAATAGTGAGTTACTGCCCAGAATTTTTTTTGTGTGTGTGTGTGTGTGTGTGTGTGTGTGTAAGTGATAAGACTGTTTTAGAACTAGACAGTAGTGGCATGGGCATTTCATAGCTTCTAAATACACTAAATGCCATCAAATTGTATACTTTAAAATGGTTAAGATGGCAGATAGGAGTACAGCCTCTTAGTGCAAAAAATTACAGCTCTCACCTTAACAGGAACAAGAATCAGCTCTTTCCTGGGGCCATTTTGAGTGACCAAGGCCCAGGAACACTAGATTCAGGTTACTCCAAATTTCATGTTCTAATATGGAAGCAGCTTTATGAAGTATAGTTTTTACAGAACAAATAAAGTCAGAGAGGTGGTTACAGCAAGATGGGGGAGGCTGCTCTGTAGGCCTCAGATGTGGTCTGATGACATGCTGTGTGGCTTGTGTGGAGGACAGAGAGAGGCTGCGGAGGTTGTTTCTCTCTTCCGATCACCTGGGAATCAAACGTAGGACATCAGGCTTAGAGCTGCTTGCCTTTACCAGGTGAACCATCTCGCTGGCCTTATTTTTGGAATCTTTAAGGGATTTTGAAGAAGCTGTCCAAGTTGTCCAATGTCCTGGAAACAATTTTCAAAATAGCTGAGCTCCTGAATTATGTCAGAGTACATGTGGACTGCCTCTGGTCTGGATATGCTGTGGTTTGTCTCACTGCCTCAGAGACCCAGCCCATTGCCATGCTTTCTCCTCCTCCTCCTCCTCCTCCTCCTCCTCCTCCTCCTCCTCCTCCTCCTTCTTCTTTTCCTTTTCAGAGCTCGATGGGCAGTAAGCCGTGCCCAGGAGAGGAAGAGAAGATGAAGTTGAAGTCAGCAAGATAATAACACTGGAAAAAAAAAAAAATAGAAAAGTTGCCTGAGGCTGGCAGAAGGAAGATAGAGTAAAAAGAAAGAGGGATGTTAAAGCCATGTGTTTGTTGTTGTTTTGTCAGTATTTCCTGTTGCTGAAAATAAAAGATAGTGAGCTAACAATGCTGATTATTTGCCCTATAATTATTATGGCAGTATATCTAACCCACTATCACAATGAATAAAAAACACAGGCACCTGCTAGATTTTAGAATAAATAGCCTTATTTCACCTGGAGCAAGTAAACCCCCTTTACCTCCCAGCCCCATCCCAGGCTCCCTCCCATCCATGAATACTTGCTTATTCTTATTTGGACCAGTTCCTCCATCCACTTCAGCCATGTGCTTCTCCCATGCCAACCCATGGCCTTGTGCTTCTTCCTTCTTCTGTACTGTTCCTTCCCAAGAGCCTCTCCTGTCCCCATAGCCAGCAAACCTTAGCCATGCCTGCCCCATTCACCCTGCCCAGGTGTGTCTGATTTTTATTGGTCAAACAGGAATAAGTTTTTGGACAAGGTTACAAACATTATTTTGGGGTGTGTGAGTGCCTGCTTGTAAAAGACAGCAAGCAGCTCTTGAGGAGCAAATTAATCAACAGTGAAATACAAAGTACCAGACCATGCTGTTACAGCTTCTCTTTTAAATACCCATAACTCCATCGAGCATCAAGGTTCTGGGAAGAAGCATGCTGAAGCAGGGAGAGACCCTCAGGTCTCTTGGAAGATGAAGAACTAAGCAGCCAGCTGTGTCACAGACACCAAAGCTTTTCCTGGCATTGGGTGGCATTATAGCCTGCCTGTGGCCTGTATGTTTTGTATCTCTCCACTATCCCTTTATAATTACACCTCTTAAGCAACATAGATCCTTCGTTGAATGGCGACATCATTTTCTCATTTCACTGAGTTTAAATAGAGATGACGGGGCCTATTCTTAACATTTAACAATCAAAACCAATTATGACTCTTTCTTTCCCTCCTGCAAAAAAAAACACACTAGCCCTTTCAGAATGAAGCATTTCACTGTGACATCAACAGGCCGTGAGAACAATAATAAAGTAATAAAACCTTCAGAGAAGGGAGATGTTAAGTATAATCAGGTAGGCCCAGTTCTTCAGGACTGTGGAACAGTACCATGGATTCAAAATAAAGAATAAAAATAGTTCAAAGGACAATGAACGGGCATGGGTCAGGCACACTTGTGTGTCCCCAGGCCAGCGGCAGGACCACTTGCAACAAACGCTGCTTCTGCCCCATGGAGAGCACTGGCAGACCATTGGGTGCCTCAGTGTTGTCAGGACTGTCCAGCTGTGTTTGCCTGAATAGAAAGATATTCTCAGTATGTAGCAAAGGAAAAGTGAGTCAAGAGCCATCTGACGGCTAGGTATGCAACCTAACTGGTAGAACACTGACCTAGCGTTAGTTCCTTATAAACACTGAGCTCCATTCCCAGCACCACATAAAAACCAGGCCTGGTGGCACAAGCCTGCAATCCAAGCATCTAGAAGAAAGAAGCAGGAGGATCAGAAGTTCAAGGCAACCCTTGGGTTTTTAATGATACGTAAGATTCTGTATCAGAAAGAAAGAAAGAAAGAAAGAAAGAAAGAAAGAAAGAAAGAAAGA
>NW_026592510.1:946566-1049483 GCF_907164565.1 Psammomys obesus | reverse complement strand
AGAAAGAAAGAAAGAAAGAAAGAAAGAAAGAAAGAAAGAAAGAAAGAAAGAAAGAAAGAAAGAAAGAGCCATCCTGAATATTGATTTAGCCAACTGCCCACCCATCCACTGACTCATACCCACTTCTTTCTTCTGTTGTCTGCGTTTAAACTCCCATCCTGAAAGCTTTGTCCTGCTCTGGAGTTTACTGCGTTCAATTGTTTTTCTCTAGGGCAAGAAAAATTACGCTTGTGGACTGTGAATTTGAAATCATAATAATTAGGCTACAATGCAAATTCATTAATAAAAATAGAAGCCATCACAATCAGCATACTTCAACAATAATAATCAGTAAGAAATATGTTTGTCCCTGCAGTGTAAAAGTTCAAGCATAAGGATTAGATTGGTTGCATTTTCCCTGCAAAAAGCTGTCAGTGTGCCTGAAGAAGTGGCAGTGGGTTGGCAGAGGCTGGATGAAATGACAAAGTGGATAACCTGACCCTCAGACCCCAGCCACTGTGAGGCAGGGACTCTGCCCAGGACTCTCCCTGCCTTATTTACAATAGTGCTCGCAAATCCTTGTTTAATTAATAATAGCTTTTGCAGCCTGTGAAATAGCACCCAAACTGCCAAGCCATAGAAAGCACATCTGTACTGAAGTAAGAATTCTCAAGTCTGACTTCTGGCCTTTCTGTTTACTACGTGTGAGCTGGAAACCTCACTTTCCATGTTCTTAAAATGGGATTGATATAGATTCCCAGTTATCACTGTACAAAACTCAACCCCATAGACAAGGGCCTCAACAGAAGACCAGACACTCTGAATCTGATAGAAGAGAAAATGGGAAATAGTCTAGAACTCACTGGCACAGAGTGGGGGGTGGTTCTAAACAGGACCCTGATAGCACAGGGTCTAAGACCAACACTCAATAATGGTACCTCATGAAGCTGAAAAGCTTCTGTATGACAGCCATTCATGAAAAGTAGCAGCCCACAGCATGGGAAAAGGGCCTTTGCTAATTACACACCTGATAAAGGATCAACTATCAGATGCGGTGATCAAGCTATCAGATGCGAAGATCAGTCTCCATCAGAGAAGCTTCCTCCTGCAGTAGACGGCAATTAACGCTGAGACCCAAAACTGGACAGAGACTCTGACTCTGCAGAGTCAGAGACTTCGGAGCACTCAGTTCTGAATGGGAGGTCTTCACCAAACCCTGTCCCTCAAGGCTCAGGGGTCTGTGTGGAATTGAAGGCTGAAAGATTGCGAGGACCAGAGGTGGTGCAGGACTCCAAGGAAATAGCATCGTCCAGACAAGGCAGGACAGACGGATGCACATATGAACTCAGAGCCTGGGGCAGCGTGCACAGGGAGGGCCTGCACAGGTTCAAGACAGACGGAGTCCCAGCACTGAGAGGGGGAAGCAGACACGGGGTCTAACCCATAGCAAGACGCTACCTGCAACTGATACCCACTGACGAAAAGAAAAATCTGTTTTCTCCAGTGGATTGTCACTGGGCATATCAACCACACTTCCGGGAAGGCTCCATGACCTCAAGGAGTTGACCGGCACAAAAAAATCTTTTTTTTTTTATAGTCTTTTGCTTTATTTTTTCATTTTTTGTCTTATGAATTTTTTTGTTTATTTTGATTTTTATTGTGATTTTTTTAAGACAGGCAGAGAGAGAGAGAAAGAGAGAGAACAGGAAGTTGTTGGGTAGGGAGAATCTGGAAGGAGTTGGGGAGGGAAACATGATCAAAACATTCTTTGAAAAAGATTTTAAATTAAAATAAAAACACATTAAAATGGAATCAATAGCACTAGCTTACAGAGCCACTGGTGGAGTTAAGCGGAATAGCTTATTAAGAAGGCTCTACCACAATGTCTGGTGCAGTGGCATTTGCTTAATGAATGTGGAGTCTTTTGCCCAATAGCCAAGGACGGCAAAGAGACTTTAGCGACTCGGAAAGGAAGTAACAGGCTGTGAATGCAGGTCAGTGAGAAGGCTTTAGCACAGTGCCTGGTGCAGTGGCATTTGCTTAATGAATCTGGAGTCTTTGTGTGATATCGAAGGACGGCAAAGAGACTTTTAGTGATTCAGAAAGGCTGTGAATGAAGGTCAGAGGTGGAGCATTCACCAAGCCTGAGTAAGGCCCTGGGTTCTATTCTGAGCACAGAAAACAAACGAACAAAATGCCTCAGCAACAAAATGGTAAGAATGAACCAACTGCATTGGCCATGGCACAAGTGCCTTTAATCCCAGCAATCTGGAGGCAGAGGCGGGTGGATCTCCATGAGTTCAAGGCTAGCCTGGTCTACAGTGTGAGTTCAAGAACAGCCAGGGCTACACAGAGCAACATGTCTCAAAAATGGAAAAAAAAAAAAAAAAAGAAGAAGAAGAAGAAAGGAAAGAAGGAAGGAAGGAAGGAAGGAAGAAAGAAAAGAAACGCAGACAGAAGAAGACTATTGTTAAAAAAGGAAACCAATGGATACAGTTTTATCTGTGTCTTTGGTAATTTTCAGTGCTCCCTGGTTTCATGTGACTAAGACAGCTTTCCTGTGTTATGAAATGATGACTCATTAGAGTTTGCTCTCAGGGCTGAGTGTAGCTTGACTGTAGAACCAATGCTTAACATACGTGAGTCCTGGTATTGATCCTTAGTGTTCTCATTAAGAGAAATTACCCCAATTTTATCCCAAATTTGGGAAAAATCAGAGAAGTTATCGCACGCCCTTTTTAAAATGGCACATCAGAGAACTATCTACCAAGCTCACCTGTAGACCCCTGATGCTACGGGAACTATTATTTTAGTTTACTATTCTCTGCTCATGTCTGGATAGTCATATTTCTCTCCAAATTCGTATGCTGCAGCCTCAACTCCCGGTGCAATTGCACTCAGAGGTGTCCTAGTTTGTTCTCAATGTCTCTCACAAACACCATGACCAAAAACAACTCGGGGAGTAAAGGGAATAAAGCATTTGTCTTATCTCACAGCTTACAGTCTGTCACAAAAGGAAATCAGGGCTGGAACTCAAGGTACCCTCTCGCAAGAAACCTTGTGGCAGGAGCTGAAGCTGAGGCCATGGAGGGATGCTGCTTACTGGCATGCTCTTCACGGCTCCCTCAGGCCTGCTTTTTATGCAGCCCATGACCACTTGCCTACGGGTGGCACGGCCCCCGGTGAGCTGGGCCTGCCCATCAATCGCCAGGCAAGAAAAGGAACCCCAAAGACTTGCACACAGGACATCTTCTCAGCTGAGTTTCCTCTTCTCAAATGACTCTGGTTTGTGTCAAGTTGACAGAAAACTAACCAGCCCAAGGGATATGTGAACCTAGGGAAGCGAATTAGGTTCAGTGAGGCTGAAAGAGTGAGGCCCTGATCTAATAGGAGTCAGTTCGTACAGAAGTCTGTACATACTAAAGAGAGGCCAGGAGAGCGAGGACTTGGCATAAAAAAAAAAAAAAAAAAAAAAGCAGGCACCTGAAAGGCAGAAAGAGAGCCCTCACTGGAAACAGTCGCCAAAGCCTTGATCCTGTCCCACAGTTTCAGGATGCATTCCTTTGTGAAGCCACCCAGCCATGGGACTTGGGTTTGACAGCCTGTGTTGACAGTGTACTGTTGCTTAAGGGTTTGTTAGGCATTTTGAATATTAACTTGTGGAAGATTGGTAAGCTGTTTGTGAGTTGTTCCCGGAAAGATATAAAATGTTTCTCTTTGCAAAATGAGAGCCTCCAAGGTCACTCTTGATGTTTTGGTTGTGAGCCTAGCCTTTAACAGATAAATCGTCTCTCCGGCCCTACAGTCCCTTTTGTTGACACGTAGAACATTAACCAGTCTATCTAACCTCACAATCTGAGTCTGTTTTTCCGCTTTGTAAAAGGCCATTGAGAGTCTCACCTGACTGGACACAATGGTGTGCAGTCTCTCGTACCGGTACAGGAGAGGCTTGAGATTTCCTGAATCCAGGATGCCTGGGCCAGCCTGGTCTACGTGGTGAGCCCTTCCTCCACCTCTAAAAAGGGAATCAAATAAATGGCTTCTCTTTTCCAAGGCTGCTGTAAGATCGAGTGTAGCAGGCCTGCCGGGCACTCATGCAAAGTGAGCTCTCAATCAAATGACAGTTGCTGAAGCATTTAGATTGGAGGCCCACAGGGGCATTTATCCTGGTCTACAGTGTCAAAAGATGTGAATGGGCAACAGGTAAAAGCCAGGGAATTTCACAATTTGAATTTCAAGCTCTCTTGAAAACCTGGTAAAAGCCTGGGGATAACTGAGCCTGGTCCTCTAAGTGGGTGGCATCTGGGATGGGCAGACCCTGCTCTATTTGCTGTCAGCCACACCCAGGCCCTTTTGTTTCCCTGCCTTACCTGCCTGGCCCTCAGGGGTTTGGTGCCCAGTGAAGAGCATCCTTCTCTTGTTTCCTAGTTGAAATAACCTTTGGCACAGATTCCAGAAGCCCCAGAATCAGGACCACCTAATAACAGGAGCTCAGGGATGTTTGGAGGGGAGGAGTCTTAGAGCTACACGGTTCAACCTGCCAACTGCAAAGTGTCTCCACAGAGTACCACCTCTTCCATTCGCCACGAGGGGCATGAAGGCGCATACTGCACACTTAGACAAGGCACAAGGTAGGGAAAGGTTTCTTTGACCATGCTAAGGTCAACCCACCTGTGGGATGCTCTCTGTGACTTGACAGCCCGGGATGCTGTGGGTCGGCCGTGGACTAGCCAACAGTAACAGCTAACTCCAATATAGAGATCCACCCACTGGGTATCAGCCTCAGTGCTTAATGACTGAATGAAGACTTTCATGTGTGTGGCATGGCTCTAGAAACTGAACCCAGGACTTTGCATTTGCTAAGCAAGCACTCTGAGCTTACCACTGAGCGACAGGTCCCATCCCCTTGAACTTTACTTTGAGACACAGTCTTGCCACATTGCCCTCTAACTTGTGATCCTCAGTGAGCCTAGAAGCATGTACTGCCACTCCCAGAAAGCCTATAGCATCTGGAAATGTGGGAGATGATTTTGTAGATGACAGCCTAAAACTCTGAAACTACAGACATTTAGATATATATTTGAGATAGGGTCTCATGTAGCCCAGATTGGCCCCAATTTCAACTTACCGTAGGACCAAGAATTACCTTGAATTTTTGGTCCTTCTGCCTCCATCCCCAAACTGCTAGAAGTACAGGCATGCACCACTGTTTCCGGGTCTAAAATTGTTCACTGTCCCTGGACAGAAGTCTAATCTGAACGACACTTCTCCTCGACCCCCCCCATACTGTTTTTATTTTTCTCACTTCATGTAATTACCCCACATTTTACCGAAGAGGTGCTGATGTGGCTGATTCCTGGCTCTTGTCCCAGCCACTCTACAGCCATGCGATTCCCACAGAAGGCTCTCGACCCAGCTCTGAGGGTTTCCAAGAAAATATTGATGCTCTGTGTTTCACAGCGCTTCTGAAGAGGAGGACACCAGATCCTTAAGAACTGAACAGTCTTCAGAGTGCTTCATCGTGACATCGCGCTGGGCTTCAGTGGCTGTTCGGCAAATGCAAGGCAGCATTGCTAGCTGTGCACACCCATTTACAGAGCTGGGGGTCATCGCATGCTTTTAACACCATCCCACATCACGGCCATTGCTCTGGCTTTATTTTGTGAATCAAGAAACTGCAGCCAAAGAAATGAAACGAGTTTCCTGAGGTTTTCCTGCCAGTGCTTGTCCCGCCTAAGAGACCCGCCCCGTGAACCAAGCCTGTCACCTTTGCGGTCACTCTTTCATGGGATCTATGGTTTTCCCAGTTATGAAAGTAATCTTTCATATCCACTCCAGACTTCTTCGCTGAAAAGTTAAACCCTGGCCCACTCTGTCTCTTAGTCCACCCAGGCCAGCAGCCTGGAGTCTGACAAAGGGGACAGGGAATCTTTGAAAAGGTGTTTACTGTCTCCTACCTGGTGTCTCCTGGGGGAGGGTCCCTACAATGCCAATTTTCTGGCTATTGCCAGCATTTTCTAGGACCTCACCTCAGTGGTCTGTCTCTCTAACTTCCTGCTGTAAAGAGTTCTACAAGTAGGTGTGACATTTCTCTAGAGGCTTTTAGCCCAAATAGGTCTGAACCCAATAGACCCAGGCTCCTGTTAATGAGGTCTGTCCCTCCCCCTTCCTCCCATCTTTCCTGGATGATTGTCCTCCCTTCAGCTGAGGGACACATAAGAATTCACAGGAGTTTCTGGCTTCCTGGGCTTGGGAACCCCCAGAGAGTTGAGGTCTGATTCCCCAACCATTTCAGTTGTGTAAGGCAGGGTGGCTCTTTCTATCCAGCCCAGTGTCCCGCAGTACCATGATTTGAGAATTCAGTTTCCGATGATCATGAAACACTGGGGATTTACTAGCCACCAAACCACAGAGGTTCCTGGGACAAATAAGGAACTCATGGGGCTGGCATTTCCATCTTTACTCTTGACCCCTCTGACCCTAGGCAAGCCATGCCCTCAGTGAGTAGGCTTTCTTGTTTGGCAACAGGAAGGCGATAGAATGGCAGCAGTAATGGATTTGGTAACTTTATAGACCTTTCATACAACTGTCGTGTAAGCCAGAGGGCAGCAGGTGAGGTATGGCTAGGGATGGAAGAGGGAGGACCAGAAGTCAGCTGCACAGAGACAAGATTAAAAGCACTGGACTGAACTGCAGCAGACTGTGATAGATGATACTGGCCCGACATGTAGATTTTTACTGCTTCAAAATCATTGTGAATGGCTGAGACTTAAGAATGACCAGAGAATTTTTGTTTCCCTGAGTTGTTTGAAAGCATTTTTTGTGATTTAAGATTGTGGCCAAAACAAAACAAAACAAACAAACAAACAAACAAACAAAAAATAACAGAGCTAAAAACTAAGGGAAATAACACAGTAAGCTGGGCATAGTTTTGGGCACAGTGGTATAGTTTTGACTGCATAAACCCAGGCAAGAATATGTGGGTGGGGTGTGAGGGTGTGGGGGGGTGTGGGGAGGGTGCAAACAAATAGCACAAATACCCCTGCATCTACTTCTGGTAGCGAAACTAGCAGAGGTGGTTTATATAATACCTTTTTACTCTGAAAATCACTAACTTGGACATTTTAGAAAGGACTGATAAATGGGGGGAAATGCAGCAGATGTGAAGAAAACAAATAGAATTTTCACAAACAGAACACAGAGGCATGGGTATGTTTGAAGGCTTAGTCTCATGGATAGAAGATGAGAGGCAAGGTCCCAGCATAAAAAAATAAAAAACAAACAAACAAACAAAAACAAAACAAAACAAAACAAAAACAAAACAAAACAAAAAAAAAACACTGGAGTGGTTGAAGCTACAGGAGGAGAAAGGAAGGGAACATGGCCGAGCTGAGGATAGCCCAGAGAATAGGACAGGCTGGCCTTAAACTCATGATCCTTTTGCCTCCTGAGTGAGGACTGTAGGTACAGGCTACCGCAGCTGTTTTTCAACTTTAGAGTCTTAAAATTGAAACCAGAAATTCAGGCTCATGAAGTTTTCTCGGAGGCAAGATGGCTTGTGAAACTGAACAGTTATAACAAGTCCTGGCCTTTGGGTGAAGAATTAGAGAAATGAACAGTTACAATGAATGAATGGATACACACACACACACACACACACACACACACACACACACACACACGACATTTATATGGTTGGCTGTAAACTGCAGTTTATTTGGTAAATGGTTGGTTGGAGAGAGCTAGTTAGAGGACAAGAAGGTGAACCTGCTGGGAAAGATCATCTTAGAGAAGATGAATGTTGAAGCATCCTGTATCTTCCATCCAAGTACTGACCAGGCCAGACCCATTTAGCTCCTGAGACCAGACGAGCTCAGGTACATTCATTGCCTCCCATTTCTATGATAAAACACCCAAGACGGTAATTTATAAAGGAGAGAGGTTTATTTTGGCTTATATTTCTGGAGGATGGGAATTTCAAAATCTGGTGCTAACATCTTGGCTTCTAGTGAGGGTTTCATGATGCTTCCATTCATGACAGAGAGTAGACAGCCGAATAGGTGTGTGTGAAAGACAAAACACACTAGATAACCTTGGTTCTTTTCTTTCTTCCTTCTTTTCTTCCTTCCTTCCTTTCCTTCTTTCTGTCTGTCTTTTCTTGTGGTAACTAATTTAGTCCCTCCATAAAAACAATCCACTTGCCCGAGTAAGAGGACATTATTAGTCTATAGGTCTTTCTTGACCCAAACACCTCTCAAAGATGCACCACCCCTCAGTATTATCCCTCAAAGGTCCTACCACCTCTCAGCGTTATGCTGGGGATTGTGCATCAGCATGAATTTTGGAGGGGACAAACCATATTCTGACCACAGCACATAGTGACCGCAGATGATATGAAGAAATGGACGTGTGCTTCAGCTGGGGAAATGCTATGAGCCGAGGGAGGGAGGAACAGACAGACTGTTGGAGCCCAGTTATTCACCCAGCCAGCATTGCTACAGACATCCTGGATGGTCCTGCTCATTATCCTGGTAGCTAGCTGGTAAGGGCATGGAAGTTGATGGGGCTGTCCATGAGAATTCCATGTCAGGCTGCTGAATACTTCTTCACACATTCCTGGGGAAGAAGACCAGCAAAGGTTCTGGCATGTTAAGGACAGGGATGTCCAGTTGCCAGCCTTGTGAGAATGTAGACCAGCCCTGGCCTGGAGTCTCAGGGACAGGTGAACATCCATGTCACATCAACCTCCCCAGTCATTCTTGGCAGGAAGGCTCTGGACCAGAAGTAATGTCTGAGCACTCCCTTCCTCCTGACACTCATGGTCCAGAGAGAGACCAAACAGAGCAAAGTGAATGGGCTGTGGCTGCCTTGGGAGTCTTCTCTAATTTTTTTGTAGGTTTTCTATACTATCTCTTAGATATTCACTGCTTTTGAAATCAGTAAAAAATAAATAATAATAATAATAATAATAATATTTTTACAGAGCATTAAAGTGATTCCACAGTGTATCACTGGGTGAAGAACGTTCTGCCCTCGCTCCCCTCTGAAACACGGCGTGTTGTTGCGAATTTTAAGACACGCCCCATCTTGTTTTTAGGCCTCATTCATTTGCTATGTCAAGGGCTGAGCCATGTTCCTGAGTCTCACCACTCCTCGAGGCTTCCACGGGTTTCCAGCTCTTGTCCTTAGAGGCCGCTGGGAAGAAGATCCTTTGACTGGCTTAAACTATCTCCTGCCCTTTGGACCTTCAGAAGCGTGCACATTCTCCAGGTGTGGTCATGTTTGAGAAGCAAAATACCGGGCTGGGGGCAGAGATGCTGGTGTGTGTGCTTGTGCCTTTAGGCCTCCTTTTCCCCGGGGGAGCCGCAAGCGCAGCCTCTGGTAAACCCAGTTTAGAGCAGGGGCTTACGTGGGGGCGGATAGGGAGCCGCCCTTACCGCTACCAGGGCTCTCACCTCTGGCCAAGCGTCCCACCAGGTTTTGTCATCTCCCGGGTCCTTCCCAGGAAGGAGGTGATCGTAATTAACACCTATGTGGAAACACTTCTGGGGAGGTTAAACTCCTCCAGGAATTTGCATTTGAAAGCCTAGCTGCTAATTGCGGAATGCGAGGCTTCTCTCTCCAAAGAAGAGGCAGGCAAAGCAAGTCTGGTAAAGAAAAGAGGGGATTGTCCAGCCCCCCCCCCCCGCCATGTGCCCACCCCGGACATTCTGCTTCCAAATCTGGTGCAGAAACCGGGGAGCAGGGGATCCCCCAGAATATTGATTTTCTTTCCAAATCCCGGAGTTTCTGGAAGTGAAGTCCATTCCTGAGGTAGCCTGCGCGCCTGTACCCTGGAGCCCTCAGCAATCCTTCCAAAACGGCCACCCAGCCCCTGGATAGCCTTCAGTGCAGATGCTAGTCCAAGGACCGTTCCTGTGTTACACAAAACAGAACTCCGCTGTTGGCCATATGTGGAGTATGCCGGTAACATGGCCCTTGGAAGGGTGAGGCAGGGTCGCTGTGAGTTTGAGGCCAACCTAGGCCGTAAAGAGAAAGCTTTTTTCAAAAACCAAGGGGGAGAAAAAAATATATATATATTTTACCTACTGAGCCCACATTAGCCCCAAACTCATGTCAATCCTCCTGTCCCAGTTCCTCTAGTGCTAGGTAATACATGTATAGAAACACCTCGGGTTCTGAAGTGAAAGTCAACTGCCCTGCCACACGCAGCACGGGGCCTGGGCGACCTCCTTTCTCTCTGTGTGGGTAGACACGCTCCTGACTGTAAATGTGTATACTGAAGACATCTTGCTGCTTTGTTCTTTCACAAAGTCATACTTTCCAGTTCTACCATTTTCTCAACGCAAGACATGACTAACTTTCTTGTGCTCAATCTCTTCTGTAAAATGAGAATAGACACACTTCCTGGCGGGGCTGGTTAATTAGACCTGTGCCCGAGGGCGTGTGCCAGAGCTCTGGAAGTGGGAGCTGGCTGGGCGCAAAACCCAGCTCTCATTTCAAAGGGGGGAAGAGAGCTTACTCTAGGGCCAGGAACGTGGACTCAGATTCCCCCAAATGCCGTGTTCCAGTGTGGAAGTGGCTTCAGGGAGTTTTTACAGTTACAGAGTTTAAGAAATGACAGATGGAGATGCCCTTCATACAGGCTGCTGGGAACACCAGGCGGGAGGCACACAGCAAAGTAGAGGCAATCTAGGCTGGGGGCTGCAGGTGCTGCCTGATGACTTCTTTAGTTTTGGGGGGGAGTCCATGAAGTTTATGGTCTCTTAAGGTTTTACTAAAGGGTGTTAGGTCAGACACTGTGGTTCCTAGGATTAAATATTACCCCGAGATAATTTGGCTCAGGATCTGCAACATTCTAACTTTCCACAATCAGAAAGTCTTAATCAATCAACCTTGTAGAATTTTCAACACAGATACGGGTTTTTGTTTCTCCTTGAGAACTTCAGTTTACAACTGGTTATAATTATTAATAACTATTATGTTATTTATTGGGTTAAAAGTAATGGGCTTTTGCCTATTCACTCAATAGAACTTAAAGATCTTAAATCTTTGTTTTTAATGCATGCGCAAATGCGCATGTGAGAGAGAGAAGAGAGAGAGAACGTGATGGTTTAATGGGGAGAATTGGGACTCCTGTTTGGCAGCTGAGATGCTAGCCCGAGGAAATTCAGAACAACAGCTTCCGCCTCCTGCTTCAACTTCCAGTCTACCAGGCACTCGGAGGTCCAGGCCCTTGACTTTGGTTAAGGCTTTCAACAGAGGTCTAGAAGCTGGTGTTTTTACTCCAAGTCAGAGGCTGAACTGCAAACAACGTGAAAGTGACAGCCCGTGTGCACACACACACACACACACACACACACACACACACACGCACACACGCTCACTGCAGGCCTGGTTCTGTGCGCAGATCAAAGCCCTGCTCCATTACATTTCACCTCGTTCTCACTTCTCAGGGCTGTACATTCACACACATACACACACACACACACACACACACACACACACACACACACACGGGGCGGGGGGAGAGATTCTTTCTGGGTAAAACATGCCTTTGGTTTGCTGTTTTAGGCCTTGGACAGCTCTACAATCATCGAGTTCCGCATGGCAGAGCCACCCTGTCTGCAGTCTTAACACGCTGTGCTCAGAAGAGCCCGAAGACACAGTGTTGTAAAGTCAGGAACCAGGAGCATCAGATCAATTATTCTAGGTAACGAGGGACACATCTTTTGGGAGGAAGCTTCCTGTCACCACAGCCCTGGGGTCTCTGGGCTCTAGGCAGCCCAAACCCATGCAGAGCACCAAAGGCAGCAATGCCTGTGGTACTAAGAGCCCTAGGGCGTTCACAGGACAGGGCACAGTGTGGACTCAGAAAGCTCTGTGCTGTGCATCTGGCCTAGTGGTGGGTTTCTAGGCAGGCTTCGCTTTCTAAGGAAATGCCTGGAAGTCTTCACACTGAAGAGCTGGTCCAGAGAGGGCAAAAGCAGCAACGACCATCCTAAGCAAATGCACAACGAACAATCCACACATACAAAAAAATCAATTACAGGAGACATTGCCTAATGGACCGGAGCGGTACCATTGTGACTTCTGCCCTGCACCCCTGGTTCTTTTGTTTTGTGAATAGTCTGTTCACACACTTATTTTGCTATTCTTCTGTTGAGCTGTATACATAGATCTTGCTGATGGGTGTGGGTTCTTTGTAAACCAGGAAGCTCTTTTCTCTGCAGCCTCCAGCTCAGCTTCCCAAGTCCTGGATTATAGATCCTCTCACTGCTCACGGCAGTAACCATTTCATCAGCCACAGATTACAAACTGGTCCCCCAGTTTCCTTTATATCATTTGTTGGTTGCCTACGTTGTTGCTATACAGACATTGCACCTTTTGTTTTGTTTTGTTTAGTCAGAGCCATCAAATTGCTGGGAAATGGTGGCTAAGACAAGAGAATTCTGAGTGAGTTCCAGGCCAGCCTGGGCTACACAGTGAGGTTCTTAAAAAGAAAGGGGGTGGGGGAAGCATGAATTCTTTTAGGTTTGTTTTCTTGTAATCAATGTAGAAATTTCCTCTCCACACTAGTTGATCAATTTGATTATCTTCCCGGGGACACTTTCTCATTTTTCTCATTTTTAAGGTTTAAACTCTTGATCCACCTGAGATTTATTTGATGTTGAAGACTCAAGTAAAAGTGTAATTTCCTTTTGTTCTCTAAGATTATCAAATAATTTCTCACTAAATATTTTCACTAAATGTCTCTCCATCACAAGTTTCACTTCTAGATGTGCTCACCCCCCCTCGGGTGCCCTCTATTTTATGACACTGCCCTCTCTCATTTTCTTCTCACCATCTCTCTCCAGGCTTGCTGTGTAGCTTAAGCAGGCTTCGAAGCTCCCGGCCTCCCTGCTCCCTGCTTCTGCCCCCACAGCACATCACGGTGCCCGACTGCCGTAAGCTTTTACATTTCCTGCTTCAGATCCTATTTTGATATCCAGTAGGAAGATTCTTCCCTCATTACCTCTGAGCTTTTTCAAGTCATTTTTACACATTCATGTTTCCAGATAGGTTCAACATCATTTTATCAAGGTCTCAGTGCTCTTGACATTCAACTGTAAGTGTATTGAGTTGTGGGTTAACTCAGGGAGTTAGCCAGAAAAAAGGGCTGCTTTCGCACTCACCTCTGTTTTCTTTCTTATAACCCTTTGGGCTTTAAAAGTATCTTTCACCCCTGCCCCCCAGCTCCTGCACACTTCTTATGGGAGGCATACCCGGGACCATCTATCCTTTCAGCTCTCCCAACAGATAAAGTACACGTGCCATGTTTTACTTCTCTGTTCTGTTCTGAGCCGGGGCCTCCCACACATCAGGTCAGGCATCTGTCTGAGTTGGACCTCCTGCCCAACCATGCTTCTTTCATTTTCTGATTGGGATGACTCATAAACAACAGTTCACCTTCTCCGGGACTCAGTTTCCTGGTTTGTAAGGAAGGGAGCTGGGCTGGAGAGATAGCTTAGAGGTTAAAGAACAAGTGCTGTTCTTTTAGAGGACCAGAGTCCAGTTCTCAGCATCTGAATCCGGTGGCCCACAACTGCTTGTCTAGCCTCCTTGGACATCTGCACTCCTATATGCATACGTACACACAGTTAAACACATACATGTATTTGTGTGCACAGGTGGCACACACACACACACACACACACACACACACACACACACACACACACCAGCCTTATCCCTTATCCCAGAGGGATGCTCCTCAGCAGCCCCTGAAGCTAAGCAGCTGGGGGCTCTGAGGTGGTCTTCATGTGGGGATTTTTTTAGGAATAGCTTTGCCCTCATTGCATTTTCATGAGAAAGACCCTGGGTCACCTCAGTGTCTCTGGTCCCAGCTGTGCAAACAAATACCTAGGTCAACCTTAATTGGAGCCCTCTGTGAGTCACTCTTAGGGACTGTGCCCAAACCCTCCCTCGGGGGTACCCCTGCAGCATGCTCAGCAGCTTCTCCTGCATCTTCCACGTGCCAGGTCCCAAGCCAGCCTCTGGGTGGCCTCATGGGCAGCTTATCAAGGTGGATGGTGTAGGATCACTAGAACCACCAAGTACAATTTGTGTTTGAGGGTTGGTTTGAGATATTTTTTGGGGGGGAGGGAGGTCCAAAGAAACTTGGAGGCGTTTTGTTCAGGGAGAAGACACAGACGGGATTCAGCGAGATGCTGCCCTTTAGCAGGCATTAGGAGAAGATGCCTAGACAGAGAATATTTCTCAGAGAAATTAAGAATGTCATCTGGCCAGCTGGCCAGGTCACCAGTTCAACCTCCTATCCAGAGCGGAATCCCTTCCATGCTTTCTCCCCTGCCCACCATTGCACCCCACCGTGTTGATGGCTGGGTGACAGGCTCGCACTCCCGGCTAATTCCAAGAGAGACACATTTACCATTTAGCCTAATTGTTTCTCCAATTGAAAGCTAGCAGATAAGCACTGAGTTCTTTCCAATGCAAAAGAAGCTTGAACCAGAAGAAACAGACCAAAGGCAAAAGAAAGCAAGGGCTGGCCTAAGCTGGCTTTGGGGACTTGCATCATAATGCATTTGAGTTAATTTGACTGGTGGGGGTGCTTAGTTACCCAAACACTTTAATAGGATTGAGGTTGGCTACTCTCAGGCCTTGCCCGGATAAGAATGGACTAGCTAAGCCCTCTTTTCTTTAAGCAAACAGCTCCCACACTTGTACAGGCCAAAATAATTAAGTAATTAGCAAAGGCATTTGTCAAAATGCCCGGTGGGGCTGACCAAAATGACAGCTTTGAGAAGGCTTGCAAATAGCATTTTCTCTGAGCTCTGAATAGGGGTCAGGCTTGGAGCCCGTAAGTGAGCGCCTGACTGGGACTCTGGGGTCCCACCACAACCTTTGGGGTTCAAGTTCACTTCCCTGTGGCAAAAGGCAAGCTCCTATTTCTAAGGGGGCCTTCTTGAAAGGCCTTTGGAACATCAAAGGCCTCTCACTTTGCAGAGACTAAGTAAAAAATAAGGGAGTCATTTTCTTTTTCAAAGAATTGAAACCGTTAGGCAGCCAAGTCCAGGGTGGAAAAAAACATTTGTGGTTTACTGAAATTAAACTACAGGAAATGGCCAAAGGTTACAAAGCAGTCTGCAGTACTTATTTCATCCCTACTGTGTGCACAGAAAGCTCTGAGGTTTTCTGGAGGACATGAGGGTCTCCACACAGAAGAGGTCTGCCTATCATGAGGAATTCAGGATGGGGAGAAAGGTGAGGCTAACAAGAGTGCAGCTGTGCATTTTCAGGGTTCACAACAGCCCCACTGTGTGGTTGTGTCACCGTTCATAAAACAGGTCAACAGGGATAAGAAACAGATTTCAGGTAAAACTACAGGACACAAGAGGCTTTGGATATGGAGACCCAGAGATTAGGGAAGCTCCCTTTTTTGTTCCTGAGTTTGATGAAGAATGGACAGCCATCTTGAACTGTGGTTGGATGGAAGGTAAATGATCTTCTGGGCATAGCACTGGGTGTATGTAATCTTAGCATTCAGGGGAAGGCAGGAGGTGAATTTTAAGCTAGCCTGGGCTCTAATAGGAAGACCTTGTCAAGACCAGGACAAGAGAGAGGAGGAGGAGGGAAGGAAGGGAAGAAGAAGGAAGGAATGGCCAGAAAAGGGGGTAAAGAGGGAGAGAGGGTATGGTCTGAGGTAAAAGAACAGATGGAAGGGGACACCCAGCAAGGCCAGGCTTTCACATTCTCCTTGGTCTCTCTGGATGCCATTTCTTCCACCTTGTTCAGGTCACAAGAAAGAACTGAGAGAAGGTCACCAGATTTAGGCGATAAGGTTGGTAGCTGAAGAGTGATGGAAGGATGATATTTTAAACTGGGTAAGGAGGCAGGTGCCTGTAACCCCAGAAACCAGCAGTCTAAGGATTGCCAGAAGTTTGTAGCTAAACTTGGGCTATACAGTGAAGTTGAGGCTAGCCTGGGCTACATAGTGAGACCTTGTCTTAAGGGAAAACCAAGCCAAGCTGGGTGTAGTGACACATGCCTTTAGTCCTAGCAGAGGCAGGCAAATCTCTGAATTGAAGGCTAGCCTGGTCTACAGAGCTAGTTCCAGGACAGCCAGGGCTACACAGAGAAAGCCTGCCTCAAAGAAACCAAGAAATACCTGGGTGGCTGTGGCACATGCCTTTAATTCCAGCACTCAGGAGGCAGAGGCAGGAAGTTCTCTGTGAGTTCAGGCCTTCCTGGTTGACAGAGCTAGTTCCAGAACAGTAAAGGCTACACAAAGAAACCCTGTCTTAGAAAACAAAAACAAAATAACAACAACAAAAGAAGAAGAAGAAGAAGAAGAAGAAGAAGAAGAAGAAGAAGAAGAAGGAGAAGGAGAAAGGGAGCCAAACCAAATCAAAATAATGTTTTTAGAACAGCTCTGGAGAAGACAGCAGAGTCCAGTTCAGGGGCGGAGGTGGACCAGGTTTTCAGATTCTGGGTTTTTCCTGGAGGATTGACAGCTTTGAGAGGAGGTCAGGAAAAACTGTCCCTGAGAAAGAGGAAAAGATGAATGGGAGGTTGTGAAAAGTGTGACACCTGATGTTTAGAGAGAAGCAGTTAGAGGTCAGGTGTGGTGGCACACGCCTTTAATCCCAGCACTCAGGTGGCAAAGGCAAAAGGATCTCTGTGCATAAAAAGTTCCAGGACAGCCAGGGCTCCATAGTGAGCCTTGTCTCAAAAAAGAAAGTGAGGGAAGGAAGGGCTGAAAAGAGGGACTGAAGAGATAGGTTGGTAGCTTAGGAGCACTGGTAACTTTCAAGAAGATCTGGGTTTGA
The DNA here is from genome assembly GCF_907164565.1 of Psammomys obesus. Classification (NCBI taxonomy): domain Eukaryota; kingdom Metazoa; phylum Chordata; class Mammalia; order Rodentia; family Muridae; genus Psammomys; species Psammomys obesus. Next base: position 1,032,675 of record NW_026592510.1, on the reverse strand, counting down.
ACCCCAGCACCCATGCTGAGGCCAACACTCATCTGTTGTAACTATAGTTTCAGGGGATCCGGCACCTTCTTCTGGCTTCTGAGGGCACCAGGTACACGGTGCACAGACATACACATAAAATAAAACTAAATAAATCTTTAAAAAACGAAACAGAGAAGCAGTTAGCCCATATAACCTGGGCCTAAGGTGGAGGCGAGACAAATGGAGTGAGTTCTGTGGGTGAAGGCAAGGAAGATCAAGGACCAGGCCGGAGTCCAAGGTGGCTAGGCTGAGAAGACCAACTGAAGATCAGGAAACATGAGGTAAGTAGGTGGTTCAGGGATGGGGTGATAGGGAGTTAAAGGCTTGGAAGTTTAAGTCTTGGGGATGGCGTTTTCCATAGGGCATAAGTGGTGTGGGGGCTGGAGGTGGGAGGTACCAGGGAGATGCACAATGAAAAATTAAAGGACCTCAGCAGGACCGTTTGACATTGTTAGTTCCTGAAGTTTTCTGGAAACAAGGTCAAGGAAGGTGGAGAACACGGCGAGAGGGTGAAGTAAGAGAGCAGGAAGTGGTAGTCAGGGTTTCAGGAGGAAGAGTTGTGCTGGAGGACAAAAAGGCAGCCTTTGTACACGGCTCATTTTAGAGTAAGTGAGAATGGGGGGGTGGGGGGGCTTTGATAGTAGGTGTTATCAACTGAATGTTTAAGTGCCTCCAGACCTACCTGTTGAAACCCAACCTCTGCTACAAGGGTATCTGCAAGTAAGCCCATAGGGGGAGGGGCTCTGGAGAAGAGATCTCACTCTTTCCACCATGTAAAAACACAGCGTAAACCGTAAACCGGGCCTTTGAACCCAGAAGCTGTGTTTGTAAGAGTGCTAACTCAGAAGTCATGTTTGCTGAAAGGCTCGGGCTCCTCAGCTGGGCCCACAAGCTAACCAAAGGCAGGATGGAGCAAAGCCTGGCATCTCTACCTTCACCTCACATTATCCTCTGCCCTGGATCGCCTGCTTACCTCTGTACACCGCCATCTTAATCACTCACAGAGCATCTATCTAGAAACCAGTGATACCTAACCTATCTTAGTTCCCCCCTCCAGGTTGAAAGCACAGAGATAAGAGTGACGGAAGCATCTTACAAGGTCCTGTTCCAGACCTCCAAAAGGTGCCTGAAGGTCTCCATTCCAAGACCTAACCCTGCAATCACCTTAGATTACAGAAACAGCAGAGGTTTGCAGACAAGGGCAATTATCTGTGAAGGCAAGGCTGAACTTTGGATCACGGCTAATCATCTCCCAAGAACAACAAGGATCTCTCTAGTAATAAGGGCTACTCCTGACCACCCTGCAGGAGAAGAAATGTCCATGACCCTCCAGACCACACTTTGACCAGAGCTGTTTAATTACCCATGTTATTTGGCCCTCAACAGGATGGTACCATTAAGCCTAAATCTCATGTTAATATCCCAAAGATAGGCCTGGGGTCACCAGACCCTCTATCTGTTTCCCCGTCCCACTCTGAGCACACTGATCAAGTCTCTTTTCTGTTTATTATTATTATTATTGACAACTCCTACCTCTTTAATTGACCTATTGGGGCAGGGCAGAGCTGAGTTCTTTGGGACTCCTGGAGCTGGAGTTTTGCTCAAACACTTCATGAGCAAACTCTCACCAGACACAGAGGAACCTGCCCTGACCTTGGGCTTCTCAGCTCCCAGAACTGTGAGGTATAAATTTCTGCTGCTTATAAGCCACTCAATTTTAGGTATTCTGTTCATTAACCCTGAAAGGCTCAAAGGGGTCATCCCTCTTGATTTCTACTGATGGCTTTCAATCAGTAGATCCCAGAGAAGTCACTGGATTCTTATCTCTCCATCTTGTTTTCCTTATCTACAAAGGAAAACCCCGAGGTGTGCCTGTGAAGATGGTAAAAGGCCAAGATAGTGAAGACCTGAGTCCTAAGTTGTAGCTCTGAGGGGCGTCTCGGCAGGCCAGCTGACCTTACAGACCAGGAAAAGGAGACTCAGCAAGGTCACAAGGCAGGACAAACAGTAGAGTTCTAGCGCTGGTCATTTAAAGCGTCAGGCTTGCAGGCAAGGTTCTAGACGCCAGAATCTGTGAGGTCCCCAGTCAGGCTGCCATGGGATGCAGGATGGTGTGTGTGAGAGCGTGTGTGTGTGTGTGTGTGTGTGTGTGTGTGTGTGTGTGTATGTGTATGTGTGTGTGTGTGTGTGTGTGTATGTGTATGTGTGTGTGTGTGTATGTGTGTGTGTGTGTGTGTGTGTTAGTATTTTTAGTGACTTGTTTGGCCAGCTAAACATGCTGTCTACACGGGAAGAGACACTGACCATTACTTGCAGTTCATCTGAACACTAGGGACCAGCTTCCCTCCTTGGCACACAGGAAGTGCAGAGCCCACTTAGCTCTCCAGCTTCCAGGCTCAGAGTTTGAGTGAGGACAAGTCTCAGGATCCACCTCTGCAGCTGACTGGCCACATGGGGCTGAGGAAGCCAGGTTGACAACAGAGGGTTCAATCCCCACTCCACTTGATCCAAAGATCCTTCACCTGTGATGGCGACAGTGTCTTCTTTCTCCACGGAGGATTCGATAACGGGTCGACACCAGCACCTCCTCTGTCCCCACACTTTGATCACATGTCAGGTATGACAGCAGACACAGACTCACCTCTATGCAGAGCTGAGTGTCTTTCTAGAAAGTGCTACAAGAAAGGTGAGGGACTAAGAAGATGAGCTCCGTGCCTCCCTCTGTGCCCCGCTAATGCCCATTTGCTTTGGCACTTCAGAGGGAAGAAAGCCATTCTTAGATTGCAGCCCCAAGGTGCATCCAATCTCAGGTGTGGTGGTGGCCCTGGGGATTGTGGGGAGGGGGGGGGCAGGTCATGGCTTGCTGCAAATGCCCTCATATTTTGGGTGCTCACCGCCAGCAGGAGAAACCTTCTGCATGGAAATTACTTTAATTTGCAGTTGACAAAAGGCAAATTGCTGGCATTTTTTGCTAGGAGCCTGGAATGTAACCTTGTACTACTGCCCCAGACATTCCAGGTGGCAACTTCCATTAGCCGGCCCAGCTTTTCAACTTCAAGCAGGCCGTAAGAAAAAAGAAGCTAAGTTGGTTTGTTTTTTTTTTTTTTTTTTTTTTTTTGGGGGGGGGGGACGACACGGAACAGCAAACCTGCAGTTGTGATTTAACTCCACAGGCTCCCTCACTTTGAATCCTCTAACCTCTGCCGTTCTCGATAAGGTAGAGAGCATTCGGTCCCATGGTTGGTTTCTAGCCTTCATTGTGCCCTGCCGCGCAGTCTGCAGAATAGTGATTTTTAATTGTATGAAAGACCCTTCTGATCTGGTAGACTGTGTGTAAACTGACTGACTGTGAGATCAAGGGAACAGATCTCTGCCTCGCCTCCTGGCAGGAGCCAGGGGATTCGGTAGGGTTTCTGGATGAGTGAATGAATGGGTGGTTTCCAGTTTTTCTCAAGACTGGAGCATTTTTGTCTGTCTCGTCAAAAACTTCCAGAGCATTCCAGAAGAAAGGGCATCCTTTAGATGCGGTGGTGTTGGTCACCTTCCACTTAAAATATGTCCCAGAGATGCCTGTCTTGGGTGGGGTTCCGAGGAATGCAGACTGAATGGAATGCCTTTTGTGCCAACTGAGAACCTGAGGATGATGCTGCCATCTCGTGGACAGTGTTTGAAATACACTTCTGTTTCTTCCCGAGGAATCTGGCCCATTCTGCAACAGAGTATTTTCCTTTGCAAAGCATTAGGTCATGTTTCCATCCTTATTTCTGTTCTTCTTCGGAAGTAACAACAAGTATCGTAATAGTAATAATATCATATTTTGAGTTTTAAACAGCTGAGGAGGACCAATATCCGAGCCCAGTCCATGTGCTTTGACCTAAGTCTTGGCCATTTATGCCACTCTTTCCTTTCTGCTTCCTTTTCTTCTTCCTCTGTCAAGGCCTGGTGTGCTTACGGTACACATGATCACAGTATGTCTCAGCGATTTGCTTCCCCAGTGACAGGGATCTGAGAACTTGTCAAAGCTATTGAGTACAGATTTCAAAAACGAAATCATTCATTCATGTTTCGCCGTGCTGTGTGAATCTAGGGCATCACACTTGCCAAGCAGACATTCTCAGTTGAGCTACATCCTTGACCTCTGAGTACAGCTATATTTGACCTGTGTGCACCGACTGTGTCTAAAGCTTTGTGAGAGATTAGGGAAATGCAAACATCTGTTAAATTGGGGTATAGGTATGCCTCTGTATGTGTGTGAGTGTGTGTATGAATGTTCCTGGAATATATTCTTTGGGTTGTTTGTTTGTTTTTGTTTTGTTTTAAGAAAATCGATATGTAGACCAGGTCAATCTCAAAGTCACAGAGACCTGGGTGCCTCTGCCTTCCATGTGTTCAGTTAAAGGTGCAGGTACCACGTCCGGTCCTTTTGAAATATATTCTAATTGAAAATTAATGTAGATATATATATATTTTTAGCTGGGTGCTAAGAAGCTGCATTCGTTACTTGCAACCTCACTTTTACGTGATTCAGTCTTCCCAGAACTGCTCAGGTGAACTGTAACCATTATTTAAACAGTTGTTTTATTGTTTTTAATTACATATGTGTGTCTGTGTGTGGGTTTGTGCACGCGAGTGCAGGTGCTCAGGAACCCAGAGGTGTTGGATGCTCCTGGAACTGGAGTCGCAGGTGGTCTTGAGTCAGGTGATGTAGGGGCTGGGAATTGAACTCAGGTCCTCGGGAAGAGCAACAGGCATACTTAACCACTGAGCCACCTCTCGAGCCTACGATGTAAGCATTGTTCAAATCATACCTGCACGCCTTGTGGGGCTCTTGACACGTGGTTGCTCCTGTGAGAAGCCATTTGCTTGTTCCTGGGGGTGGGAGGGAGGAGCAGCAGTCCTTGGACGGAGGTGCACAGCCACATCTACCACAGGCTCTGCCTTCTGAGCTGAACTCCCCAACTGTAGCTTCTGTGTTTGATAAAACCTTTGAGCAGCTAAAAAAAAATTTCTGTGTGTTAGATGGAATCAAAAGTTAAGTTTTTAAAAAAGCTTGTGTGATGGAATACATTTATTTATTTATTTAATTTTTTGGAGTAGAACAATTTATTCTTTCTTTTCTTTTTATTCATTTATTTTATTTATTACAGTTTATTCACTTTGTATCCCAGCTGTAGCCCCCTTCCTTGTCCCCTCCCTCTTCACCTCCCCCAGTCCACTGATAGGGGAGGTCCTCCTCCCCTTCCATCTGACCCTAGCCCATCAGGTCTCATCAGGACTGGCTACATTGTCCTCCTCTGTGGCTGGTAAGGCTGCTTCCCACTCAGGGAAAGGTGATCAAAGAGCCGGCCACTGAGTTCATTTCAGAGACAGCCCCTGTTCCCATTAACTAGGGAACCTACTTGGAGACTGAGCTGCCATAGGCTACATCTGTGTATGGAATACATTTATAAATGAGACTTTCAAAAAGCTTTAGACCTCTAGGTACATATATTTTGTGGGTATAAAGGACATTTGTAGAAAGCATTCCCAGAGCACCCATACACTGCCCTTTTTTATAGAGACAATGCCACACGCAGTAACTCAATTCAGAACAGTTATCCTTTCCACTTTATTCCAGAAGAGGGGACAGGCTCATTCACCAGGCCAGGTGCTTCAGAAACAACATCTCTGTTCCTAGTCCACCCAGGTAGATTTCACAGCTGTAAGAACCAGAAATACTGTGGGTAGGGCTACAGACAATGGAAGGACAGAAGATATAAAGAGGCAAAGAGAGAGGAAGAGAGGAAGGGAAGGAGATGGGATGAGAGCTAGAGGTGAGAGAGGGAGAAAAATGAAGAGCCAAGGGCAGACCAAAGCTTGAGTGAAGCTGATGGAGCTGAACCCTCAAGGTTAGGGGGACCCCGGCAGTGTGCTGAAAGCTTGGAATCAGCTCAAACAAAAACCACCCTGCAGAGAGATCCAGCCAGCTTTCTGTGTGTCCCCAGAACTGGCATCTTTGTTTTTGGTGTTCAGAAGATTGCTGAGAATGGACTGTCAATTGTCAGCCATTCAGTGTTATCAAGCTGGCTGTGCCGGGCTTGTGAGCACTTGTGAGCTGGTGTGCCTGGGACGGGGGCTGTCTGGTGATGGTGTACCTGGGACCCGGGTGCTGTCTCAAGTGAGAACATCCTCTTTACAGAGAAAGCTGGGTCCCCCCAGAGGCCACTCCCAAATCACATCCGGTCTGCAGACAGCCCTCCTGAAGACTTCTGCAGTCATCACCAACTTGACCTTCAGGGAGACCTTCCTGGAGAGCGAATCTTTAATTCTCTTCAGCCCCTTCGTCACCCTGTAAAAGTCTGGTGGAAACGAATACCTTAATTTAGGAATTTAAAAGATGGTCTCTTCATCACAGGTACATATGTCAGCCAGATTGAAACCTTTTGAAGGATTAGTTGTTGGGATTATGCTTTTTGTTTTTAAGAGGCCCCTCTGTACTATACTAATAATAAAAATCCCAGCCAGCCTCGGTTGTGGACTCAGCAAATGTAGGAACTATAGTGCAATTTTGAGAAAACTTTTTCTTCAACTCTGCTGTGTGTAGGGATGGGTAGGGGTGGGGTGTGTTGGCCTATGTGCTCACAGCATCAGGTCTCTCTCTCTATCTGATCACTCTGTACTTTATATTTGGAGACAGTTTCTCCGAACCTGAAGTTTGCTCTCTCAGCTAGACTGACTGGCCAGCGAGCTCTGTGATTTGGCTCGGTCTCCACTCCCACCCATAGGGACCAGGTCTACCTTTTAGGTAGATGCTGGGGAACAAACTCACGTTGGAGCTACAAGCATTTTACCCTCTGAGGAGTCAAATCCATAACCCTCTTTTAAAAAATGATTTATTTTTATTTTTTACGTGCATTGGCGCTTTCCCTAGGTGCATGTCTTCGTGAGGGTGTCGGATGCCCTGGAGCTGGAGTTACAGATCGTTGTGAGCTGCCATGGGGGTGCTGGGAATTGAATCAAGTAATCTAGAAGAGCAGTGGGTGCCTGAGCTGTTAGGTCATCTCTCCAGCGACCCCACCTCTCCTCCCTTTTTGTTTTCTTGAGACAGTGTTTCTCCGTGTAGCCTTGGCTGTCCTGGAACTCACTCTTAGACCAAGCTGGCCTGGAATTTATAATGATCCACCTGCCTCTGCCTCCCGAGGGCTGGGATTACAGGCGTGTATAGTTTGTGGTGGTGTGCTTGTTCTGAAACAGACCACTCTCTGGTGGTGCGGGCTGACCCCGGCCTCTGTTTCCAAAGTGCTAATTACCATTATGGGCAGGAGCTGCTCCACTGAGTCTCCGTCCTGCGAATTTTGTACTCTGTGTTTGTTTTTGTTTTTATTCCCCTGGGGATCTCAGTAGTTTTATAAACCAAGTGAAAACGGCTACATTTCTCTGTTGGCTTGTTTTCCTTGATGTTTTAAGCCATTTTCAAAATCTAAATCTGAACAATTGCACCCCACTTTACGCAGTCTCCTCTTTCCTTTCTTTCAGTCCTGTGAAATTCTATTTTACGGTTGATTTGGCCCCACCCCCTTCTTCTCTGTGAACGAAGTGAAAGCCCTCCTCCTTTAAAAGGAATGTGAAATTTAATTTTTATTTTAAAAATAATTGTATTATTTTAGTAATTGATGAGATAATAAAATGGATGTGTAGAGCTTAGTAAAATGGCAACGGTCGCTTTCAGGACATTCTGAGTACATTAAATTAAAACATTTAAGTGCATTTTAAGTACATTCTGTAAGGGGAGTATTTGAGGAATCACATTTTTAAGTGAAAAAAGAAAAGGCCAACTACATACTTCTTTTTGAAAGATGTTAAAGAATTTCTTTGCTTCTTCAAACAAAGGGAAACTCTGGATGCCACAGGAGACTCTCAAAAGAGACCTGCTCTCTCTCTCTCTCTCTCTCTCTCTCTCTCTCTCTCTCTCTCTCTGCTTTCTAAGATGCTCTTGAGATCCAGCAATCAAGACTTAGGGAAGGGGGGACTCACAGGGATATAGGAGTCTAAGGAAAGGGTTCAGGGTCTGGTCGGAGGCTTTCAGACCCTGCTGGGAGTGTGTGCACGCAAATGGTCCTACCCATCCAGGAAGCAATTGGCAGCAAGTCTTAAGGGCTTTCAGTATGCTCCTGCCCATTGGCTTAGGCATTTTCCTTCTGCGGATTCGATATTTTAAAGAATAATGAGAAAGTCATGCACCCATTCAACAATGGCTGCTCTGTCTCAGGTATAAATTTGAGTGAACCAAATCTAGCATCATCTCTGCCCTTGTGATATTCATGATTTAAGAGATCCAGGGATCTTTGGCCATGGATATTTAAGGAGGGATTGTAAATAGCAAAGAATTGAAAATGAAGTATTTCTAAGAACAGGGAAATTCGTTAACCCAGAGCAAATCACTATGAAAAGATTATTTTTTATAGTGCTAGGGATTGGTATGATGGACTGCTAAGCTACTATCCCCCATGCTGTGGAAAAATGCTTATGAAATATAATTTTTAATAAGATTTTTTTCTCCTTTTTGGTTTTTCGAGACAGGTTTTCGAGACTCACTTTGTAGACCAGGCTGGCCTTGAACTCACAGAGATCCACCTCCCTCTTCCTCCCTGAGTGCTCGGGTTAAAGTTGTGATACACACCTTTAATTTTAAGTGGGGGGGGGAGCAAGACATAAAACTAGACTAAGGTGTTATAAAAGAAAATCCAGGGAAGTCATGAGGGCAGGACTCCAATTTTATATATTTTGAAAATAGAATCGAAGGAAGTAGTACAAAATATTAGTATGAGTACCTCATGATAATAACATTATGGACGTCTTAATTTTCTTCTTAAACTATTTTTTTTGTTGTGTCTTTTCAAGTTTCTGCAATGAATAGAATTACATTAATTTTAAAAATTATTTTATTTTAAATTGTGGTGTGTGTGTGTGTGTGTGTGTGTGTGTGTGTGTGTGTGTGTGTGAATACACCTGAGTGTGGGTACCCAGAGAGGCCAGAAGAGGCCATCATATTTCCTGGAGTTGGAGTGGTTGTAAGCTGCCTATATGGGTGCTGGGAACAGAACTCTGCTCCTCTGTAAGAGCAGCAAGTGGTCCTAACCTTTTGAGTCATTGTTTTGGCCCCGTTTTAAAATCTTGAAAGTGATGGTTTAAAAATAACAGTTATAGGAAATGTGTTCAACTTTCCACGATGTGGTACCGAAAGAGTGATGGCTCCCCCCCCCCCCCCCCCCCCTGCAGCACACCTTTTATCAGGCCTTCACACTACTCTGCCTCGGCCACTGGGCGCCAGGTGTGGAAAGTGAGCAAAGACCCAGGTGAGAACTGTTAGGTGGAGGCCGTTGGCTCTACCGCAGAAGTCCAGATCCCACACTGAGACCAGAGGGAACGGGACCTATGAACACCATGAATGCAAATGACAGAAAACTTAAAATTTTTTTTATTAATTATAGTTTATTCACTTTGTATCCCAGCTGTAGCCCCTTCCCCCCTCCCCTCCTAATCCCACCCTCCCTCCCTCTTCTTCTCCTATGACTCTCTCCCAGCCCAACCATAGGGGAGGTCCTCCTCCCCTTCCATCTGACCCTAATCTATCAGGTCTCATCAGGACTGGCTTCTTTGTCTTCCTCTGAGGGCTGCTCCCCCCTCAGGTGGAGGTGATCAAAGAGCCAGCCAATGAATTCAGTCCCTTTTCTATTACTGAGGAACGCTCTTGGATACCAAGCTGTCATGGGCTACTTCTGTGCAGGGGTTCTAAGTTATCTCCCTGCATGGTCCTTGTTTGGAATATCAGTCTCAGAAAAGACCCCTGTGCCCAGATTTTTTGGTTCTGTTGCTCTCCTTGTGGAGCTGCTGGTCTTTCTACCTCCCCCTTCTTTCATAAGATTCCTTGAACTCTGCAAAAAGTTTGGCTATGAATCTTAGCATATGTTTTGATACCCTGCTGGGAAGAGTCTTTCAGAGGCCCTCTGTGACAGGCTCCTGTCCTGTTTCCTGTTTCTCCCTTTTCTGATGTCCATCTCATTTGCCTTTCTGAATGAAGATTGAGCATCTTACCAGGATCCTCCTTCTTGATTAGCTTCCTTAGGTGTACAGATTTTAGTATGATTATCCTATATTATGTGCCTAATATCCACTTATAAGTGAGTATATACCATGTGTGTCTTTCTGCTTCTGGGATACCTCACTCAGCATGATCTTTTCTAGATTCCACCATTTGCCTGCAAATTTCATGATTTCTTTGTTTTTAATTGCTGAGTATTATTCCATTGTGTAAATACACCACAATTTCTGTATCCATTCCTCAACTGAGGGACATCTGGGTTGTTTCCAGCTTCTGGCTACTACAAATAAAGCTTGAAAATATAGTGCTTTGAGGAGATAGTTCTCCAGGTCAGTTTTGTTGTCAGCAAGCTGAGCAAGCAGAGGGAGAGTGAGACCTTTAAGTAGTGTTTCTCCATGTCTCTGCTTCAGCTCCTGCCTCCAGCTTTCTGCCCTGAGCTTCTGTCATAGCTTCCCTGGATAATGGACTGTGGCCTATAACCCGTACAAACCCTTTCTTCCTCAAGTTGTTTTTATAGTATAGTGTTTATCGCAGCCACAGAAAACAAGCCTGGGTGGTTGTTCAGTAACTGAATTTAATCCTTAGATTTTCTGTCCCTTTGTTCGATGCTGTTAATAGTTCATCTGACTTGACTATAATCGCAAAGCCATGCTAGCAGATGAGAGTGGCTTTGGGGCCAGACTGTTCAGGTCCAAATCTTAGTTTCACTACAAGCCACTTGTGATGAAATTGGAGGGCTCTTGTGTAACTCCTCTGAACTTTCTCCACATGCGAGGTGGAGAAATGGAGGGCTGAAATAGTCCCACGAGGTGGTCAGGCTCTGTGTCTACTCTGGTGTGCTCCTTGCCTGGGTGTGCTCAGCTATCCCTACCCTCCGTCTTCTCTCTGGCAAAGAGCTGGCCTGAGCAAGCACGTTCTCAGGCTTGGTTTGGCTGAAGGACAGGAGGAGGGGAACACAGGGCATTTCTCTCTTGCTGTGCCACGGGCAATGTATCTGGCAGTGTTTGCAGGTCATCTGAAGTCCCTATTCCTACTGGGCAGCACACTTCCGTCTGTCCCTTTCTGCATGGGGAGCTGCCCTTTGTAATTAGTTACCTCTGTTGCAGTCCCTCACGGGACCTCTATTTCCTGGCTAGATCTGACCCTTTGATCTCCAGCTACCTGTGGTTTTTGAACGACCACAAGAACAAAGCTTTTGGTTTGTGTTCCATTCTTAGGTCACCTAACGCCATGTATTGGCTTACTTAAAAATAAAGCGTTTGTTTATTTTGAGACAGGGCTTCACTATGTAGCCTTAACTGATCTGGAAATTGCTATACAGGCTAGGCTGGCCTAAACTCTCAGAAACCTGCCTGCAGAGGCCTGTGAGTTCTGTGGCTGAAAATGTGCACCACCGTGCCTTGCAAAGCTGTCCTTATTTTTAATCTTAACGTACTGTTCAGAGACCCAGTTGTTTTAGGAAGGGAAGCAACTCTAATCTTTTCAAAATTAAAAAACGGGATACGAAAAGCTGTAGGATCTATGTAGGATAAGACATCCTGATGTAGGAGCCAGGCGGATGATGGATACCTACAATCGCTGCACTCAGGAGGCAGAGGCAGAAGGACTGAGCAATTAGACTCAGCTACACAGTGAGACCCTGTATTGAAGAACTCTAGGCCCATGGATGTAGCTCAGGAGTAAAATGCTTGCCTGCCAAGTGTCTATAGCTGGCCATCTTCCTACTGTGTCCTCACAAGGGGAAGGGCAAGGAACCTTCTTTGGACTTACCTTATAACTGGTACTAATCGTTTAATCATTAGAGCCCCACTAAGTCAAAACTTAGTCACCTCTTGGGGGTCCCAACTTCCTATAAATATCACCTGGGGGATTAGCATTTCATTACGTGAATTTTGGTGGGGTGGGCACAGATATTCAGTGCATGGTAGCTTACTCCCACCTTTGATGATTCACGGCAAGACTATAAAAATGTTTTTGAGTCCCTGTTTCTATTCTTCTGGACACATATCCAGAAGTAAGATTGCTGGGTTATTTGGACCATCTATATTTAATGTTTTGGAATAGTGGTGTCCTAGTCTGTGCATTTTCCTTCTCTCCCTCTCATCTTTTCCTCCCTCCTTCTATCCTTTCACTGTGCTGGGGATTGAATGCAGGGCTTTGCACTAAGCATACATTCTACCACCGAGCAGCACCTCACCCTACCTGCTTTCTTTGATTAGGATTGTGCAGTCAGAGCTTGGGGTGGCTTCACTTGGAATAGAAATGATTTTTTTTTTGTATGACTAGCCTCTTTGAGACAGAATCTTACTAAGTAGCCCAGGCTGACCTCAACTCTGGCCTCTCTGCCTCTTGAGTACTGGAATTAGGTATGGGCCCACCACCATGCCCATATTTGTGTCACTCTCTATGGCCACATTTGTCACATGTGTCACTTCTGACTTATATCTGTTGAACAGCTCTGTTTAGTCATGATGAAGGTATTGTCCAGGATGATGGCTAAAGAACACTGAGGACTTACTCTGTCCCAAATGTCTCTGTATGTTAAATCATTCTATCTTCACAGCCTATGAAAAAATTTTTTTTTTCATATACAGGAAAACGGCATCACAAAGAAGCAGAAGCCTGAACCGGCGTGAGTACAGACAAGATCAGTGAACTCTGGGTTCACTTTCCCAGCGAGGGAACTGCGCTTCCCTATGAGAGATGCCCCAACTCTTGGGGTTATGCTGTGACCCAGCTGTGCTGAGCTCACAGGCCTGCAGACGTCTGGAATCCCCTGGCCCCCTGCTCTCGCTGCTCTAAGACACGATTCCATCATTTATTTTGTTTATCCCGTTGACCCAGGTGAAACCTCGTCTGCGAGGCTGCCGTGCCGCATCTGGGTCCAGCTGGATATCCCAGGTCCTCCTCCTGGTAATTACCCAGGCCGGACTTCACTGAAATATGAGGGGAGAGGATTACAGGTTTGGCTCTAAGACGCTATGAAAATACATGGAAGTGGTACATTAATACTAGTCAAAGGCTGAAAGAGTCCTTGTGAGAAGTTGAGATGAATTTTGGCAAAATCTGGTTGCCCTTAGAAGCATTCAGTATGTTAGGAGGGAGTCGTAAAATTATGATTTTTTTTCTTTGCTGTTTCTGCTTTTTGATTGAGATTAGCGAAAGTTACACCACACACACACACACACACACACACACACACACACACACACACACAGACACCTTATTCAGTTTATTCAGATGGTTAAAAACCGGGGGCTGAGCATCTCTTGGAAACCTGCATCCTGGTCAGGAGAACGGCCCTGCACACAAAGGCCTGTGTTTCCCATTATGTCCCTCACTCTCTAGGCATCAAACTTAGTCCCAGCTACATGCCTCTCTTGTGTTTTTCTTGAACTGCATGAACTCTGGCATTTCACTGCACGGATGTATATCCAGGGGGAAAGTGGCCTCCCTTTCATCTTCCATGGGACCTTGTCATGTTTAACTGAAGGAAGATTAGGGAGTTCTCATTCAATGCTGAACAAACACAAGACTCAACTGCAAGGATGGTGGGCGCTTAATCTCTTTACAGCGCTGACTCATTATGAACTCATTCCACACAAGCAGACTTTACAAAGCATCCCTCCGAATGGAATTCCCATCTGCCTGCAGAAGCTGCGTGCTAATGGTCCAGAGGTTGCCACGAATTTGGCTCCTCCAAAGAAGCAAAAAAAAAAAAAAAAAAAAAAAAAAAAAAAAAAAGTATCCAACGTAGAGGGTTTAAAACTTTGAAATCAGGTTGTTTCTTTGTATGGTGGGCAGCTTGTACTTTCTGCTGCTGATTCTCTTCTCCCTGGACTGAAAGAGAAGTTTCTAGAAGGAACTCTTACTTTTTAGCTTCAGTCAAATGAGACACCTCACCAGTGAGGGGTATGGGTCTGTCTGTCACATGGCCAGCAGCCGGAAAACCAGGCAGACCAGCTCCTTTCTGCCCCGTCTTGGAGTTCAGAACTTTGCCCACTTCTTACATAGCTCTATAACCAACAGGAAGGTCTAAAGGTGACATATTTTACTTTCTAACCTAAAAACAAAAGAGCAAAGAACAAAACCAAATCAAGTGTTAGACTGTCAGGATCTCCACAGTTCTCTCTGCTCCTGTGCTGACTGAGATTCTTTTTTTTTTTTTTTTTAAGATTTACTTTATTATTTATACAATATTCTACCTGCATGCCAGAAGATGGTACCAGATCTCATTACAGATGGTTGTGAGCCTAACCTCTGAGCCATCTCTCCAGCCCTGAGGCTCATTTTCTTAATGAAAGCTCAAAGTACTAACGGCAGCACTTGCTACAGTCAGGTAAGACTGAGTGTTATTTAGTTCAGAGTGAAGTGACAATCTGACTGGATGGGGATCAGTTCCAGCCTTTAGCTGTGATTTATAGGTCACCGGGCCACTAACAACCTCAACTGAGGGACCATTATCTTTTGACAAGATGAAGCTTTTTTTTTTTTTCCTGAGGGAGGGGAAGGAGAGGTCTTCTACCCAGAAAGCCTTGCCCAGTGCTCCCCATGAATCATTTCATCCCAGCAGAGCTTTGCTGCCATTTAGTGACTCCAGAGAGGTATGGCGAGGCCAAGGAAGAGACTCCACTGCCACTATTTCTTTGCCTCCTTGGCAAGCGTTCTCCCAGGGAGGCATGGTGAAGAATATGGTGCTGTGAATCCCCATGGCTGGCCGCTCTAGAATGTTAAATACTCGGTGTCCATCACGATGTTTAAAGACCACCTTTCTGACTGGGCCATGCCGGTACTATACTAATTGTGAAGCTCCTCAAATAACCCGGAGCCATGAATACTTTCTTCATGAAGTGACTCTCCCTTTCCCCCTCTAAGAACGTATCACCTTAAAAAAATACTCTCTTGAGATTAGATGAAAAGCCATGGACCTGCAACGAGGGTCTAAGCTGTCACGGCGTTAGAAGTAATTCTCTGGGTGTGGGTCTACTACGCCTCCAAAGGTTGGAAGGCAAGGTGTCCCCAAGGGCCTCACCTGTGGGTAGTAGGCTGCTCTAGGTTAAAGTTTGGAATGCACCAGTGCGCCCCCTATAGGGCTCTGCTGGTAGTACACCCAGAGTAGTAAGGAGAATGGTACCCTTCTTACCCTGTAGTTTGACATCCCGCTGTCTTGCAGCTGCAGCATGGGAAGGCAGACGCATTCTTACACACATGTTCCTCCTTCTGAATCTGTCCTGGGTAACGCTCCAGGTCGTGAGGTGGAGGAGAACCCATTCCTGGCCCCGTATTTAGAACAATGACATCCAGCTTCCCATCAGTTGAATGCGATACTGAAGCCACCTGCACTGAGAACCTTCTAGACACGTAACGCCCTCACTTTAGCTTAGAGGTGGCACTATTTCCGCCGCCAAGTGGAACATAAGCCTGAGTGAGACCTGGTCCAACATGCAAATCCAAAGGTGCCCCATGGCACCCTGGAGTTGCAGGTGTTCTAGGTGCTGTCTCCTTCCTCAAGGGGCCTCGGGTCAGCTGTGAAGATGAGCCACAGCTCATGGCTACCAAGTAAAACACAACAGCAACGTCCAACGCCAGCCCACCCTCACAAACCATAATCTCAGTATGTACACATACAAACTTGGCACAAAACTCTTTGTGCTGGCACCACCTTGATGCATTTTTACTGTGTATTCTATACATTCTTCGAGACCTTATTTTATCTGGATGTGCACCCTGTGAAAAGATAAATTTAGATTTTTAAGTCTATACGGGATCCTTACCATCTATCCATTCATTGCCTTCTAATGGGTACGTGGGGCATTCACAGCCAGTTGTGTGGATTCTGTACGTGGACCTTCCTCTACCCTTCTGAATGCTTCATTGGAGTTAATACTCAGGAGTGGAATTTAGGGAGTTGAAGGCCACAGATGTTTCTAGGTCTTTATTTGTTGCCTGTATTTCTCTAGAAAGGTTGAGGTAACCAGCTTGCGTCTGAGGCTGAAGAACCACTTGAGGTTTAGGTAGCAAGGAAAAAGCTACAGTTAGGCGCTCTGCCAGTGAATGGGAGGGGTGGCCTTTCCCAAGGGTGGCTGCCACATGCAGACTCACGGGGAAGTGTTCGGTTGAGGGGGGGCGGCTGATAAGCATGCCAGTTCAGCCAGAGCTGTCATTTCTTCAGTTTGTTGTGATCGAGTACACTTGGACTGCTGGGAATGTTGGCAGGACACTGGAGGGAATTAAAATATCAAGCCCACGGAACACCTCGCCAGGGAGGTCAGCGCTCTCCCTTGCAGCGCAAGCTGTCTACATTTCTAACTACGTAGAACTGTTTCTCGCTCCTCCGTCTTGAACTGTCGTTTGAACAGGACCCTTGGCGACTTCCATGGCTCCTCTTCTGTGTACGAACCACAGCGTTCTCACTTGTCTTTTTTTGGCTTAAGAGATCTTAAGAGAGGCTGCCGATGTGCCTCAGCTGGCAGAGCGCTTGCCTAGTATCCATGAAACACCACATAAACCGGGGGTGGCAGACCTGTGCTTCCCGGGGTGGAAATCCCAACTCTATCATTTGTTAGTTGTGTGGCCTTGGAACAGCTACTTACCTTCTCTGACCCTCAATTTCTTCTACTGTAAAACGGAGCTCATGGTGTTGGTGGCCTACATTTCTGAGATTCCCCGAGTAATATACACAGAGCATTTAAAAGGCGGCAGGCTGTTACGACACTATTCGTAAGCGCTAGCTTTGTTATTGGACCCACCGGCCCAAGTTGGCAGCACGCTCGTAAAGGGCGTATGGAATGCTGTGGCATTCTGCCCACTCGGACCAGGGAAACCGAACCTGTTCCCCTCCCAGCTCAGTCAGAATAGAGGACACACATCCATGTACAAAGTGAGATATTTTTATTTACCCTCATCACTGAGGTTGCAAGGAGTCTCAGAGCATTTGTCCAGACAAAATACCACATCAGTGGTGGCAGGCACTGATAAGAACTGCGGTAGCCGTGCTCCCCATCATTGTAGTGCAGTCTTTTCTCTTGATTACAAATAGGAAATATGCGATGTTAAGATACAAGGCGTTTCAAATTCATTTCGGTCATTTCCCAAACTTGAATCATGGAATGCAGAGAACATAAAAAGACAGTTTTAAATGGAACCAGCCACCTTAAAAATACTCTGAAAACATGCTTAAATTTTAGAAAATAGAAAGTTTTTAATACTTCAAAAGATAAAATGTTAAAAATGTTGCCCGCTGTCTGACTTTCTGGGATTTAGCCCCTCTCGGAGCTGACGTGTCTTGGGGCAGTCACCTCAGGCAGTCTTGGACTTGAAATCACCCTTAGGTGTATGAGGCAGGAGTTCCTCATTGCTGGGTGATTGAAGGCTTTGCTTTCATTATGCGTTTGGCCTCACGATCTTCATTGATAAATAGTTCTGAAAGAGAAACAGAAACAGTGTGAATACATAGATATGCACCTTCTCAGTCGGCCATGCTGTCATTTAATGTGACTGGGCAGACCCGTGACAGCCTTCACCGGACAGCCGAAGCCATTTCTGACGTCTACCTATGGAGTGCTCTAAGACTTCCAGGTATCTCTAAACATTGAGAAACATCCTCTGGGTGACTGCACGTGTTCTCAAACAAGAGAGACAGCGGCTCACATGAATAGAATTTAAATCATGAAGAAATAACTGGTTTTTTTTAATAGTCAAGACATTGTAGGGGAAAATAAAAGACATATGTACAGATGCTACTGTGACTGTGCCTACAGACTCAGAAGAGAGAGGATCTATAGCATAATGGAAGGGAGCTGGAGAAAGAGCTTTTGGGATGCTCTTAAAAGTCAACTGTCCCGAGAGCTCTAAGACTTTCTTGCCCACACTGCTAGTGTGTGCTTATGCTGCCTTCCCTTGGCTGTTTCTTCCCATCTCCGTATTTTACTTAGATGCTCCCTGAATGGAGGAATGAAAGGACAGCCTGTATGCATACAGCCAAACCTTCAGTTTGGACTCTTGTTTATAATAAGGTGACTGAGAGAAATTTAAGGAGTAGTTATATGTGCTATGGGCCACAGAGAATAAGGTTTTGAAAGATGAAATGTGATCACAGGAGTGTGCGGTCTGCTGAGACCTTTGGGATCACCAGTGCCTATACCAGAAGTTTGTGTATGTGACGATTTGGAAGAAGAAAGGTGAAGGCAGCGTTCTGGAGAGATGGCTTTGTGGGTAAAGTGCTTGTTGTGCAAGCACAAGGACCTGGGTTCAAATCCCCAGCAACCACATAATATCGGGGCAAGGTGGCTCTGGTGCACAGACAGCAGACAAGTGGATCTCAGGGCTCTCTGGCTAGCCAACAGGTTAGTGAGAGACCCCCATCACAAAAAAGTAAGGTGGAGAATGATGAAGGCACTTGACATTGTTCTCTGGCCTCTGGACATATGTGCATTGGAAAGTACAGCCATACCAGAGCATGCACACAAATGCCTAACACACACACACACACACACGTACTCACACACAAAGTGTGAAGGCGTAAAGTCACCTGGAAACACTGCCTAGAATCTAGACAAATACTTTGATAAAGCCTTGCGGAGTTTCTCCTAGAATTCTCAAAGCCAGTAAGGTTTTGTTTGTTTGTTTGGCTGGTTTTAGTTTTGTTTTCACGCTATACCAGCTGCTGGTAACAAAACCTAAGGATGTACCCTCCACCACCTGATACTGTGTTAAACTTTTCAAGAGTTTCCAAAGTGACAGGATGGCTGCCTAGCGGCAATGGAGCCACAGGGCTGCCGAAGTCGAGGCCCAGGCTTCCTACCGGCAGGGAGTAGAGGAGCACAGCCACGAACAGCAGCAGAATGAGCAGCAGCAGCAGCCCGATGATCACCCACTTGAACCGGCGCCATACGATGAAGCGCACGGTCTTGCATGGGTTCGTGAACCAGAGGAAGGAGGTTTCCGGTCGGCTGCAACACAAGAGATAGTTTCCCTGCTTAACTCATGAGGGATTGTCTACCAGACTGTAGCAGTTCAGCAGCAGTGAATTAATAAATTTGAGACAAGACACAATTCAACGATCAGTTTCAGCCTTCTACCATGCCCCACCACCTCCCGGGTCTCCTACGGTATGCCTCTTTTGTTAGCGTTCATGGCAGGCTGGGAGTCGGTCAGGTCCCCACACCAGTTCCTTAACATGCTGTCAAGCTTTGCTTTAACGTTAATGGAGGAGGAGAATGGTTAAAACAAGACCACAGCCTCTACTGCTCCATCCCCCACAGCCCACCGTGAACAAAATTAGACAGCCAACAGCTAATCCAGCCCATTAAGCCAATTGGAAGGGGGCTTTCGGACTGCAGGTGTTTGGGGACCAGACAACATAGAGAACAAAGAAGGCCTCTCACTTCGGTGGGTCAAGCTTGGGGTTCATGTTGGGTTCACTCCGCCCTTTCCCGGCTGGCCTCTCGTCTGCCTCCCTCTCGTTGAGGACCTCCAGTGTCATCTCCACTTTCCCCTTCAGTAAAGCAGAACAGGTTAAACACATGACATCACGTTTCACAAATATTTTCACTTCAGCCCAAGGAATATTCCCCAAGCCACGATTTTTATTCTTGTAAAACAATCCTTAGATTGCCTCAAATTTTCCTCCAGAGGTTTCTTCACATTTCCTCTCCCGTGTGTTTCTAAACCGGCTCCATGTGGGAAACGGAGAGGACAAATTACTTTCCCTCTTCAGCATCCCTGTGCTCTCAGCATCCCCACATCAATCTCCTCGCCTCCTCTCTCGCTGCCTTTGTAACTTCACTGCTAAGAACAACACTGGACATGGTTGGAGGCCCCGTGAGATGCGCTATGTCTCTTCTTGCTTACATGCAGCCCTACAGTGTGCAGCAGAGCTTGCGCTTAGTAGGCACTCAAGGTGTCTTGGCTGCGTCACTGAGAGGATGGAGACTGCTCCTCTGCTGACAGGTCCCTGCATGCTGCATGCTGCATCCACGCAGGGAGGTGCTCTCTGTGGATAACCCATGAAATGCTCATGGCATCCTCAAAAAAATATAAATAAATAAAAATAAAAAGCTGTTGTCTCTATTTGTGGATGAGGATGCTAAGTTCAAAAAGGATCTAACAGTCTAATCTTTTTTTTCTTTCTTTTTTTGAGACAAGGTCTGGCCTGGAATTCATCATGTGTATTAGGCTGGCTTCGAACACAGAGATCTGACTGCCTTTGCCTCCAAAGGGCAGAGATTAAAACTATGCACCGCTACATCAGGCAGCTTTCCAGCTTTTATACCCAGCTTTCACTAAGTTGCATCTGACACTCTAGGACGTAGAAAAGTCCTCTAGGTCCCTACTAACTTGGGAAACCCTGACACCAAGGTTTATTTAGATGGAGGGCCCTGAGCAGCACCCCTGCTTATACGCCAGTTGAAAATGGATACCTGATCCTGCAAGGGTGAGTTCATAAAACGGGGATTTAGTCTACCTCATAGGCCTGTCAACAGACGCCAGTAAGATACTGGGAAAACTAATCTCTATGGTGACAGAAAGTTCACCAACAGTTTCCTGAAGACAGGATAGAGACACAAAGGACTGGAAACTTCTGGGGATGAACTGGACAGACAGCAGCATATGCTTGCCTATGTGAAAGCTCTGCTCCCACCCCAAAGCAGCCTAAAGACTAGAAAGGGTGTGTGGTGAAGAGGGAAGAAAAGGGAGGGTGATCAGTGCGTACTATGCTGCACATTAACTCCACTAACAGGTAATTAACATGGACTGGTGAGCTGTTTTAGAAATGAGTCACACGCGTGAGGCAGCTAACGTGCTACTTGGCTCACACGGTTAGCTAGGGACAGTCCATACTGTGTGAGGTAGGCAGTAACTGCTGACCGGCACTGGGGTTTCTTGCCAAAGCTTATTTTGAATTCTCCAAGATGCTTGTAAAATACGGATTTCGTTTCAGCACTCGTACCCTTTTCTCTTTAAGACGTGAAAAGCTCACACTGGGGGTTTCTTTTCCTACTCTGTGTGTTCAGCCTTAAGGAAATGCAAGTGCCGCCACTTGGTTCCTGGATCTTGAGCATGCTAACCCATGCCCTTCCCCCAACTCCAAGCACGTGGCCACAGTGCCGTCTATTTATCACCCTTTCATCTTATTTGGAGTAAATCTACTGGTAAGGAATAGAAATGATCCCCAACTAGGAAATACTCATACAGCCATCACACGGGAGCCATCTTTGTCTGCGAAGCACGGCCACCATCCTTTCATGGACTTCTGCTCAAACAGTGAGGCAGTCTTAGCTTTAAGAGGGTCCACAGCTTTGAGGTCTGGAATCATGTCCAAATTGCACTTCTCTGATGACTTGGCTGGGATGATTGTGTGATGCAAGTCAAGTTCCAGAAAACCTGGCCAAGGACACAACATGAGATCCAGATGAGCTTCAAGTGGCTCAGCCATTGTTCTCAGGTGAACAGAATGTTCCAGTCTGGGAGAGACAGACAGTGATTTTGAACAGGTGATGGGTGAGTTAGCAAAAGGGATCATGCTAGATGTTTAAATTCTTTCCAGATAGGATGGGAGATGGCAGAAGAAATAGCTGTCCACTGCTCAGTGTCTCACAGAGGACTCCATGCTTCCTTTCTCAAAGACGTGAGCATAAACAGTCCTTCTATAAATCCCAAGCAGTTAAACATCTACACACAAACATTTCCACTGAACTCAGGACCTTTGTATTTGAGAGGTACTAGTTGCGGTTTGGAGCTACCCTAAACGGAGGTCATTGCCTTTGGGGGAAAGGCAATTAGGTCCTTGGAGCATGGGATGCTCCTTGGAACCGTTCTGGGTACAGCTCTCTCCTGGAGTGACCCCAGAAACAGGAGCTTGAAAGAACATAACTCAACAGATAATCCCCACCAGGAAATGAGAAATCCCAGCCAGGCTCGGGGTGTCTGGAGAGACACACTTTCTGCCGTGGGTTGGAAGGAACATTAACTCTCCAGCCTCTGAATAGTTTCCTATAGGTGTTTGTGAAGGGCTGTGCGAGGCCAGCATATATTCCCTGGTTTAGGAGCCATGCATAGTCGGGCGATGGGTGAAAGTTGAATTTCACCTTCAGCTGAAGTGCAGTACATGCGTAACTGAGGTGGGAGAGCTGCAGGAGACCTTCCTGGAAAGCTTCGATTGAAAATGTGGAAGGGAGAGCAAGCCAAGAAGGGGAGAGGTTAAATAGGGAGCATGCGTTGAATGCATCAAGGCCAGAGGAGGGTAGGCTTAGAGAAAAGGAGGGGACAAAGAAGCATAAGGGACCATAGTAACTGGCAAGAGTGAGGAGAGGGCTGGTGAGAATAGTTCCAAAGTACCAAGAGAAGAGAGAGAGAGAGAAAGAGAGAGAGAGAGTCTGGAAATGCAGACAGAGCCGTGCTGATGATCTCTCTGTGGCCAGGGTGACCTCTAATTCACTATCTGGCCAAGAATAACTTTGAATTCCTGAGCCTCCTGTCTCCACCTCCCAGGGCCCGCATCAAGCACCATTCCCTGTTGAAGCAGCCCTGAGGGTTGAACCCATAGCTTTGTACGTGTTGGGCGAGCACAAGTACTTGCCTTTCTAGCTTGTTAATGAGGCCTTAGAGTGAGCAGGGCCCATGAAAAGGGGCAGCATTCACAAGCAGACCACCCAAATCGGAGGAGACCCAATCAGTGGGCACACCTCCTACCGCCCCCATTACAGGTGTTAGGAAAGTATCCGGCTGCTTCCAAACTGTAGTAGGTTTCAGTAATTCCAAGTGCAGTGTTAGGAGTGCCCGGAAGGTAACAATACCCAAGTAGTCATCCAGGGAGAACTTGTCATTGTCCCATATCTGAATCATCAGTCGAGGGGGCACCCGAAATTCAGTTTGATCAATGCTCCAGAAATGCTCCTAAAATGAGAAGAGACATGAGTGGTTGACACAATCCTGGTCAGTAGACTTTGAGACCCTTCGTTTTTAGCCATAGGCATAACAATGAAACTGAGGCCTCTGCCGCCACATCCCATGGAACAACTGGTCTCTCCTCTCCATCAGGCTCTACAGGAAGTCTCAAGGCCACCAACTGGGTGACTAAAAGGAAGTTCCAGGCAATTCCCAAACAGCGGGGTGATAAGAAGGATGTTCCAGACAATTCCCAAACAGCGGGTTCCTCACCCTATTCCTACCAGTGTGACTTCCTGCTGCCACCCCTGTGGGGCGGGAAGAGCTTAACCTTTCCCCTGAAGGCCACATGACTCTCCTAAAGCTAGGTGTTCTAGGCCAGCCCACAGTGTCATCGCTTGGTCGTTATCCCTGTTGAACAAATTCGCACCCCCATCTCCAAGGTTGGATTGACAGTCTCTCATCTCCCATGCAGTAGGTTCAGCCTAGGGCTCAGAGTCTACTCTTGCTTTGGTACATATGCTAAAATGTCCTAGAATTTTTAGCTTTTGGAAAAAAAATACTCGGACTTTTATACACTTGTGGCCACCTGAGACCCTCAGCTCCTTCACATTGAAGGTAGATAGACAGAGGACCAAGTTCCCATCCCTAGTCCCTGTGTCGGCCAGACATTAGTTAAAAAATATACCCCCACAGCCAGTTACACCTAAATGCCTCTAGCCTGAGCAGACCAGGAATTCTACCAGTGATCGGGAAATTTGAGAGAAGATCATGGGGTTGGTTCTCACTTTTCACATTCTTGGAAGGGTCTCATTCTTAGGGCTCCAGGGACTCTGAAAAGCCCACACAGCTAGTTCCCTGACTGGTTGTCCCATGTGTGTGTGTGTGTGTGTGGGGGTTATGCTCTAAGCACCATTGAGGGAGGAGAGGTCTAGTCTTAGGTATGGGATCATAGGATTGTCTACCAAGGTTTCAGGCCCCAGACTGTCCTTGGAGAACTATTCCTTCCCCAGTTGACAGGGGTGTGTGTAAGGTTTGGGGTAAGATAGTGGAGCAGACAAAGACTGACTCCATCTCTAATCCCAGTGCCTGGCCTGAGCACTGCATCCTGGGCAACCGGTAGTTGGTTCAGGGAGGGACACAAGTCTCTGAACAAGCAGAGACCTTGGGGCCCAGTTCTAGAATGCCAGCTGGGGCCATCGTGGCTCATTTCTACTCTTGCTGAGGTTTGCTGTGAATATAGTGATGGCATGGGCAGCTGCTTCCACATCTTCTCCTGGAGGGAAAAGCCTGCCTAGAGGTCCATGGAAGGCAGAGGGAGGAGAACGTGGAAACAACCTCCGAAGACATTGCTCCTACATGGGCTCCAGACGTTCCTAAAATGAGCCAACCTTGGACTTGCTAGGAATGGGAACCAATAAATCACATTTTTGGTCTATGTTCTGTAACTGAAAGTCTTTCTAATTAAGTCCACTGGGGCCCTCAACCCTCCTAGAAGTGTTTCTGAGTGAGAGAACACAGACGCTGAGCCTTAACAGAGAGGCAAAAAGGGACACCTCACCTTTAATATTTGGCTTGTGTTTGGCCTAAGACGGAGAATAACCGTTGATTCATTCCGTAAAGAACACAGTGTACAATGATACAAAAGCCTTTGTTCTGTCTGCCTTGCTGCCAATAGGTTAGCAGAAAGGAAGCTGCATTCCTCACAGCCCTAAATACTCAAATAAATACCTGTCATAGCTATGTGACCACGGGCAAGGCTTCACCCCTCTGTGGGTCTCAGATTCTCTGTCAGCGCCAAGAGGGAGCTGGACTCAGTGACCTCCCGGGTCCAAGCAGCCCTGACCTCCTCTGAGTTTCTGAGCAGACCCAGAAATGTCCACGTCCCGCCCACATCTTTCAGGGCTTACTTTTTTAGCGACTATACAGAGCTGCTCAGCGGGGAGGTAGTCAAACGGGAAAACAAATCTCCAGTTAAAATTGCCTTCACCATCCAAGGACCTGTAGTGGACATCTGTTTTCTGTTTGTTTTCTTCGCTGCCGGAAATCCAGCTGTAAAGCAGAGGCAAACAGACTCAGCTCGCTGTGATTGACAGGGGATCTAGCTGCAGAAGTGCCGTGGTTAGGGCTGGCGAGGATCTGGAGTGATGCGTTTTTCTCTGGGCAGGGTCCAGTGATCGCAGGCTGGAGGTGATTTATGAAGGGGAGGCACTCAGTTGCATCCAGCCTAGCTCGGAGCCAAATAAAATAGAATTCCTTTAAAACCAAAGCAGGAAACCCTTTAGACTGTAGTTAGCAGGGCTAAGGTGAAATTTTCTGGAAAATATCATCAACAATGTAGCTTCTATTTTGAGTAAGCTGCAGTTTGTTGGCTATGATTTTGGGCTTCGCAACTATGACTCATTAGCGTCTATCATCAGGGCTGGTCGGCTCAACGAATGCAAGTTAGCTCAAAATTTTAGCATTTCCCTCCACATATTTTACTTCAGCAAACAAAAAGAGGCACCTGGCAAGTAATCTCACAGCTTCCTTTTTTATTATTCTTAAAATTCACTGTGATCTCATTAATGAGATGGGCAAGGAAGAGGCAAGTTATTATTTACAGATGCTGGCTGAGAACATTCCTCTCATCAACAGCATCTTAACTTATATTGTTGGGAACATTTTCTTTTGCTTGTGCCTGGCACGGAATGGTTATAAGATAAACTATGTGTGGATGGAATGAATGCCTGCCTCTGATTTGAAACTAAGAACTGACTTTTCTTCAGCCAGGCATAGTGGCACACACCTTTAATTACAGGATTTGGGAAACAGAGACAGGTGGCCGGCAGTCTGAGTTCGAGGCCACACTAGTCTACAAAGTGAATTCTAGGACCATCAGGGCTAGGACAAAGAAATTTTGTCTTTAAAAAAATTACAAAATAAAACAAAATGAAAAAAGAATTGATACTTTTCAATAGGCAGGTAGGACTGCATTAGAATCATTTGGGAAACTTTGAAAAGTATCAATTCCTAGATCAAAAGGTGGAGAGCCTGGCTGTGATGCTTTGACCTCAGGTCTCCCCCTGTCCTCTCTGCCTGTGGTGAGTCGATGTGAGGGCAGAGTTCGAGATCCTCAACTCAGGCTGGCCTCGAACCTGCCTCTGCCTCCCAAGTGCTGGGATCAAAGGCATGTGCCACCACACCCAGATGGTAGGCTATACTTGTAATTCCAAGACTTGGGAGGTAGAGTCAGAGGCAGGAGGATCAGAAGTTTAAAGCCATCCTTGGTTACATCGGAAGTTTGAGGTTAGCCCACGCTGTATGAAATCCTATCTAAAAGACAAACTAATAAGCAAGCAAGCAACTAACAGCAGCAAAATGCCAGATTCTCAAACTAAGTAAGTTGGGCTCCCAGTCTTGGTATTCAAATTGTAACTGCAGACTTTACATGCTACCTTAGGGCGAATGTTATTCTTCTACTAGCTTTCTCTCAGCCAATCACAGCTTCAGTTTGTTACCTTGATATGACTCTTATGACAGTCAAATAAATTTGCAAAGCTATCATTAGCTGCAATTGGTTTTCCTGGGGGGAATGGTGATGGAGTCCTGAAATGGCAAACAATAATGAAGAACTTGATGAAGTTTACAGTGAGTTTAAATGATAGTCATTACAGCTCTAAGTTTTGATTGAAGTTCACTAGAGATCTTGAGGGAAACTTTGTTCTCATTGATGAATGAGTTACATTTCAACACGTCTTATCTTCTACATATTAAGGAAGAACTTGGTCCCTGTGGAATAGCAATAATTCTAACACCCACGTAATGCACACCAGCTGCCAGGTGCTATCCTACATGCCTTGAGTAATGGAATTTTCTGGCTATCTCCAGGAAGTAGCACTATCATTATCTCTCCGCTGCACTAGTAGGAAAAGTGCCAGGATTCTAACACAGGCGGTCCGGCTGCAAAGGCTGGCTCTTTAACCACTGTGCACTTGCATTCTCAGCATCTATGAATCTATTATCACAGCATGGCAGAAACTAACATGAGCACAGACCACCTGAAATCCAATTATACAAATAAGAGAGTTATAAGCATGACATTTTCATATTGGAGAAGGACACTCAGCAAATGTCAGTGGGCTGCATTATTTTTTAAAAGCCTGTCAACGTTGCCTACTTTCCACAAACATTGGCTAATGACAGTAAAATGTATAGAAAGGAAAATTTGCGATCTTTACTGGGGTTTTAAGGTTAGAGAAATAACAAATTACATGGCAGCTGGGAGTGATGGTGCATACCTTTAATCCCAGTGCTCAGGGAGGCAGAGGAAGGCAGATTTCTGTGAGTTCAAGGCCAGCCTGGTCTACAAAGAGGATCTAGGACAGCTAAGCCTACACAGAGAAACGCTGTATCGAAAACAAAAATAAAAAATAAAAAAAGGGAAAAAAAGAGAAAACACATGGCTAAGAAGTCTCAGAAATAACTCTTAGCAAAAAAGAATTAAAGAGGAGTGAGTTGAGAAGGATCCTGCCCATCAACACAGTCTAGACAGCTTTCTTTTTTCTCCTCTGTCTCTCCTGCATTTTGCCTTCCTGGCATTCCCTAAGCATATCACACTGTAAACAGCAGCTTCTGGTAAGCGAGACCGCTTCAGTGGGCACCTCAAATAGTGTTCCCCAGCTTGCCGGAATCTCTGTTTGCTGGCCTCACCCTTTAACGTAGATGTCACTCATCTCCTCTCCAGTGATGCTCTTCTCATCTAGTATAACGTCCTTGGTATTCCAGATGATCACACGCAGATAGTATCTGAAAAACAAAACGCACATTTTGTAAGCATACTTCTTCTATCCCTAGACAGAGTCCTCGCTCCAGGAAGCAGAGTTTGGGGTTTACTCACTTCTTGGCTTTCCTGGGAGTGATGTTGAAAGGGGGGCCTGGTGGTCCTAAACTCTTGGGGAAGACATCTACCCACATCTGAAGTTTTCCCTAAACCGTACACACAAAAAAGAGAAGGCTGGAGTCAGATACGGGCGAAGCCACAGTTTTCCTTTTCCTTGGCAGCACTGAACATGGACCCCAGGCTTCCCACATGCTAGGAGAGCCCTCTACTATAGAGCTATAAAATCAGTTCTACATGCTGATTATTGCTCCACATGGAAGGCCACAAAGGAGTAAAAGAGATAGCCAATGTCAAGCTTGTCTACAACAACATCTAGGTCAGTCACTTTCCACTCTCACCCAAGAGTGACATAGCTGCATTCATCCATTTGCATCAAGGTCTGAAATTGCCTTCATTAATGAAATGAGGGCACTCCTATTACTAACCCAACTGGTAATGAAATCTCTCCCTCTGTCTCTCTCTTTTTCTCTCTTCTCTTTCTCTTTCCCTCTTTTTCTCTTCTCTCTTTCTCTCTCTCTCTCTCTCTCTCTCTCTCTCTCTCTCTCAAAGATTTAAAATTGGGTCTTTCCCCCTCATGCTGCCACTCTAGCCATTGTCACATTGCTTACCTAACACAGTTCCAATCCCATGGATTTTCCGCTTGCCTCAAGTGGTTAAAAAAAAAAAAATCAGAGTAACAAAATGGCAACTAGCCTTGTAAACGAAAAACAACACAGTTCTGTGAGGAGATGCTAAAATATTCAAATCGTGACTCAGTTTCCAGAAAGTAAGGATTCCCTATGTTAGCAGTGTACCTCCAGAGGCTCATATGAGAGGAAGAGGCAGGACCTGGGCTGACGCTTGTGCTGCCATCTTGGGGAGACCCTGTTCTCATCGTTGACTACTATGGACTGAGCCTGTCTACTTCACTGTAATATCCTTCCAGACAGGCTATGAATGCCAGTTAAAAAAAAAAAAAAAACTATCCAACCATTCAAATCAATTTATAGTCTCTACATTATTTTTGGATCTTGTATGGACTCTGCCTTCAGACAAACAGAGACTGGTCTTTGAGAAGTTTGCCAAGGAAACCACTGGATTGGCTTCCTAATGCACTGCGATCAAAATGAATTACCTGGGACCTTTGAGAGAGAATATATTTTACTGTGATCCTGACTCCTTTCCAATTAATCTCTAGGCTCGGGGCACTACTCTACATCAGGCGCACCACAGGACATTAAGCATCGAGGCGTCTCCTAAGATTAAGTCACAGACTGCAGGCAGAAGCAAAGGCAGGCTGGTACCTTCTCAGGGAGAAATCTTCCTTACTTTGTCAATTCTTGAGACTCCATCTATGACTGATGGGTGGGAGGAAAGAGAGGAGGATGAATAGGCTTAGAGTACAAAGAAGGAGGAACACGAACAAGAAGAAATCGAAGTACAGCACAGGATAAACGTGAAGTGAGAAAATTATCTAGAAGTTACGGCCACTTCTGAGTGATAAGTATGCCCATACTCTTATAGTAGGTACTGATGATATTTGCCTCTAGTAAATTAACATTTGTTAAAGTGTGAGTTTTTAGCCACTTATATCAGAGCCCCTCGAGGTGTGTCTTAAAATTCACACTCCTGGTCTTACCCCAGATCTCTGGTGCCTAAACCTCTGTAGACAGAGCCAGGAAACTTTCACTGTAACAAGCTTTTTCGCGGATTAGTTTTTTAATGTCTCCACTTTGCTTCTTTGGAAACTGGGCCCCGTTTTCTGCGGGTTGACTAGACTCCATCATTGCACACACAGTCTCTTTGACCTAGTGGTTGTGCACTGTGCCCCTGCTTCTTTAACTCTTTAGACTCAGATGGCGCCTCTTCCCCAGGCTAGGCCAAGCTCAGTCTGCTCTCCTGTTTACAGCTGGCTGTTCCATTGGAAGACAAGCAGGCCGCAATGGGACAACCAATGCCTGAGTACACAACACAGAAGTAAGTACTCCGGAGCTCTCTGCAGTACTCAGGCTCGTAGGAATGTAGTAACAGCAAGAGAAAGGATTAAATAGAACCAGGAAAAGAAACAGAGAGAAAGATAAGGGCAGACCCTGGCTTGAGATGGCTCTGAACTGTAGATAATCTCTTATCAGTGTTTAACAAGATCCTTGAAAATCTTTGCAATAGACTCCTTTGGGATGAAGCCGGTTTGAGTTTCTTTTCTGTTTCTTGTGTATCTAAAAGTACTCAGAAATGTTTCAAGAGGCAAATCCACCAGTGACCGTCACTGCATTTGAGGAGTAGGTAGTGGGTCTTCTGCTTTACCTGGGAAATGTTGGGCTGGAAGGTGCTGTGCAAAGTCCTTGTCTCCACATGCTCAGGGAC
Source organism: Psammomys obesus (assembly GCF_907164565.1). NCBI lineage: Eukaryota > Metazoa > Chordata > Mammalia > Rodentia > Muridae > Psammomys > Psammomys obesus. Next base: position 1,002,460 of record NW_026592510.1, on the reverse strand, counting down.
CAGGCCCTGCATCCGGAGAATATGGAGGGCAAGACGTTCTTCGGGGGCCCCAAGGTGCTGGTGCAGGATTTTGTTGGCTTCTAGAATGCAAAGTAGCATTGGGATGGGGAGGCAAAATCAGGAATAGTGTAGCCAGATAGATCCCAGCAACTTGTAGCCTGTCATCCCAAACTTTGTAAAAACAGACCAGCATCTCCAGTATTATGCAGTGTCAGCGTGGACATGTGAAGGAGCAAATGGATACGACGAGCTCTTGACTATGGACCCTTCCCTACTGAGGCTCATACCCACCTTGTAGTCTGACAACACCAGAGGCCAGAATAACACTAGAACGGGTAAGTACAGTCTGCATTTACTTTTGTAGCACAGGCTCACAACCATCTTATTTCCTAGCCCCCCTTGTAACCAGTCAGATGTGGCTGCGAGGCCAAGTTCCACTAGAAGAAAGCACGGGTAGAATGGCATGGTGTGTCACCTCTGGCCTCAGCCTCTGCGCAGCTGCAATCTGAGCCTTTCTCTTCTGGCTGTTAAAGGATAAAAGCCTGGGCGATTGCGCTGAAGAGTAGCAGAGCTATGGGAGGAAAGTGCCCTCACTCCACAGTGCGCTTGCATGGATGGACGGTCAGCTCCTACTGCACCCTAAGGAATGCCATGGTCACCCTAGTTCCCAGACATCTCTCCCAGAAGAAATGTGATCTGTATCTATTCCCCTTTAATCTGGAGACAGAGTAAAACCAGAGAAAAAGAGAATGGGGGTTTTTGTTGTTGTTGTTTTTCTCTTTATTTCTATTTTTTTTTAAGACTAATCATGAAAGGCCAGGAAGCTCCTGCCTGGTTTTCTAGGTCACTCTCTCTGAGGGAAGTTGCTCTTCTTGAGAGGAGGCTGTGGACCCAGAGGCTTCCCTGCCGGAAATGCTCTGAAACTCACTCTGTAGAACAGGCTGACCTTGAACTCAGAGCTCTGCCTGCCTCTGCCTCTGGAGTGCTGAGACTAAAAGCGTGCACTACCACTGCCAATTATGATGAAGTCTCTGTGGGACAGGATTTCTTTTACTGCCATTGAAACATTTTTTGAGCTAATCATGTACTACAGGAAAATTGGCTAATTATTCGAACTTTAAAGTTCAAATGTCTATGATCTGAGAAGAGGAGGTGAGCTGCAAGACAGATAAAGAAGATGTGTCCACTGTGACACCTGATGGCCGAAGAAACTCTACCCTGCTGTGGTTTCTGTTTGGTAAGGCGGACGTACAGTCTCACCAGGGTGTCGCCTTAGCTCATATTCCTCCTCCAAATGCAGCAAGAGAAAAGGGTCATTGCATTGTGCTCACAACCCACAGCTTTGCACTCACCAAACTCATCCAGATGGTAGTCTCGACCTCCGTATCTGATTCTGCTTCCATCTTCCGAGAGCACCGGTGGCGGGAAGCCTTTGAATCTGGCTACATTTTGAAGCAATTGCGTTGGTCTCAGTTGATCTCGCCAGATGTTTACGCCAGAACTGTGGACAATACCACAGGTCCTGGAGTTACTGGGGGCCCCGGGGGCCCTGGCAGCGCAACGTTCCACACAAATGCACGCGTGTTCCAAGTACACCCGTCTAACTGAGGAGGGACATGCCTAACCCACTTTCCCTCCCAGACACCTATCTCAGAGGTGTAAAACCCACACACTGACTTTGGCTTTAGGTCAACTCATCACATTTATTGTTTTGTGTTTAGTTCCTTTCTCAACAAAAGTGAGGAACCTGGGATCACCCCAGTCATAAAGACAAATTAAAAAACTGGAAGTGGCATGTCTCATTGGAGGCTTAGAGAGCCATTGGTTAGCAGCAGGGGACACTAGATATCATAGAATCCTTGTGTGTATGTGTGTGTGTGTGTGTGTGTGTGTGTGTGTGTATAATCGGTAGTTAATAATCAATCCCTGTATTAAAGGCTAGAGAATTCCTTCCATGATGCTTGTCTAGCCTCAGTCCCTGGCATCCAGGAGCTCAAAAACAGGAGAGGGAAGTGGTTCTCTGAGCAGGTCACACAGAGGCCGCTGCACTGTTCCAGACACCACCATTTCAACAAACTATGACGCGAATGAGGCAATGTGGTTGCCCTGATTTGTCCTCAGACACTCCTGTCAAAATGACGCCGGATGGACCGAAACATCATGGCACACCAAAGCAAGGCACCGAGGGAGGCAGGGCTCCACAGCCTCCCCAGGGGTGAGCCTCGGGCACAGCGGACCACCTGCACTCACAGGGAGGCGACTTACACACAGTACTGCTCAGGAATGCCGCAGTGGGACCCGAAGCGCGAGAGGAAGCGGTTCTCCAGGTCGATGATCGTTTCCCCCACCTTCTCGTCTCGAGTGAAGGTGTCGTAGTCGTAGACAGAGATCTTCAGGTCTTTTTCTTGAGGCAAGTAGCAGCTGAGTTCGTACATTCTAAGTAAAGAGATGCGCATGCGCAATGACCAGGGGCTTTCGGGGCTGCTCCAAAAAACAAGACTCAAACGAAGAATTTCCAAGCAGTGGCAATGTTGTGGGGGAGAGAATGGTTAGGACAACTGGTGTGGGTTGGGAAACATGATAAACAGCAAGACACAAGTAAAAGAACAACAAGGGAATGCGCGTTTTCTCAGAAGAAAAGCGTGGCTGAGTGTACGCATGTTCGCATCCCAGCTACGCCACTTTCTTAGCCTTTCTGTTTGCAGTTTTTTTCCCCGCCTCTGTGAAATGATCCTATCACACATCTCCTATTTTATTCTAAGAGTCAAGTGAAGAGATGTTTAAGAAACATTCAGTAAGAGTGCACTGGGTAAAACTTAGTATAACAATAATAAATTATATTGCTAATTTTACTATTATCACTTGTCTATCACCTGGAGGACCTTTCCCCTCTCTCCCGGAAGATCAATCAGGCACCTCACCTACGGCCATCTTTCTGTACCTCACTTCATTCCTTACTCTTTTCATGAGAGACCCCCGCCCCAGGAAAAACTTGACCCAGCCCTCTAGAAGGGCGCGAGGGCGTGAGCGAACTTGTATAGCATGGCGTATGGGGAGTCTACCAGGCCCTCTGCAACTGCCACACACTTCATTCAGTTCTTAAAAGTTGTCTGTGGAACCTGCATTAAAATGTAAATTCTTCTGAGATATAGAGAGACAATACAGCAGCCATTCTGCTGCTGGGAGAACTCTGTGGTCTGGGGGAGGCTGACAGGCACATGTCAGCTCTAGATAGGCAGGGCTTAGCCGAGGGATACTGTTCCCATGTATCCCTCTCATGCCAGGTGCTCGGTAGAGTTGACTGAAAGAAAAACTGTGAAAGGTCCCCTCTCCCGGGCTTCCTTCCTTTCTTGCTTCACTCGGTGTGAGGACAGGCTTTTGCCAAGTGAGCCAGGGATAAGTGTTTAATGGCACTCTGGAAGAAAGCCTCCCGGATGTCTCCTGCACCAATCTCAGAGAGACCTCCCTCCATGCAACGGCTACCCCGAGGCTTGAGGCAGGCAGGTGACTGCAGGAAAGGGGTACATGTGTCACAATTACACACAAAGCATCACAGCCAGTGTGGGTTCTGGGTGTGCACACAGAATACAGACATGCATGCAGCCCAGGAACTCACACACATAAAAATCTTCTAAAAACTGAAAAGAAAAATAGCCAGGTGTTGTGGCATGCACCTCTAGTGCCAGCAGTTGAGAGGCGGAGGCAGGTGGATCTCTGTTAGCCAGCTTGGTCTACATAGTTCCAGGATAGTCAGAGCTATGTAGAAAGACCCGGTGTTTAAAAAACAAACAAACAAATAAAAAACAAAAAAACAAAAAACCCAAGAACAACAAAAAGAAAAATAGTAAGCTGGGCATGGTGGTGCACTCTTTTTTTTTTTCTTTTTTTTTTTTGGTGGTGCACTCTTAACCGTAACACTCTAGGGGTAGAAGAGGGTTGCTGCAAATTTGATGCCAGCCTGGTCTATGTAAGTTCTAAAATGTCCAGGAGTACACTGTGAGAGCCTGTCTCAAGGAAAAACAAAAGGCAAACAACTACAACAACAAAAACAACTCCATATATCTCGGGTGTTATGGTTTGACTAAGGAATATTTTTCTCCCTGAGACATCAATTCTTTTAAGAAATATTTTAGAGTTTATTGTTATTGTGTGGATGATGTGGGTGAATATAGATACCCACAACCCACACGTGGAGGTTAGAGGACAATACTTAGGAGTGAACGTGACCTAGAGAAGCCAAGATGAACAATGGCTGAGAACACAGGAAATCAGGCTTCTTCCTCTTGAGTCCTATCCCAGAGTCTCTCTGCTGAGAAGCAAGCCACTTCCCAAGACTGAGGTCCCAGCCTGGAGCCACTCTGATGGATGGAGGGAAGTCTGTGCATCCCCCGAGAGAGCCGCTGGTCTAGCAGAGCCTGACAGCAACACTTCCTCCCAGCGTGGCTCTGAGCGAGGCTTTTCCTGCCACTTAATTAAGCTTGTGCTTGGCACCTCTGAAGCAAGCCATTCAGACAGGGCGGCCTTTCTCCCTTCAAAGCTGGCTCTCCTTTGCTTCCCAGTCTCCCTCACATGGAGCCCTCCTTCCTGCCCTGCGTGCCTTTTCCTGTCTAGACCTAGGGGCTGGATCAGCGGAAGAAAGGGAAAATGATCACATTCCTGTGCCAGAGGATTACTTCCCCTCCCTGGGCCCAGCACTCGGAGCCTAGGGGTGTGCAGCACGCAGGGTGCTCAAGTTCAGGTGTCTGACGATATGCATGTGTGTGCACGTATGTAAACATGCTAGGGGCTGACTGGGTGGTCCTTTGTACGTCTGGGTTCCTGAACCTAAAACTGTAAAACTGGATGCCCAACGTGTGTGTGTGTGTGTGTGTATGTGTGTGTGTGTGTGTGTGTATACAAACATGCATGATAGAGACAGACACATAGGCAGAGAAAGACAGAGAGGAATAAACATAAGGCATAAAGTAATGAGTGTGTCGGGTACAGGGCAAACGGGAACAGTGCTCTTCCATTTAACAAAATGTTGAGAGATTAACACCGTTTCCCTGTCTGTGCACCTGTGTGTAGATACACATAGCACACTGGTGCGCTTGTCTGTGCATGTGGAGGCCATAATGTCTTCCGTTATCATTCACCACTGCTTTTAAGACTGAAACAGATTTATTTAATTCTTAATTTTGTGAATAGGGAGAGGGGAGGTGTGTGGAGCAGCGAGTGGGTTAAGGTCAGAGGACAATTTTGGGGAGTCAGTTCTTGCCTCCTGCCCTTTTCGGGCAGGATTTCTCTTGTTTCTGCTCTGTACTGCATAGCCTGGGCTAGCTGGCCAGAAAGTTTCTGGATGATTCTTCTGCTCCAGGATGCACACCACTGTATCTGAAATTTGAAATGTCAGAACCATGTGGCCACATCTTGGACCCACTGAGCCATATCATCTGCTCTCTACCTTATTTTACAGATAGAAGAGTGGGGGATCCAAACTCAGCTCTTCATGCTTGCACACCCTTTACCCACAGAATCATCTCCTCAGCCCTTCCTCAAATGATTTGCAGAAACAGTTTCCTACAGATGGTAGCTTTGCTGTGAATATGAAGTGTCGCCGAGGGCTTGGGAAAGCCCTGGAGTTAGGAAGGGTTACCTCCCTCTGTCTCAATCACATGTCTTAAAGCCTATGCCTGGCTAGTGTATCTAACACAGAAGAAACCCAGGCCTTGACAGAGCAGGGTGCAGTGCTGAAGCCGCACAAACACTGGCTCATAAGGCTTGGGATCATGGCCTCCGCCTGTGAGCAGGAAGCTGTTAGGCACACCCTCTCTCTGAGCCTGTTTCTGTCCCCGTCAGAGTTCCATGGGCTTTCTGAGATGTCTTCTAGAAACAGCTCAGCAGAGGAGCTGCTCACTAATATTGCTCTGAAATAGGGAAGGTGCTCACAGCTGAATAATGCTGGTTTAATTTAAAGATCACGTTGGTAAGCAGAAACAGCTCTGAGATTTACTTAACAGGGTCGGTTAGAGGACTCATGGGTAAAGGCTGCTGCTGTCGAGCCTCCCTGGGACTCACATGGTAGAAGCAGAGACCCAAATTCTTTCATGCACACCCATGTTCACAAAAGCGAGAAAAATAAAAGTATCTTTAAAATGTAGATATGATAGTTCAGAAACAAGTAAAGGTTGTAACCTTGAGGAAAACAATGCTGTGTCAAGAATCTTGGGTGAATTAGAAACCAATAAAACAGAATATTTATCCTGTCAGTGACACATTCAGTGGATCAAAAGGAGAGAACTAAAATAGTCCAGTAAACAGAGCTCAAATTAGTCTCTGGAAGTGAAAATAAGATTTTTTGGGGGGTCGGGGGGTCGGGGGAAGCTGAACCTCTCCATAAACCCAGTGCACCTTGAGGCCTTGCTTCCACCTCCCAAGGGCTTGGGACAGATCTTGAGTCAGAGAAACCCGTCCTGTGACTTTTTTCCTCATGGTACTTTTCAGTCCTTCTACCTCTACCTACACTGGCTCTGAAGAGATCCGTACATACTCCTGGCGGTGGGACTTGGAACAGGGCAGGGCACATTTTAGGAAGAAGGAACGTTTCGAAGCCTATGTTACCTGCCAAACACTGGGTTGAGAGTGTTGGGAACGTAGTGGTCTCGGTCTTCAATCACTTTTTTGCCCAGGGTGATTTTTATGTAAGGGTCACACTGCGGAGACAAGACAGGTGAGGTGTTATGTCATCACAGGGTGCAAACTGAAGTCAATTTCTGGGATAGACTTGGCTTGCTACTAAACTCCCAACTGATGCCAAAGGTGGCTGCTGGGGCACCTGGGGGCCCAAGATGAGCTCGGTACGAGGTTCTCCTTTGGGTGGCAGGGGGCCAGTGTGCCTTCAAAGCACTGTGTGGGTGAAAAGGTGGGGTGGGGTAGAGGTAGGGATGACCTGCCTTTGCTCTTGCTGGTCCTGTGACTGGAGCAAATCTTGTCCTGGGTCACATCAGTAACGTGAGATGGATGAACTAGGGAGCCCTGAGCATGTCCCCCGCCAACCAAACCTCTTAGGTAAATCCCCGTGGGGACAATCCCCCTGTTCACATTGTTTTGATAGAGTATCTTTCTCCTAGTGAGATAACAGACGCCCAGAAAGAAAGAAGGTGACAATTACCATGGCTGATGACTGTAATTATCCTGCTACAGGAGAAGGCCCCACACCCAAACTCTTACCAGGCCATTGTTGTCCTGGGGCTGGAGCTCTAAGCCTTGAACAATGTAAATCCTAACCGTGCATTCCTGTGGGACACTGTCAGGCAGTTCTCGAAACTGCCTGGGAGGGGCCAGCACACTGGGGTCATCCGGCAGGGGATAGATTCGGAAGGAGCCCTGAAGAGAAAGAGAAGGACATGTGCTGATGACTTCAAGGGCCTTGAATGCTGGGTAGAGAGCTCTTAGGGGACATCCCGCTCTTCAGAGTACATCTCACGCAGCTGAGCAATGCGGGGCTGTCTCTGTGGCAGAGACAGCATGCCCTGGCCCTTGTGTGATTCCAGCTGGGAACACGACAGGACACTATAGCCATCATTTTCGAAAAGGGCTGGTTAGGAAGCAGGCAATAACTTGGGTAGGAATGGAGGTGACGGGTCAGTGTGAGGGCAAAAAGAAGTGAAGAGCCAAGATTATTTTGGGGACAGGAATATTCCCTGCTTGCCTGGGCCTCACTCCCAGGAAAAATCCATGCTCGCCTTCAGGTCTTAGCTGAAGAGACTATGTACTTTGTTCTGGAACTAGCTTAGGTATAGAGAAAGGTATCTAAGTTGGGATTAGGATATTTGGGTTTTTGTTCTGGCCAGCTGCATTCAGGGATATGTCATGAAGCAAGCACCCATTGAATACTGGGCGTGGAGAACCCAAAACTCAAGAACCAGAGTGTGGCACAAGATGCTAGATTAGCTTGACTCTGTGCCCTATTGTGGGCTTAGTGGAAGGCTGGGGTGCAGAGGATTTGAGACCCTGTGTTGGTTGTAATCCCCTGATCCATTAGCCATGTCTGCTATTGGCAAAGGATTAGGAAGAGGCAGTGTTAGGTGCCCTGGCTTTGCCAAATGTGCTTGGGAGGAGAAGCAGCAATCAAACCTGACAGGACGTGAACCCAGACCTGTGGGAGCCCAGAGCATGGGTGAGTCATGCTGCCCAAAGCAACCAGAGGACTCTTGACAAATACTGACATTCGAGCTGATTTAGAGCATGAGCAGGGCTTAGTCAGACCGCAGGGAGGACAGGAAGGGCACCTAGGGAAGGAAGAACAGCCTGGCCCAAGGCCCTGCACATCCATCCAGAGGACTTGCAAGGCGTGTTTGGGACCTGGGAGTGGTTCTTCCATGCGGGAAGGACACACGGCTTGTGAAAGGCCGGGCTCAGCTTTGGAAGGAGTTGAGACCTGAGCTATGGAATGCAAGAGGTGTGTTGAAGCCATTCAGATGCAGGATGGAATTTGGTTGCAGCGAGGATGAACTGTTTGGGAGGGGAAAGGTGGCCTGGGAATTTGCCACAGTGATTCTGCTAAAACCCCAGAGGGCAGAAGAGCAGAGGAGCAAGTAGGTCTTAGAAAGGTCTGGAGGATTCAAGACTGGCTGACACAAGCAGGGAGCAGCAATACCCTGGCTCCCCTTTGCCCCCTTGCCCCTTTCCTATGGGCAGCTTTTTCCTCCTGCAAAAGACAGAGGACATGTCCAGCTGCAGACATCAGCTGTCTTTCATGCAAGATCAACCAAAGAAATGAAAATGGATTTTACGAAGGACAAACACACACACACACACACACACACACACACACACACACACACACACATTTTACTTACTTTAAACTCTCCCACCACAGATGGATCTTCATTCTCATCGGACTTGCCTCTGTACAACTTGAAGGTATCCGAGAAATCTGTCAGGCCTTCAAAGTCGGCTACGTCCTCCAGTTCACAGTCATAGATCTGAAAGCCCAACAGCAGACTCTCATTAAAACACAGGAGGAGTTTCAAGTCAGCAGGCAGGAGGATGCGAAGGAACACCTGGGACACTCGTGCTACTGGTGGGTTCAGCACAGAACAGCCACCTGGTGGGTGCCACGTTCCCTTAGGGAGTTAAGTATCCTCCTAGCCTAGGATCCAGAAATGGTGTTTCTAGGATTTTACCAAAGAGAAATAAAAGCATGTCCGTATGGTTCAAGAATGTCCAGGGTCAGGAGAAATGAGTCAGCAAACTGTGGAGAGAGAAAGGAAAAGGGGAAAAGGGAGGGAGGAGGGGAAGGTGAGATAGAGTGTGAATGTGATCCACCCCCATTCTAGTCTGCTCCAATACTGTTCAGCAAGAAGAGACAAACTAATGATACCTACAATGACATGACATGCCTCAAAAGCAGACTATGGGACCAAAGGAGCTCAATGCAGAAGGACTATGGTGTGAGTCCAGTTATACGGAGCATACAGGCAGTCGAGGCCGGTGTAACTTGCTAGATATCAGATCAGCTGTCCACCAGAGGGGTGCAGTCATGGACGGACAGCTTGAAGGGAGCGCAGAGGAGCTTCCTGTGGGTGGAAATGGGCTTCCCCTGGCTGTGGGTGCTGCTCCATGCAGATGTATACAGCATCAAAGCTTGGTGGAAGGCTCACTTTATGGCACATAAATCATACCTTGATTTTGAAAAAATTAGACAAGAGAGAAAGATGGACAAGAGGGAGAGAGAGAAAGAAAGGGATGGAGGGGAGTCGTGGGAGAGAGGAAGAAGGAACGTGAGTCTGTCCCCTCAGCCCGATCTTAGTTTTCTATCTCTTCCATGCTGGTGTTTATGCCACACAAATATGTTATGCCATCAACAAGCAAGGATATGGGCCCTTCTACTTTGGTGGGGAAATGATTTTAGTACCAGGTGTTTCTCATTTAATTTTTCTACTCTGCCTTGCTCTGACGACTTTGGATTTGCAGCTGACAGAGTCAGCAACTGAACAAAGAATTGGAAAGCTCAGAGCATGAACAGAGCAGCCCAGATAGCCATCCCTGCCCGGCTCTGCAGCTTCCTCCTGCACACCTGTGCCCATGGCTGTGATGTGACGAGGCATACATGTAACAGAATCAACTTTTCATTTAGCAAAGCTGATCACTGTTCGGAAGATGAAATGAAGCGTGTTGACATCTTTCCTTTTGCAAAGGGCACCGTGACTTCTGGGTCTCCCTGAGCACAACAATTCTGGGTAATTTTTGGCCTGGTTAGTATGGAACTAACCCATTCCTAACCTGCTGCCAGATGCCCTCGAGCCCCAAAGTGGCAGTCACGCAACCGTAACTCAGCAACTTTCCTTAAGGCCTTGTTACTTGGCAAAGGCAAGCCTGTTGCAAGAGGCCTCTCCAGGAGAGCAGAGGCACTCCTGGCCTCTCTCTGTAGGCAGCCACCATGAGGCCTTGTAAACTCAGGGCCTTGAGCATGGTGGGACTGGCTTTTCCCCACCCACAACAGCATAGGTCCAAGTACCTTGAGTTTGGAATAGCCTTTCTGAATATACTGTCCACATTTTTCATGCTCCCCCGTGGAAGCATAAAATTTACTCCACCAGTCCACGATTTCTTCCTCCTAAAGCCATGTGAGAATGGAAAAAAAAAATCTTTACTTCAGGTATTTATACAGAAAAGGACTACTGAAAAGGCTGAGTGTATATGCCTGTTTTTATGCCCTGTGGGCAGCACATCCACAATTCTGTTCAGAAGCAGGAGACCTCAGTCCACGATGTGTGCGTGAGCGTGTGTGTGTGTGTCGAAGAGTACACATGTGTAGGAGTATATGTGGAGGCCGGAAAACAACCCTGGGTGACACGGTATGAATGCTGCTCATCTCCTGGGAAACAGGGTCTCATCTTGCCTGGGGCTCACTGTTTGGGTTAGACCTACTGGCCAGCAAACCCAGTCAGCCTTCTGTCTCTATTTCTCCAGTGTTGAGATACAAGCATGCCCCACCACTTCACACGGATTCTGGGGATAGAACTCAGAGCTGGTGGGCAAGTTCTTCACCCACTGAACTCTCTCCCCAGTCCTGATGCCATGTGCTTGCTTCAATGTCCACATCGGTAGTAGATGTTTTCCTCAGACCTGGTACATATGATCTATTAATTTGTCTCTCTTTGTTTCTTTACTCTGTTAATGTTTGTCTCCATAAATAAGCCTGAACAGCATCTCTAACATACGCCTTCTATGATCTCATTTCCTTAGCTCTTTTAGCAATAGTACCAATCTCTCTAGGTGAACTGGTTCTACTTCTAGCCCTTATGTTACAAGCCACAGTGTTTTGGGCAGGTTGTTCTGCAGCTCTGATCCTCAGTTTCTTTATCTAGCAAGCAATATGGTAACAACTGTCTTCATCTGCCTCACAGAGTTGGTCTGGAAATCAAAAGAGATCACTAAGAGAAAGAACTCTGAAACATTTAAAGTGTGGAACAAAGGTAGGGAGGACCATGGCTCATTTATACTAGTGGTTCCCACCCCAGGCTTGCAGACGCTGATCCTGTCAGGCTGGGCTGAGAACTGGATATTTATTATGTTGGCATAAATTCCCCCGGGTAATTTCAATTATAGCCAGGACTGTGAACCTCTTGTTCTGATGGGTGGTTCTTGGTTTAGCAGAAGAAATAATATATAAGGCACTCATAGGCCAGTGACTTGATAGATCCTCATATTTCTCTCCTTCTTTCCCCGCTCTGTTATTTTTGTTCACTTTTTTCCCTTCCTTTCCTTCCTTCCTTCCTTCCTTCCTTCCTTCCTTCCTTCCTTCCTTCCTTCCTTCCTTCCTTCCTTCCTCCACAGGGCCTTGATATATAATTCAAGCTGGCCTCAAACTAATCATCCTCCTGCCTCGTTCTTAAAAGAACTACGATTTTAGGTGTGATTTTAGGTGTGAGGTACCACACCCCACCTCCACTCTGATTTATAACAAGAACACCTCTGCATGAGGCCCACTTACTGCTCTTCTAATCCGCCTTGGAAATAGTGATGCTATCAAAACCAAGTGTCACCTCTTGTAACCCTCATGTTGTTAGGGATGGGGTGGGGTGGGGAAACAAGAAGTAAGAAAGGCTGTTTCAGGCTGGAGACATGGCTAAGACATCAAGAGCACTTGCTGCTCTCCCAGACCATCAGAGGTCAGTGCCCAGCACCCACACAGCCACCTGAACTGCAACTCCAGGGGATCTGATGCCCTCTTCTGGCCACTACATGTACCTGCACATATGTGTATATACCGCCATCAACATCCACATTCATACAAATGAAATTACTTTTTTAAAATGGCTGTTTCTCATTTGTACATGGGGGAATATTTACAGATTTATCTGCATAAGTAAATGCTCATATCCATGTGTATCTTTGTATATGTTTTTATATTATATTCATGCATATGTGTATACATGTATGTGTGTATGTGTATACAGTTATAATGAGTTACATGTTCTTTGCAGACCATCAATCTATCCCTGGACTTAGGAAAAGACTTTATATACCAAAGGCAGAAAGATACATGTGCTGAAAATTGAACCAAGGGCCTTGCATGTACAAAGCCAAGCTCTCTACTGCCGAGCAACAGCTCTCACCCCATGATGTGCAAAAATATGTACGATAAGTGGGCTTGGTGGTGCCTGTAATCCCAGTACTTGGGGAGGCAGTGGCAGGAGGGAGGATCACTGTGGCTTCAAGGCCAGTCTGGTCTACAAAGCAAGACCAAGGACAGCCGAGGCTACACAGAGAAACCCTGTTTCAAAAAAACCAACCCTTCCCCCCAATATCTACAATAGTTACCTTTTCTGATAGCTGCACATATGAGGTCAGTAGCACAGAAAACCATATACGGGTCAAGTGGATGTTTGGATTAAGATCCCATGAACATTAGGTTCAAAGAGAAAGAGAATAAGAAACATTATTTTCTTGCATACTTTATATTACCAACATTTAACAGATTATCTAATTATTCTAGTCAAGATCATCTCATCATTGGACGTATCTTAGATTCCTTCTCTGAAAATACGCCAAGGAGTTCCACACATAGTACTTGAATGGCTTGGAGGTATTCGCCATGTTTTTTTAGTGGGGTTGGACTACACTGTGATTGGCCAACACCATGAGTGCTCAGGAAGGGTGTTTGGGAGTTACTCATCACCCCGCCCCCAACCCCTCATTCCACATAGCTCCAAAAACATATCCTCAACACAATCTCATTTTCATCCCTTCAAGAACTCTCTTGTCACAAGGTGTGTGTGACTGCAGGTCTTCAGGGTAACCTTTTCTGTGTTCCCCCCGTGCATATGTGAGAATACCGCCTAAATACTGGTAATGAGAAGATTCTTCTGATACAAGGACGTCAGGTTTCTCATTAGCCAAATCTGTCCACTTGAAATTCTGCATGGACGATTTGCCCCTAGTGTCAGGGCCTGTCCAGGAGTGAGAGAAGGCAGAGCTGGAGTTTGTTGGGAGTTTGTGTTTTCTCCTGGCACTTGCTGGGACACTGGCCAAGCTCACCCTCTGGGCTAGTTTGAGACAATAGTGCTCTTTCGTGAACTCCCACCCCTCTCCCTGCTGCACATCTGTGGCCGCTGTGCGGAAAGCCACCCGGCTTCTGCAGGTCCTCAGTATTTCTATCTAGACTGACTCTTGTCACACAGAACTGCCAAGGGAGGCAGAGAGAAGGAGATGTGTCAATTCTTTTTATCAGATTTACTCCGAAGCAAGATTAGGGTTAAGTAATCACAGTTGAAGTGAGATTTTGGAGAGAGAGGAATTTTAAAAAAATCTTTTCACGTTCTCAATGGTTTTGAATTCAGATATTTTGTTTCTTCACATTTATTTTCCACTGTACAGAACTGATTTAGAGAAAAGAACAGGCTGTGTTTAAAGAGCATCCAAGACAAGTTGCTGACTTTAAATTTCAGGGTTAGCCCAGGAGGATTCCTTCATGCCTGCTTGCTCATTATGTGGAAAAGGAGGGACAGCAACTCATTGACTTTCATTATTCAATCTAATAAATGCACTTGAAAATCCAGTTCAAAGCACTATGTGGCACGAAGCAGCCTTCCCTTCAGCTTAAAATCATATTATTTGTCTAAAGATCACCTTTCACTCCAAAATCTATTAATAGAGCCCAGAGGAATTCAAGCCCTGACACCAAGCTGCCCCAGTCGATGCAGCCTTATGCATCAGATCATACATACATGCACTGTCCTTGGAGAAGCCATTTTGCTGAGTGCTGTTGACACATTGCTTAAGCACTGGAATTGGAAGGCAACCGTTGAGATGGCCACGAAGGAATGTCTGTGCTGTCTACCTCACACTTGACCGATCTGCCCCCTGCCCCCACATCCTCACTTCCTGCTTTCCTTTCGATAGTGCTAAGCTCGTCCGGTAAGCGTTAGACATCATAGAGCATGAGGCCAGCACGGACAGACTCAGGCTCCAGCCCTCAGCAACAGCAGTTAGTTTAGACTCGTTCAGTTTATCCAGACACAAAGTCTAAACTGAGTTAGTGCTCATATGTGTACATTACATGTACAAGTGATACACGTGATAAAGGACATTAGCGGGCTTGTCTTTGGCTCTTCCAAAGCTCAGCATTGCTCACTGGACTTGGCAGAGATGTGTGAGGTCTACCTTGAATGTTTAGAGGAGATCCCCACGTTTTCTCATTGACACGGAGTACCTCAAGTGGGTGTGAGGGAGCAAGCTGATTATAGCCATTTGTAGTGTGGAGGGAATGACTTGACACTACCGTCCCCAAGCCTGCTACTCCTCCTGGCTAAAAGCTGATGCAAACAGACCTTTGTTTCATACTGTGTTCCTAGGGTAGCCTAGCCCAGGCACTGTCAGAAAAGGAGTAGTGCTGGCATTATTTTCCTTGCTCCCCAGTAGTACTGAGGATGACTGGGTACACAGAAGGCCCAGGAATGATGATTGGCAATGGTTGATGGTAAGCCAGAGGCAGATTATCAAAGAGGCTCTTACGCTGCCTTTTCCCAGAGCAGTTGCGAAAATCACCGTGAAAAGTCTTAAGTCTATTACACATAACTTCTCCCTAGGGAACTACTGACTTATTGAGACTAATTGGGGTTATTTTCAATAAGTGAACATAGTCATGTTGCCCTATGGCGTTGGGAATTTGATACTGTCATCTGTGAGCATGTAGAATTGCCACATACTAGACTCAAACATACAGCCATCCAGTGCTGGCTGTGGAGCCCACATTTAGTATGGTCCAATTGTTAGTGAGTCTAATGGAGTGGGAAAGAAGTGGGTTTTCTAAAAGGTACCGTTTATGGACCTAACACATTAAAGTGCAATCATGTGCACTCTCCAGCCAGTTTGCATATTAAAACATGCTGTGAGAGTTTATCATAGATGCCAAGAGAAACAGTGAGCTATTTGGTGTTTTCTTTTTTCTGGGTTGAAGCTCTCTTGTGCCTTCCTGTAGAAGTGGCTGGATCATTTTCAGACCGGGTTCTGAGTAAGGATTCCCACCAACTGAGTGAATAAGAAAACCCAGGGTATTCCGTATACTGACAAATAGGGTCATTTCAAATCATGACAATCCTTCCTCACGAGGAAAAACCCTGACATGCCTGCCCTGACTGTTGCCATGTTTCGGTTTTCTCTAGAAACTTCCAACACATGCTATCACTTGGGCTGCTCCCCACGTTGGTTCTCAGATCTGCACAGATAGATTTGAATCACGTCCCTGGGTACTGTTTTAAGTGTCCTAGGTGACTGACCAGTGGGGACTGAATCCAGACCCCTAGCTTCTTTAATTGGAGGCTATGACCTCATTTGGGGCTGAGTACCTGGATAGGGGGAGGGGAAGTGACCGAAAGTTAGGCAATAGTGAGAGGTTTCCGAATGTGCAGCAACTAAAAATAAAATGTGTAATGAATCCAAGGTGGTTCTGGCAATGCTTATCCATAGCACATGCAACTCCACTGCGGCCTTGGTTCTGAACTTAGAACCGGTGAGTTTTTGCACTGTGCGTGCAGTCACACCATACAACACCAGGGAAGACCGCCTGAAAAGCCTCAGCCCAGAGCTGGGCCTAGTGTATGCTATGAACTGCAGTATTTTTGCATACCAGGTTCCCTGCGCTCATAGACACATATGGGTGATGGAGACAAGACAGTTTCCTGCCATCTTCCTTTACCATCTAAGTATCAAGCTAGTGTATCTTTGGATTGCGTTATGTTAGAATGTTTGATTGTTTAAAGATTCCTCTTTGAGTTACTGATTTCAGTTTCATTAGGAGAGAAAAAAAAAAGTTAAGTGAATTTTGGCTTGGAATTAAGACAGAATTTCCAACCATTTCTGAAATGGCCCTAAAGAGACTTCTGCCATTTTGTATTAGCACTACACACTTATGCAAAGCAGAGTCTCAGCACTGATGACTATAAAACAAAAATGTTAACCAACCCGGAAAAATGTTAATGATGCTCTGCATCTATGTTCTGCAGTGTTACATATCCAGCTGAGGTTTAATCCTTTATGTAAAAATTAACAAGCACGTCTATCCCATTAGAACACAAACCTGATTTTGTCTTAGACGAATGGTAAAATTATATGTAGCAAAGAATTATTTACATTTTTTTTATAATTATCAGTATATGTTTGACTTGTACACTTTATTTTATACACCTATACACCTGAGGTTGTGTAAAAATTTTCTCAGATGAAAAGGGATTATAAGTGGAAACACTTTAAGAAGCCCTGGTTGATGCAATGTTACCGTAACTATGGATGAATACAAGATTCGGATGTCTCCGTTCAGTCCTTGTACATTGGTGTGATGACTGACATTGTAATAGCCTTGAATGGTTGTCTGAGCTCACCAATTGCTTAGACATCTGAAATACAACCTACCTTAGAAGCCAGTAATGGTTTGCTGTCTTCTATTTCAATAACGACATCCCGGCACGGGGGTGCAGACATAAGGGAGGCTGCAAGGTAAAGAGCTCCGTCATCTAGGACACTTGGAACAACAGACTAGAGGTCATTTTAGTCCATGTTCAGGCTGAGCAGCCACAGGATAGAAGGTAGAGTTCATCTGGCTGAGACTTTTCGATGGGGCACCATATTTGAATATAGAAAATGACCCCACCAATGACCACCACCTCAGAATAGGATATGGTTTTAGATATTTTATAAGGGACTGTGTGGCCCATCTTTCCTAGTTTTGTGTAGTTAACTTCATTCCTACACATAACAAGTGCTTGAAAAAGATCTGTGTTGAAGACCAGAGAACATAGCTCTTCAAGGAAAAGTGCTAGATTCTCTGGACCTACACAGTGGAAGGGACAGAATTGATTCCTGCAAGTGGCCTTTTACCCTCCACATAACAACACACACACACTCACAGAGAGAGACAGAGATAGAGAGATACACATCCAGAGTGATAAAAAAAATAATTATAATAGATTGTGTTGTTGCCAGGCCACAGGGAAAGAGGACACAATCAGTCCTGAAGCAACTTGATAAGCTGGGGTGGATGGGAAAGGGAGCTCCCCTCTTCTGAGGAAAAGGGGAAGGAGGAAGGGGAAGAAAGAAGGGTGGGGCTGGAAGGGGAGGATGGATGGGGCTACAAGGATGTAAAGTGAATAAAATAAAATAAAAAGATTGTGTTGATTGTGTAGGGCCGGGCATAAGGATGGCAAATCTGCATCTAAAAGAGCCTCATTTTCTTGGGAAATGAAATATGAAACGCAGAAGAGGAGTGGAGGAAGAAAGAGGACAGAGAGGGTGATTAGAGAGAGGAAGGGAGGGGGAGGGGAGAGAAAGGAAGAGTCAAAGCAGGGATGAATTTGTTTCCCTTGGTCTGAAGCTGCTGTTGTCTACTCTGCCTTTGATATCCCAGTGCACACAGAGGGAGGAGGCCCAGGCTCCGACCTTGCATGCGTTTCTCAGATGTATGTAGCTCTGGATTTTGGAGTAAGAACAGAGGCTTAGGCACAGACCCTGGAGGCACCAGGTTTATCTCACTCAGATAAAGGCAGGTGCCAAGGGCCCAGCCTGATCCAGGGGTTGGGGGTGGGGAGGTCACAGGAGCATCATTTTTAATTGGAGAAGACCCCAAAAGATCCTAGGTCAGAATCCAGACAGAACACACTTTACCAAGCGGAAAGACCTTCCCGTAACCTACGCAGGCATTGGACATATAGGACATGAACGATGGGAAGGAAGGGACTATGGGAATGGTATCTACTATGCCCATTGGGCTAACTAAGCACCTTGTTTACATGATCTCATTTAGCCATTTGACAAGTCTTAAAATATGCTCTATCTCCATTTTAAATATAAAAACACAAACAGAAGCTGTAAGAAATCAGGCCATTTGCTTCAGCTTGCGCCTTGGATGGAAGTCAGTTTAAAGCCTAGTCCTTGTTATCAGTCACCTCAGAGCCCAGGGAAAAGTAGGCACACAGTAACTAGCAGAGAAACACTTCGGGTAGTGAAGGAAACTGACATTTACTGAGCATCTGCGGTATGCCAGTTGTTTTAAGGTGGAGTTTTGTATCTACCTGGGACCTTTAGATAGATGAGTAGCCTAAAAGCTTCCAAGATAAGCTCACCTGAAACTTGGTTCACTTCCGTCAGGCAGGACCCAAGAGCCAGATGGACAGGGTTGCATGAATATCTCTGTAGGCAAATTTCTCCCTAAGTGTCAGTTTTTCACGTTGCTAGCTACACTCCAGTAAGCAAAGTCTCACTGGACAGGACAGAAAACAGCCCATTCTTTCAGATCAGGCCACTCAAGGCTCATCCTGTAGGCCTCAATCTGTTACTTTTTTTAAGACAAGATTTTTCTCTTCTGTGGCCAGGGAAGTCTGTAGCATTTGTACCTTCCTAACAACTTCACATATGGGACCAATGAACGGCCTATCATTAAACCAATAGAAAAATGCCAGGAAAATGTTTTCTGTCCATTTTTTAGCCTCAAATAAATGAGATCTGGGGCTATAATCCTCACTGTTATAAGAAAATGTAGTATTTTATGGATCATCAAATTCAACACAAAATGTTCATATATATATATATGTGTGTGTGTGTGTGTGTATGTCTACATATATAGATATGTGTGTGTGTGCAGATAGGTTTTAGAGGCTCTGTTATACCAACACCAAGCCTTTTGGAGGCTTAACCAGGACTGATCTGTGGCATTCCTGCTTAAACAGAAGACATCCATTTTGTTCTTGCTAGCTTGAAAAGACTTTCCAGGGGTAGACGAGTAGAACTTTCTACTTCTCCACCGAGGTCTAAACTCACGAAGCCAAACTGTCTGGTATCTTGGCTGAGTCCCCAGCCCTTACCACAGTATTAAGTACAGCCTTACCACAGTATTAATTAAGTACAGCACTTATCACACTATTAAGCACATGGTAAACTAAAAACAAGTATCTATTGAAAGGGTAAGAGCAAAACACTGTATCATTAGCTATTTATTATTGAAGTCTAAATTAAATATTAGAGCCTTCCCTATCCTTACACACTGACTACATGATTTAAGGTAAATCATTTAATGTTTTTCTGTATGGATACCAATGGGATGTCTTTCTAATGACTTCACAACATATTTGTCAAGCATCAATGAAGCAGGCCCACAGACACAGTAACTTGGAATTGCAAGCTCCTCCCTAGAGCTGGACGGAAAAAAAAACAAACCAGGAACTCTAGCATTTAAGAAGGGGAGGGAGGTAAATACAGAGTCCAAGGTCATCCTGTACTATAAAGAAAAACCCTGTCATTTAGAAAGGGAGAAAGCTCCTCCATCACGGCTCATGGACGGGATGGATCCCTGTCTCCACACATAGGAAGTCCTGTGTCCCTACATGAAAGTGTTCACAGCACTGACCTGCACACGCTCATTTCCTCGCTGGGCCCACACACTTTGAAGACAAGATAGTTTTGGTCCCTAACATTTAGGCCAATGAATGACATTCTATGAATGTTCAATAACCATTTGACAGAGGCCAAATGTCTCCATCTCTGTTGCTGATGTGGGAACAGCATACCCTGAGTTCCCAAGATTCTTCTTCAAAGGCAAATAGAAAAGTTCATGTAGTAGGCAACAAGATGTCCCTCAGAAGACATCCTATGTTTATGCAGGAGCAAGGCAGGCCAGAGGGTGGCCTCTTGAAAGAGCACTGGATTTGGCCCCTCAAAGTACCCCAAGAGTCCAGGCTTGTTGCACCCCCAGCTATTTCTATTTCCCTAGTTCACTAGGGAATTCCCTAGAATTACCTAGTTCACTATAAATCAGACCTTTCTTCCTCTGTAGCATCTAGACAATGATATGCTTTGTTAAGACTCAACCAGACCAAGCATGAAAAGCTCAAAAGTGTAACGTACAGACTTGCCTACAGGCGTACCTTTTAGTTGCGGCACAATATCCTCCTTTCCTGTGTACGGATCACAGCGGAAGCGGTCCAGGTGGTCAATGGTGCACTGGCCAACCACAGGCTTCCGCCCAAACTGCCTGTGGTCGATGACCTTGATCACCAGTGGAGGCATGTACAATTCTTCCTTGGGTAAGAACTAGGGATCACAAAAACAGGCATCGTTTCTCTTTTCAAGATCTAACAGGGACCGCTCTGCTGGTCAGTTCCTCCAGGGGACCAGCCCAAATTCCTTTTGCCCACTACGTATAACCCAGGGGACCTTCCATAAGTATTTCCATGACTGAGGTGCTTGGTAAGCAGCTCAGGGCTTAGCACATCCTCTCTGGGCCCAGCCCCGGGAGATCAAATCCTACCTCTGCTGTCACAGAGAGCATGACCTCAGGGGACTTTTCTAACCCTTTATGCCTCACTGCTTCATCATTAATAGTAGTTATGCCATCCGTATGTGAGGCACTTTAGAGTGCACTTGGCGAGAAGAGTGTAGAATGAGTCTTAGTCACTGACCTCATTCTCCTCCCACAATCTTCTTCCTGAGGGGCAATTTATGGTAGAGCCATAAATGAACCTTCAAGGGAAAAAACAGGCCGGGAATTCCTCAGTGCTGGAAGTTCAAAGCCAAAATGAGGTGCTCGTTTTGCCTGGAATGTGGGGGCTTGGATGACATAGCCCTGATTAGAGAGCACGGCTGGCCCAGAAGCTTGATTGTGGTTTGGGTAAATGTCTGTCACTGGCCTTGCACGGGAATAGAGGATGGGGTTTCCTGACTGCCTCCTCTCACATCTGTTGACCAAAGCTAGGACTAGGAGTGGAAAGGGGAGGAGGGGCGGGGGCACACAAAGATGGGCAGAGCGTCTTAGCCGTGACTAGCTAGGGATTCTTGCTCTATACGTCCATATGGCTGTCCATCTGCAGAATCGGGGGGAGGGGGGGAAGGGTTCAGGCTTTAAAGTGCAAGGACCCCAGGCCCAGCTCTGGCCACTCACTTGCTGTGTCCTCCTGTATTCATTAGTTAACGTTTTTGTTTCTTCCATAGCGAAGAAAGGGCGGTGGACGCGCCTTGCACTGAGCTAGAGTTGTAGATGAAATCAGAGCATGGTTGCTGAGGCAGCAAGGATGCACACTTGCTATGAGGCCAAGCAAGCCATTTTTCCTTTCTAGGCCTCAGCTGCCTCAGCTGCGAAATGAGAGGTTAAACCACATGACCCCACAGTTCAAGGGTAGTGTGTTGGGGACATGATGGAAAATGACTGAGCCAGGGAAAAGGAATGGGACAGTTCTCGTCTCTCATCCTTGTGATTTAAGGAAATGTCCTTATTGTAATCTCTTATATAGCAATGTAAAATGATTTTTTTTTTATTTATAAAAGTTAAGGATTGCCAGGTGGTTGTCTTATACATCTTTAGTTCTAGCAATCAAGAGGTAGAAGCAAGTGAGTTCAAGGCCAGCCTGGTCTACAGAGCTAGTTCTGGGACAATCAGGGATACACAGAGAAACCCTGTCTCAAACAAACAAACAAAAAAAGGTAAGGCTTTAATTTCTTTAAAAATAAACAAGTTGGGGGTGGTTTCCTCTTGCTCTGGTTGTTACAGGTGGAGGAGGCATGGGAGTTTTATCTGACACCTCACACTTTTAGTAATCAGAGGTAACTTCAAAGGATCAAAGAAGGTTCCACGCCACGGACCTAGTCACAGACTAGGGCCATGCCTGTCACCAGCACTGCGGTCCCCCACAGCTCTCCTTCCCCAGACATCCAGACCCTAGCAGGAAGGTTCCAGTCTATGCGCAACTGCACTTCTCAGAGTCTATAGTCTGCCTTGAGGGGTTGGCTAAGGGGCCTGCAATAGACAGCAAACACTGGAGAAACAAGTACTGCTCATAAATTCTTTCTAATCTCTGGAGCTGCTCTAAGCCTTCAGAAACTGGCTACAGATCCTGTAAGGAGGGAGAAGTCTGACGTGCTTGCTATGAGGCTGGGTTTCTGTCTGTCCAGTTCTGGAACTGAATCAGCTGTGGAAGGGTGTATGTTCACATTTCAGAGACGAACACCCGTGGGCTCCCGAAGAATCTAGACACCATACCACTTTCATGAAGAGAACAGAGCCTGGGAAGTTGGGCGTCTTCTTAAGGTTTTTGATCACCACCGATTCTACTCTTTCCCCTCCGCACTCCACCACGAGACTGGGGGATGTGACAGAAGCCATCTGGTAGTTTTTCATATTTCTTAGGCCCCAAGCTAGAATCTGGGGAAACAAGTTAAAGAGAAGGGAAGGAAACCTGACACACTTACATACATATATATCTACTCTCCATCACCAGTCCAGTCTTTAGGATGGAGTGATGCACACTTGTCTAAAATACTGGTGACTATCATCTTTAGGAGCCTGTGGAAATGCAGAGAATGTGGTTTTGGCCCTTTCCTTCTATCAGACAGCTAATGAGAAATCCGAGTGGCTGTCAGTGCTGACCAGCTGGTCAGTGTCTCTATGCCCCCTCTGCAAGCAGGCCTCATGCTGTGACCTTCTGGGGGACAATCTGGAGGACCAGCCATAAGCCTCTTGGATGGTAAGTGACTTGCAAGCGCTCCAAACTGGTAGCTGTTGTTTTGAAGCTTCCTGTGTCTGTCTTCGAGGATGCCCCACAAAACGGCAGAACCCACAGTGCTCACCTTTTCAGGACACTGTCTATCTAGCCATGAGGTTATCTCCACCAGCCTGTGTCTGCCACAACTATCTTCACATCACCACTGTCCCCATGCTTTCTTCGTCCCCACCTCTCTCTCCCTTGCTGGCCTTCTCTCTGTTCACATAGGCACTTTCTCTTGGAACATCTTCTCTTTCTCCAGCGAATTCCCCCTAATCTCAGAAATCTGCTTCTTGTTGCTCTGTTAAGATTTTCATTTTCTATAACTATTTCTATTGGGGGGGGGGGTAGATTTTATAGGAAGTGAGAGACAGCAAGAAAACATGCAGCAGGATGCCATTCCTTGCATTAATGGTCCTTGTTTTATAGCCACACCCTTTGGTTTGATGGAGTAAAACTTGGAGGGGACCCCTACCTCAATAGCAGTGAGCTGAACCACAGGCCTGATCCCCTGTGGGACCATGTATAAGTTCGGTGCCCTCTGAGAGGGAAGAATGGGGAGGTTGGAGCCATCCTGCGAAACAAACACAGGCTGTCAATACTTCTCTTTCCTTTAAGCAGAGCGGCCTCTTGAGGGCTATGTGAGCAACAGCAGAGTGATACCTTGTTCCTCAGGATGAGCTCTGCTGTTACAAGAACATCCCCGCAAGCCTTGTCTCCATTCATAACTGGATGCCAGAGAAGCTTAGGCGTGACGTCTGTCTCTGAGTTCAGTTTGACCAAAGGAGAGCAAGTGCTTCGCCCTAAAAATTCATCTTTGCCCTAGAAAAGGAAACCACACTCAAAGTCCTGGTCAAACAACTCTTCAGGCCTTTACTATGCCCTCAGGTCTCCTTGAAATTTCCTATCACCTACCACTTGGTCATTGTCGAAAAGCTCTATGACAACTTTGGGTGGGTTCTGTAGAACTGTTTGGGGTTCCCCGAAGATTTCAACCTCATCAAATATAATTGTTTGGTCCCAGGTGGGGTTCAGGGTGGAGTGGATGATCTCGGTGGTTTTGCTTCGATGGAGAAAGGAGATGTGAGCATATGGATCTAGGACAGAAAAAGATAGTAACAGTAGAATTGTGGTGAAGTCTGCCTTCCCAGAGCAGCTCATTTCAAGCAGAGACTTCTCTTCTGGACATCGTGGGCATGTACTTTCACTACCTATGTGAAGACAAGAACTCTAGAAAGCAGGGCGGCACAGAGGAAGGTATCGTGGTGAGTCAGAAGCACCCGAAGGGAACCCCAATGTGTGCAAAGGATTGTCTCTCTGGAGTATACTTAACCTCATCCAGGTTAACTGGCCACATGGTCTTTCACATGCATTATCTAGAGTATAAACTTGACACATCTTGTGTCAAGGCCTTGCCCCATGATCTGGGAAGAAAAAGATCTAATCTTCTTAAACTTTGGTTCCTTCCTCTGTGCCACGAAAGTAACATCTTTTTTCCAGTGCGTAGAGGAGGAGGTGACGTGAGGAACACGAGCTGCTTAAGACAGAGCCTATTATCCACTCCGCTGATAAATACGTTATTTTTAGGTGTTTGCTTCTAATGTTTTGATAAAGTGATAAACACGTTTACTCCATGCATTTGTTCCTACTGCTATCTACACGTAAAGTTTTATATCTGTGTGCTGGGTTTCGAGAATATAGCAGTAGATAGCAAAGGCTCAGCGGCTCTCAGAATTTACAGCACGCAAGAGCAGAAAAACTGTTTCCATGCACTGGGAGTGGAATAGTTATGTTCCAGGAAGTATTGCGTGACCTCCTACATGACAAATAACTACACTAAACCTTTTTCACAGCTCACTAGAGAGGTGACTTATTCCAGCAATAGAACAACGTCTAACTTGAAGCCCCTGTGTATGCCAAGGAGTGGGGAAGGTTATAACATTGCAGGCCGACATCACACTAAACCTTTTTTTTTTTTGTCCCATTCATCAATCTTGTATCTCCAACTGTGAGAAATGTGCTTAGACTCTGCGGCAAACACCAGGGAAGAATTCTGATTGGATCTACAGTGAGGGAGTGCCCCCTGCTGGACAATGCTTGAAAACGTTCTTGAAAACCTTTTGAAGCTTTGTTCCACACAGACCAGGATAATCTTGATGTGACTTACAGATCGAGATCTAATTTATAGACTACATCTAGCTAATCTGATCTAACTTATTAGGAAAGGAAATAATTCACAAATGCTGGGTGAGAAGAGTGCCGGGGACACAGATCCCAGTGCCCGATCGTACCAGGCAAGTGTTTTGAGAGCTGTTTCCATAGAAGAACCAGGCAAGCTTCGCTGGCTTGCGGTTCTCAGCATGGAACTGCTCCTGTGCTATCTGCACAGGCAGAGGAAGGAGCAGAGCCAAACCCAGGTGAAGCACCAATGTGGGGATAGTGAAATCTCATAGTCACATAGAAAGTGACTATAGCTGGGGGTGGGAGTGAGGGTCAGGGACGGCAGCAGAGGAGGCGAAAATAAACCACAAGTGGCTCACAGCCGGGTTCCATGGGCTAATGAGTTAAGGGTGTGATCTTTTTTAGCATCTTGAGATTATATAACCAAAAAGTGTACGTTACACTGGCCCAGCACCCAGGTTTAAAGCACAGCCGTGCTCACAGGGAACACGGAAGTTGCCCTTCACAGCACGTTAGTGCTTAATCGGTGATTATTAGTGTTCAAGCACTGTGAGTCTCCTAGCACGCAGCAACGGTTCTTAAAGTCAATAATCCCTTAAGCAATGCCTGGGCCCTTTCCTTCAAGTATACCAAAGTGGTCTCCGTATGACTAGGGTTTTAGTGTATGAAATAAAAACGAGACGAGACACAAAAATCACGTGATGAGCAGGAGACCCACCCTAGCCTGCCATGTAATAGGGTGTTAGGGATTTTCCCTTCACCTGAAAAGCTGTCTTTGTCCAAAGCCAAGAGGTTCCTCGCTTGATAAATGTAGCAGCGCAGGTGGTATATATAGACCCCTGAAAAGAAGAGGGTGACAAAAAATAGGACACTGTTAGCAAGATTTTTCTGAACTTTTGGGAGGCGATACATGTTTCAGACACCTGAGCCACTTGATCTATTTCCCTGCAGCACAGAACTCAAATATCCCCAACACAGTTGTTTCTTACAAAAGAACACTTACAGGAGTCCCCTAACCTGCGCTTTCACTTCTTAATATTTCAGTTGCCCGTAGTCCATCTCCGGTCACAAACGTCAAGTGGAAACAGTCCGAAATAAACAGTTCACAAGTTTCATATTGCAAGCCCTGCAGTGGGAGCCCTCTCAAAGCACCCAGCTGCATCTCATTTGGGATGTGAGTCATGCCTTTGTCCAGCGTGTCCATGCTGTACAGGCTGCCTGCCTGTTAGTCACTCAATAGTTCCTTTTATCAGTTATCAAACTTACTGATGTAGTAGCATCGTATCGATTATGTTAAGTAACCCTTGTTTATTTAATAAAGGCCCAAAGCACAAGAGTAGCCATTTAGTTATAGGACGTTTTAATAACTTCCATATTTATTATTAGTTACCACTCTTGTTATTGTGTCTAATTTCTAAACTGAAGTTCATCACATGTATGTACGTATGTATTGAGACAGTTTGTAAGGAAGGTTGGCACAAAGTCTTAGGATGGATCTTATCTCTCTAAGAGGCCGGGGAGTGTAAAAATATAACAGGAGTGCACTTAAGGCACCGTATTCCAGGTATGATGCTGCACACCTATAATCCCAGCATGCGAGGGGCGGAGGCAACCCGGATTACACACAGAAACACTGCCTCCAAAGAGAAAACAAGACCAAATATGTAACTGCTATAACAATTCCAATGCCAGCATGGCTATGAGGAGAACAGTAGTCCTACTGTGAACTTCCGGGGTTTAATGAAAGGCTGCTCAGCACAGACCCAGGGCAGCCTGGGCCTCACTGAGCAAGGTCTCAGGGCAATGCTAGATCCATGTCTGGTGAACGTCTCTTTGACTTTTAAACTTGTTCCAACTCCTCTTATTAATGCACACACATTCACATATATGTACACACACATGCACACACACACAGTTTGAGGAGTAGCAGAGTATCGTGACTAAACACATGAATTCCAGAACCATGAATGGTTGAATATCTGTACATATTAATACCTATGAAAACATGTGCCATTATTAATAACATTCTGAAATTCTTGAAGGCTGCCATTGAGACCAGACTTTCCTTAAAATTTTAGCCTTCTCCCCCCATAACTAAGATAATAATTTAGGGTTTTCTAGCCAGAATGAGTACATTTTAGGCAGACATTAAAATCAGTGATTTGATCATTCTTCATCCCAAATATGATGTAGTTTTTTTAAAAAAAAACATTAAGTGAAGAAATTAAAAGTTACCCTCATTTAAGATTTTTTTTTATAACACTTGATGATCTAAAGAGTTTTTCCAGAGACAAAAGTGGCAGGCCCAGAATTCACAGCTGTGTTTAAAACTTACTGTCGAAATTACAGGAAACAATGGGAGTGTTCGCTCCAAACACAGTGGTGGCACTGTGCTTGTGCTTTTCCAGGCTCGTCTCATCTCCATCCTCTGTGGTGTCTGCGCCCTAAAGAAAGAGAAAACCATTGTCGTCATCATTATCATCCATCATCATCAGCATCATCAGCAGCATCATCATCACCATCTATCATCATCACCCATCATCATCATCACCATCTATCATCATCACCCATCATCATCATCATCACCCATCATCATCATCACCATCTATCATCATCACCCACCATCATCACCTAAAACTAAGCTAACCAAGAGGTGAGAATAACAAGCAACCGCAATGGTGACTTTCAGAAGATATTTTTGTCACCATTTTCCAATGTGAGAACCACCTGGGACAGTGAGTGACTTCTTCAGAGTCACCTGGCTAGAAGGTGACAGAGCAGGGGAAGGAAGCCAATCCTAACGCCTCAAGTCCAGGCTTACCAAACCCTGCTGCTGAAAGAAGGGAAGAGGAGAAAGAATAGATGTTCTCCAAGAGTGGGAGAAGGAAGACAAAAAGTAGCAGAGTGGGGCAGGGTCAGAGCACAGAAGAGAAAACTGTTCTTGAAAATGGTCCTTCCTCCCTTACTCCCACCATCCCTCCCTTCATCCCTCTCTCCCTCTCTTTTGTGTCTATGTGTGGGGGATGTATGTTTCCCTATGTGTATGGGCAGAATAGGGCATCAGGTGTCCTGTTCTCTCACTTGTCCCTCATGACAGGGGCTCTCGTTGAACTAGATCTCACTAGCTTTTGGCTAGACTGGCTGCTGGAAAGCCCCAGTGACCTTCCTGACTCCTCTTGCTGCCACCCCCACCTCAGTGCTGGGTGACAGTCATCCACTGCCACATATACACAGATTTTTTATTTTTTAACGTGGGTGCTGGGTATCTGAACTTAGGTCCCCAGGCTTGCACAGCAAACATCTTTAACCGATGAGCATTCCCCCTAGTCCGTGGAAATGTTTCTTGGCCACTGTGTTGCACAGATCACCCACTACTATTTTCTACTCATTTCTTCCACCGACCTGCCCCTACCCCCAACACCTACCCCCTCTACCATGCTGTCACTGGAACTGTCATTTGTGAGCCAGGCTTCTATTTTTCTCCCCCTTACGTCTGTATATTTGGGTTCTTTGATCTGGCAAACCAAGCCTCTGTGCCTGCGTTTTCTATATTACTCATACCCTTCCTCTACATGTTAGCTTCTGGCTACTTACAAGGGCACCTTCAAGTTTAAAGATGGCAGCTGCACCGTGTGTTTCTGACGGAGCCATTTTCCTCCTCCAGCGTCTGCGGCGGAAGGTGTCTGAACTGCGCTGTGTCCAGTGGAATTTCCAGCCGATTAAGGAAGCGTATTCCCAGCCCTCCCGGTCTTCAAGTTCTTCCATGGCCTAAAAGAGAAGCACAACTTTTAGAGAGAAAAATACGGAGCCACAAAAGTCCACTCTCTGTCATGTACTATGTGAGGAGTCAAGGAGACAGCAAAGATAGACTAGAGGGGATCTCTGGCGTGGTAGAGTTGACAGACTGGAGATGGAGGTACCAGGAAACCACAGTGACCATTCAGACACGGGAGTGAGTGAGAGCGGATGCGCTCTTTCTCAGATTGCTCATAAGAACACATGCAGTGAAATGATACCATCCCGAAGGATTTAAACGTCTTGTTTATGCTAACAGCTGCTGTTATTAGGAATGATGTGTTAGATCAGAGTCCATGGTTTCCGTGATAACTTATTAGCTAGTACAGTACTTTTAAGTTGAACATGACTTATATGCACTTGCTCTGTTTTCAATGTTTTTTTCTATTCCTTCAACACACCTGTACACCTGTCACACGACAGAGACTGTCCTCAAGGCTGGGGTATCACTGAAGAAGAAGATAGTTGTGCCCTTTGCCTCCATGCATTTGATACTTAAATGGCCAAAAACTTACCTAAGGGTCTTACAAGCGTGATCAGATAGAACAGATGGTAAATCATACTGAATATCATTGATTGATCTAGATGTTAGAGATCCATGCAGGGTTGTTGTCAGTGTGCAGTTTTAATCTTTTTCCCCATTTCAAATAAACATAAAATACACATCTCACATGATCTAGGAAGTTCCTTCGTGACAGTACGAACAGTGATAGTGGCACATTTTGTGTGGCCAACAATGACACAGGTTAGAGAACACAACTGAAATCTCAGCAAGGCATGGGTGGAATTGGGGCTTCTGAGCAGAGGCCCAGCATTCTTCGGGAGTCATGTTGGTGCTCACGTGGAAAGAAGTGAAGCTAATCTAGAAACTTCTCACCCAGGAGGGACGGCGCAGCGTTTGAGACTCGTTCACGCTAGCACACCGCACTGGGAGCACGCTGCTAAGCCAGGACACCGAGATAAGGCTACTTTCGCTCCCCGGAAGCTCATTATTAAATAAGGGGTAACTTCATAGCCCCTCCTAGAGTGGAGACTTTTGAGGTAGTGCTCCTGTTTAGAATTAGGCTAACCTGGGTTCAAAGGTCATCTCTGCCACTTCCTGGAGATAGAACCTAGAGCACATCTGTTTCATGACTATGAACTCCATCATCGGTGGAATGAGGAACAGTCCAGACCTTACAGCGCATTCATGCTGTATTATGTGCCGTGTTGTAAATGACATGCAAAACATACTGTTTATTATTAATTTCATATTATTATTCAATTTAACTTACTATGCAGTTGGAAACCTTGTACTAGCCTAATTAAATTAGGGAGCAGATAGTTTTATGTCAACCAGATACAAGCTAGAGTCATTTGGGAAGAAGGAACCTCAAATGAAAAAAAAAAGCCTCTGTCAGGTCGGTCTATGGGCAAGCCTGGATGGTGTTTTCTTATTTGGTGATTGATGGGGGGAGGGCCCAGCTTACTGTGGGTGTTTCCATCTGTGGGCTGGTGGTTCTGGGCTAATAAGAAAGCAGGTTGAGCAAGCCATGAGGAGCAAGCCAGTAAGTAGCCTTCCTCCATGGCCTCTGCATCAGCTCCTGCCTCCAGGTTCCTGCCTTGAGTTCTCGCCCTGATTTCCTTCATGATGGACTGTGATCAGGACGCATCAGCATCAGCTGAAATAGTAACCCCTTCTTCTCCAGGCTGCATTCATCATGGCACTTTATCACAGCAATAGAAACCCTACCCAAGACAGACGGGTAGTCTTGCTCCTGGACTCTGAATTCTGCATCTTGTTCCAGGTTCTGAGTATCGGCACTATCTGCCCACACAATCCCAGAGTCTTTTTCTATCCTCCTAGAGGCTTCTCGATACCTCAGTGTCTTCTGGAGGGCATGTGGGAGCACAGCTTATTGCTCTCATCCCCAGACTCTCCTGAGTGAGGCGTTTCTGACATTCCAGGCTACAGATGCTTGGTTTGCAAATGGCTCTGCAGAAACCGCCCTGTGGCTGGGACTCTGTGTGGTGTGGCAGGCAGAGCGCCCGGGCCCAGCACTCTCCTGCCGCCCCTCTTACCCTCGCAGTACTAGAAGCCGTCTGTGTCAGATCTTTCTTGCGTTTTCGGACCAGTCTCCGCCTTCTGTGAGTGTGATACATTTTCTCTGCTGCAACCCAGGATTTGGGTTTATTATCAGGAGGAATGGTGATTCCATACTCCCAGCCTGCAACAGAGTTTGAGAATAGTTACCCAAAAGAGACATGTCTGCGTGATCAGTGAACGATCTGCTAGGAAACACGAAGCTCCTCTCTGCTCACAGATGTTCTCTGCTATTGTGACTGTCACACACATGACTGTTGAGCATGCCTAATCTGAAAATATAGTGTGCCACGCCAAAACTTTTTGGGCGCCATCATGCCACAAATGTAAAATTATGTACGTATGAATGTATGTGTGTATGTATGTATGCACATATATAAACATTTATATAAACATTATATATATACATACATACATATAAACACATTACAAAATCTAAACATTTCTCAAACAAACAAAAAAACACTTTTTCTGGGCCCCAGCATGTTGGATAAGAGATACTCAGCCTTTCTACTCCTTTGGGATTGAGCTCAGGGACCTGTGAATTCCAACTAAGAGCTCTGCCATCAGGCTCCATCCCCTAGCCCTTTGGCGGTATTTCCTGCAAGTTGGTAAACCTGTCCCTGTTCCAACTTGGCAACCTTAAAGGTAAAAGACACGCATCTGTGTGGTTGGTACATGGTTATTTGTGCGTCATAATCTCGTTAGAGCACCACAACCCACGCACAGTTCACCATCTACTCGGAATCTTAGGTATCAGTCGCGCACTCTGCTCACATATTCTCACCTCTCGGAGCAAAGAATCAGTTATATGCTTTTGCTCTGAATAGTTCCAGAGGGTAAGCTCATTTGACCTGCCCCTGTGTAGAGAAAGGTAAGCACCACTATACCTAGCAGCTCTGTCAATCACACGCTCGCCAGTGCGATGTCTTGTAAGACATTTTGCCATTCTCCTATCTGTGTCTAGGGCCTCTAGATTTATCCCAAGGAGATTATGAGATATGGTTAGCAAAGAGGAAATCCAAGCTCTAGATTTCTTCTGTCATTCTTACTCTGGATTTCTAAGTATCCCAGAGCTCAGCTGTTCAGCCCCTTCACCTCTGTTTTCTACTTCTAACATCTCCTCACCCAGCAGCTGTTGTCTGAGTCAGATACTCATCTGAATAACTACCACATGACACAACTGCCACACTCCACTGGGGATGGCATTCTTCCCCCCCCACCCCATGGACCTCTGCTCTGGCTACCCAAGGCCTTTCTGCGGACTCACACTAAGGCAAACATCTGTCCATGTTACCTTTCTCATCCACTGCCCGGTTTATGTCATATATCCACACGTCATCTTCCCACTCCCAACCCGGAGGGCAAGTAAGTTCGCTGGGTGATGCCGCCTTATCTCCATTCTAAGAGACAGACAAACAGACAGACAGAAGTAAATGAGATCCAAGGATAAGGAAAGTTTCCTGATACTTAACTACAGAATTTATGTGTCTTTCTAGATACCATCTTTGAGAACCATTTTATTCATAAAAACTCTAATCTTTACTCGGATACAAATGCTGCATTAAAATCCCTTGTCTCCAGTACCTTCTGTTTTTGCTATTAGAGAATAGTTGAACCATGTAAAATTCTTGGTTTTGTAAGCCAAAATGGTCAACATTAGCAATTTCATATGATCTCATTTAATACTATTAGATGGTGCCACTTATCTTTACAAGAGTTTTTTCAGGAAAAAACAAAACAAAACAAAACAAAACAAAGCAAAACAGAGAACAGATCAAGTGTTAAGACCAGAGGCTCATTATGCTGATCATGTGAGACTGAGCAAAGTTTATACTAGCTTAGGTTTACATTAAAACTCAAGAGTTATAATAACGATGTTCATATGGAAGAGAAAGAAAGGTGGCTGTAAACATGGAAAACACTCAGCTTCAGTTTTTTGTTTTTTTAAAAAGATATTGATTGATTGATTGATTATGTAGGCAATGTTCTGCCTGCATGTACTCCTGCACGCCAGAAGAGGGCACCAGATCTCATTATAGATGGTTGTGAGCCACCATGTGGTTGCTGGGAATTGAACTCAGGACCTCTGAAAGAGCAGCCAGTGCCTTTCACCTCTGAGCCATGTCTCCAGCTCCCAGCTTCATTTTAAATTAACAGAATGCAAAGTAGAACAGTAGTAGGTACTGATTGCTTATGGATCAACAAAAATGTGACAGTGGGACGGTGCTGAAACAAGCCCCCTGCGACACCGCTGTGGGCATGTGCACCGCTTCCCTGAGAAGCAGCTGGGCAGTTATTATCACCACGCCTTTATGCATTTAGAATCTGGCTACATAATCCCAAGGATATTTTCCTAGAGAGGAGTTTTCATTAATTGTGCAAAAGCAGTGGTTTAAAGATATTCACTGTCACGTCTTTTACAAAAACTGAAGATGGACCAAAACAAACAAACAAACAAACAAACAAACAAACAAAAACTCACCCTCAATCACCAAGCCCTAAATGTTTACGAGATGTGCAAATCAATGGCCATAGGGGCCTACAGTGAAGATCGTAGTTCTGTGTGTACGGTTATCAAAAGATGATGGGAGCTGCGGGGATGGCTCAGTTAATAATTGGTTCAGAAGCCCAGCATGCACACAAAGCCAGCAGTGAAGAGTACACATGCATAATCCTAGTGCTGGGGGGTAGGAGATGAACGGATCCCAGGAGCTTGTGGGCCACACACCCAGCTCAGCCGGTGGGTCCCAGGTTCACTGAAAAAAAATCCCCGGCTCAAAAAAAATAAGGTAGGGCGTGGCGGAGGAAGACCCTGTATGCTGACTTTGCCTCTGCAAGTACGTGCACACACTTGTATGTGTGTCCCATGCACAGCCACACAAACATGTGCACACACATGGTCAAACGTACCCTTATGTGAAAATGCAGGTGTGTATAGCACTGTGTGTATAACACAGTTGTAGTTAGAAGAGAGAAAAACCTACAAGCAGACGAACAGAAACCTGCAACGGTGGTTATTTCGTGGAGGGCAGTGTTAGGTGGAGAGAATTGCTTCTCGTTTCCTTAAACACCATTTACATATATTTTTTAAGAGTTTTAAAACTGTATTTAAAATTTTTATTTTTATTTAGGGCGATGGGTGCAAATATGTGCGCGTTCACAGGAGTGCTCACGGGGGCCACAAAAGGATATTGGCCCCCGTGCAGGTGTAGCACAGATGTCTGAGGTGCCAGTGAGGCTGCTGGGAACTGAACTGCAGTTCCCTCAAGAGCACCAAGCACTCATAACTGCAGAGCCATCCCTTCAGCTCCATTTTCTTTTCACTTGTTTTTATTTGCCTGTGTATTTCTTTAAAGTGAGCATTTCATTGGTCATCATTTAAAAAAAAAAAAAAAAAAACCTCTTAGATAATGAATTTCTTGCCTAAAAGAATACGTACAGCTCAAACATTGCCATGTAGCACTGTCTAGCCAAAGGCCCGGTTTTTATTGGGTGTAAGTAGTGATCACGCAAGTGGTGCGACTTCAATTGTAAATGGAAGACTACTTGGAACAGGGGATATAGCGAAAGAGAAGATAGAGCATGCCCCAGGACACACGGAGACGCGACGGGAGGGTCCCTCCTGAGAGCAGGTGGCTCACCGCATCGGTATAGGCGTCCTCCGCCGGCTTCCACTCGCCTCCGGGATAGCGAATCTCATTCTGGTAGACTTCATCCGTGAACTCCGTGTGACCTGCGTCAGCCTCAGTCAGGAGGCTGTGGGTCGGAGAGGGCTCCTGTTACTGAGGAGAAAGGGAAACCGGACCAGCAACCCCAGCTATTTCACACTGTCGGGAGGCTTCCGCAGCCTGGAATGGCACCAGTTCTCTTCTTGCTTGAGCCCTCTGGTTTCTCCATTCCAAATCCGACTTTGAACTAAAAAGCTTTTGACATTCATTTGGAGAAGGGGGCCGGCGGGGGTAGTGAGACCTAAATTATAGAGGACTCCTCACACTGGCAAGGTGGCTCCTTCCTGGGAATTAGGATGGAGCCTGGAAGGTCGTGCTGTGTGCAGCTCCCTGCAGGGACCACTGAGGAGTGTCCTCCGTACAACTCAGCATGGGCTTTCCAGCTTTTTCTCAGCAGACCTCTTGGCTGACAGTTCAAAGAACAGGGAAATACTCCTCTATGTCCTTTCTATTTTTTAAAAAAATGGAGTGGAGGCAGGCATTGAAGATGTGTGGAAATGTGGACCCAAGGCTTGCTCTATACGACATAAACTGATGGTTTCTAAGTAGACAGCCAAGCCATTTCATTTCAGACTCCAGACCCTTTTGGGCCCTTGAGTGCTCTGTACTGACTCTCTGCCTTGCCAGCTTTTGCTTCCATTTAGAGCCACTTCAAAAACCCACAGAAGAAAGCACAGAGGCTCCAACTTTGTCTTAAGTTTTCTGCCAGGGACCCTCAAATGACGGTTCTTTTTCCTTTACTTCCTACCCTCCCTGAAATCAAACACTGGAAGGGTATCAAAAAACAAATGGCTCTGACCATTTGTATAAATTGAAATCATCCATCACTCCTCTGTACCCCAGAGGAGACGAAAGTTTTGGCGGCCACCTCTGGCATTCCAGCCTCGAGTTTTTCCACTCACAATTCTCTCTACCTTTCCCTATCCTCACCTATTTCCTTCTTGCCAACCCAACCTCCCTTT
Organism: Psammomys obesus; assembly: GCF_907164565.1. Taxonomy (NCBI): domain Eukaryota; kingdom Metazoa; phylum Chordata; class Mammalia; order Rodentia; family Muridae; genus Psammomys; species Psammomys obesus. The sequence continues at coordinate 966,696 of NW_026592510.1, read as the reverse complement.
CCCTCCCCTCACCAATGCCCACAACTCCAAACAAAGCAAACAGTCTCACAGCAGAAGCAAGGATGTGTGGGCACAGGGTCTGGCAGAACAGCACGCTCCTTTCCTCCCTCTTTAAGGCCCATGCCATCACAAGGTGGCCAGGAGAAGGAGCTCTGGGACTGATGCTGCCAGAAACATTTTTTTTTTTAATTTACTTGTTAACTGATTGAGACTCTGAAGCAGAGGATGGCCTTGAACCCCTGATCCGCCGAGTGCTGGGGATACAGGTGTAGGCCTCTGCATCTGGATTATTCAGTACTAGAGCTCAAATCTAGGGCTTTGTGTATTCCATGCAGGCATTCAACCTGCTAAACTATGTCCCAACCCTGCTGGCAATATTTAGAAACATGGGATTCCCCCAGACCTCAGGGGGGAGCATATTAGCCTTCTATGACTCTATGTTTATTTGGGGAGGCGGTATTGAGACTCAAACCCAGAACCTCACACATGTGAGGCACGCAATGAACCCCTGCGATATAATATCTCCAGTACACAATTCTTTTCTTTTTAATAACAGCTTCTGAAATGTAATTCCCATACCACATAATTCACCTCTTGGACATGCACTCCCTAGTGTTTCTTAATAGCTGCTCAAGGCTGACTGAGTGTTGGTCTCATTTTCCTTGCTTGCAAAGTAAAGATCGTATTATACTGTTCGGAGGTTATTCCCCATGAATCTCTTGCATTTCTGCACTTCTTGCCAGCTGATCAGTGACGGCCTTTGTGATGAATTAGCTTATCAACAATGCTATTTGTGGAACAGTCATGGAAGACAGAGATAGGGTCTTTGTCTAGATTGAGAGGCCAGCATTTTGCTATGCCCATTAGAAAAGATCCAAACCCAACGTGGTGGTGCAAGCCTGTAACTGTAGCACTCAGGGAGGCAGAAGTGGGCGAATTATTGTGAGTTTGAGGCCAGTCTGGTCTACAAAGCAATTCCAGGACAGCAAAGGCTACACAGAGAAACCCTGTCTTGAAAAACAAAGAGAGAGAAAGAGGGAGAGAGAGAAAGAAGCAAAGTTTAGGATCCAAATTCCAGGCTTCCTCTCCTCAACACAACCCCACTGCGGGTGCAAATGTCATCTGGCCCTCTTCATCACTCGGTCGTAGCACAGTGAACCTAGAGAAAATGCTGATATTCGGCTATTACTCTTCTTGCAGGAAATTAAAGTCCTTTGTCTCTGAACCAGGAGTCATGTGTCTTCTCACCATGATCCAGGAAATAGTGGCTGGTAACCTCATAACTGCAGATATCTTTCATGGTTTTGCTTTGTTTTCCTTCAAGACAGGGTTTCTCTGTGTAGTCCTGGATGTCCCAGAACTCATTCTGTAGACCAGGATGGCCTTGAACTCATGGAGCTTTGCCTGCCTCTGCCTCCCGAATGCTTGGATTAAAGGAGTGTGCCATTACTGCCCGGCTATCTTTCATAGTTCTTACCATTGCCTATTGGGTAGGACTGTGGTTAAGTTGAAATGAGATGATGTTGGTGTTAGGCACACTGTCTAGCGTCTGGTCCCAAGGAATTCCTTTCCCAAGTCTGTCATTTTAGACAAAAGCCAACATTCCCCCAGGGACTTGAGAAAATAGTTCCTACCTGCTAAAAGGAGTCATTCATTCTCCTTATCTCTGATGAAAGGAACCTACAGCTTGTCCATGAAGAATCATATGTACCAGATGAGAAAATTAAACGAGGATATTTCGCTCCTAGGTATGGTAGAGGAGGTTTATTGTAGATATAAAGAAGAGCACAGACAGAGGCGTCTTGAATGATCCAGACTGAACCAGGCCATGCAAGGAGGTGGGGGAGAGCAAGAGAGGAAGAAAGAGAAAGAGAAGAAAGAAAGAAGTGGGGGCCTCGGACCAAGAGGCCAAGAGACCAAGGGGCCAAAAGACTGGTGTAGACAAAAATGGCTGGATTATATAGGAATAAGAGAAGCTGGGGGAAGGGAAGCCCAGGCCTGGGCTGGTGAGGATAGGGTAGGAGGCAGGATATGCAGGCCAGGATGACTCTGTAATGGGTAGATGCTGAGAACCTGGCAGCCAGGATCTGCTTTGATGTGTTAAATAGGCACTCCACTTGTCTGCAGTTTGAGACCTGACACCTAGCACATCTGTAATAGCTCCATAGACTATATCTAGGTCTAGGTACAGACAGAGTTGTACTGGGAATTGGACACTTTGTACTCGGTCATGAGAGACATTGATTTATGACCCGGCTCATCTCCCTGACTATTTTTTACTTTGTATTTTGAGACTGGGTCCTGGTAAGTTGCTGAGCTTGGACTGGTCTGTACTCCAGGCAGAATCTGAATACGCAGTTCTCTTCCTTTCGTCCCTAGGTAGCTGGGGTTTGCAGACCTACACCCTGCATTCCCAAAGGTGCCTCTTATTCTTGTCTTTGGGGACTCATGGTATCGCCCTGTAAGTTTCTATGGACTTAGTCCTACTCAGTGGGTAAAATTAATATTAATAAGAATGATGACAGACGGGCTGGGGAGACCGTTCAGTTGGTAAAAGCTCCAGCCAGCACTGCAGCCTGAAACCCTGAACCAGATCCGAAGGACCCACAGAAAAAAAACAGATGTGTTGGTGGAACTCTATCATCCCAGCATCCCCAAGGTGAGCTAGAAGGCAGAGACAGGAGAATCACCCAGAAGCTGTGCACAAGCTAGCCTGGATACAGCATGAGGGCAGAAGCAGAAGACCCTGGCTCAACAAGGTAGACAGTAAGAAGTGACTCTTAAAAGATGTCTTTTGTTGTCCACATTTGTGCTATGTCATACATGTGCCTGCATAAACACACACACACACCTAAACAAAACAAGTGACCTAGAAAGCCAAACACTCACCTTCTTTCGGGGTCAACTACCCAGTCTCCTTCCCACTCCCAGCCTTTGGGAGGTAAAAAGAATTCTCTTTTGAGTTTTATTTTTCCTGTGACATCAGAGAACTTGTGACGTCCCACCAGTCCAGAGGTGCCCCACTTCCCAAACATGAGGGCTTGGTTTTCATACTGTTAAAAACAGACACAGTTGGGGAATCACTATCAGAGGTCGAGAAAGCAAGCCAGTCATGAAATCCAAGTGTGCGCATGGCTGAGGCCAGTTAATGAAAGGAAGCAAAAAAGCTACATGCCCAGAAAGTATGGACCTGAACTCAGGCCTGCCAGTGGTTAGGCAACTTTGAGTGAGTCGCTCATCTTCCTAAGATTCAGTATGATCATCTGTAAACTGGGCACAGCATGCTTCTTACACTTATTCTAGAGTTCACATATACAAACGGTTGTATGTTCTGCAAACAGTGATGTGTCCCATGTGAGTTATTTGAATGACACTAGACAGAAGGATGACATCGAGATGCCCACAACAATCCTCGACCTATGAATGTGTGCATTCCGTAAAGTTTACTTGTAAGTTTACTGCTTAGATTTGGGCACGTTTCTCCACAGAAATAAATAATTGATGGTATTCCTACCCCCAGGCAGTACACAAAGAATATATCAGAAACGTGATCACCAAGGGGTCCTAAAAGTTCTGAGTCTCTTCTGGACTATGGCAGGTAGAATGAGAACTTTCTGGAAAGCAACGTCTGACTCTGGTTTTCAGAGGGTTCATTTCTAAGTTAAGAAAATTCATTATAATTTTTGTGTGTGTGCAAGCCCTCACATAGAGGTCAAAGGACACCTTTTGGTAGTCAGTTCTCACCTTTGACCATGTGGGTCCCAGGGACCGATCTAGGGTGATCAGCCTCAGCTACAAGCACCTGTATCCACTGAGCTGACTCGCCACCCCAGCCATTCCCTTCTAAATTAGAATGTATAAAACCATGACTGTCTGATCTTCTTCACGCTCTCAACCATGGAAAGACTTTCCAGAGAGGTGAGGGTCCTTGTTTGGTCTCAGACTCATAGGTCTACTATTCTTATGTTGACCGGACTGAGAAGATAAGGTGCCCACAGCACAGGTAAGTCTTTGCCCACAAAGGGAGGCAGGAAATGTGACTATGTGCCTAATGGCAGTGGAGAGAGAGCACGAGTGTCATCTCAGGTGTTGGTTTGAGCCTGGAGGGGAGGGTGCGCCTAGGTGATTATCACAAGGATCCATGAACTTAGGATGCGTGACTGGGGCACAGAATGGAGGAGCAAAGGTTTCTTGCTGACTCTGCTTGGAAGCCAGCATGACACTAATAAAATCCAAGCACAGATCTCGACGTGGACCACAGGGCTCCACTGAGAGTGGTGGTGGTGGCCTTCAGTGGCTTCGGGGATGGAGCCTCAAGACAGTTGCAGCAGGACAAAGTAGTATGAGGTGTTCATGGACAGGCACATGTGAAGTGCCTCAAAGGCACCCAGAAAAGTGTGCGCACATATGTGCATCCGACTTCGTGTGTCGTGTGTCGTATGTCTAGCGCCCATGAGATTGGCTCTAGTGTCACAAGCTGGAAAAGCATCCATTTTCAAGGTCGCTGGCTGGAGGTTACCTCATTGAATTATCACACAAAAGGGGTCGCCACACTGGAGTGTTCCACTGTTTATAACCGTAGGGCAGCCGGCGTGTGTGTGTGTGTGTGTGTGTGTGTGTGTGTGTGTGTGTGTAAGATTCTTTTAGAGGCATTTAAGGTGGTAGTAATAACAGCTACAGGTAGGCAAAAAGGGAAAAAGTAAAAAGTTCTGCCCCACCAAAGAGAAGAGAGGACTGTCATCAAAGGTACCATTTCAGCGAAGACGGTGAATAAGCCTTCAGCAAAGCTATTGAACTTCTTCTCCACAGCACTTAAACCCAGCCAGATATTCACTCGAAGCTCCACAGGCACTTTGGGCCCATTGGTTTTTTCTTGTGGATACTGTGGATGAATTATAACATCTTAGGTGACATGGAACAGACGCCACATGAACTGTGATATCATGCTAAAGCCCAAAGCATGCTCAGCCTCTACCCACTGCTCCCATCAGACTGACTTTGTCTTTGCATTAGTTAAAACTGACAAATGACCCTACAGCAAAGACTGAGATAGCAGCTAAAGCCATAGGTTCTATGCAAGCCATTCCGAATGCCCGGCCTTTTCCAGTTCTCTGGCTTGCGTCTGTCCTTTTCTTCATTGATAAACTGTCTCTAGTTCAATCAATCAGTCAACCAATCAAAATGTGAGCCATGTATCCCCACCTGTCCCCAAGGCCATTTCAGGAAGTCTACATGGGGAGAACAGTCTTTCTAATAGCATCAGTGTGAGATTTGTCTTCTTTGTTTTGTTGACATCTGCACGGGTGGGGCAGTGACTTCCCACTGCCCCCAAAGGTAGGAACAGCACTCAACTGTCAAGTGCAGAAGATGAAATGTCAGTTCCACTAAGGAATTCTTTCAATTTAAATAAACCCAACTAACTAAAGAACTAAAAATATTATAATCGATTTTTAAAAGCCAGTAAAGATTATGTTTTGTTAAATCCCCACTCTTAAGTGCCTGGTTTCTTAGTACTTGGTGTGATAAAAGAGGGCGCTCTCACACATTAGCACAAGAGCTTTTTGTCAACTTGACAAACGCTCTGTTATAAATTGACCTAGAGATAGGTGTGTATGTGTGTGTGTTGAGACAAGACCTCTTGTATCCTGTGTCTGTTTTCCTATTTTAATTTTTATTATAACAAATACTAGGGATACAAGCCATATAAACAAAAGCCCTTTGTAGTCTTCAATAATGTTTTTAATGTTACAAAGAGACACCAAGACTAAAAAAAAAAAAAAAAATCTCACTGAACTAAAAGACTTCTCAAACTAAAAAATGAGGATTAATAAGGTCAATAAATAGAGTTTCTGAAAAGCATTTTTTTTTTCTGTTTATGCTCTAGATTCTAAAACTTAACACGAAACACAACCCCCTGGCCTCTCTGGTTTCTTGTGAAGCTTTATTTGTTAATCAGTTTGCTTCCACTACTGCTGACAGTGATTATAATTGAGGTTTTATTTTAAGTCAAATTCCTTCTGCAGAGGACATTTGGAAGAAGCTGATCACTCCGACACTGTTTACAGGCCCCGGGTTAAAGAGCGAAATTAACACATTAGAAGTGAGCACACAGCTCCTTGTTTTAGAGAGCAGACCGCCTTGACTTTGTCTTTTCTCCTACTAAGACTTGTAATTACTTTCTTAAATCCAAAGAAATTCTTTCTTTGACTCCTGTTGGATGTCAAAGCACGCCAACAGGAGCTATGTTCAGTTCTTTGATGCAGCCCCAGGCCTCTGTCAGTTTTCCAGAGAAGTTCCTCATTGGGGTTCTAGGAGGAGTTATGGGTTCTAGGAAGCTTGCAGAGTATGTGCAGAAAATTAGATGCAAACACAATCTGGCAGGAAGCACTTAAAGATGTCCATGACTCTAGTCAGAACTACTGTGGTATTGCGGCACATGCCTTTAAATCCCAACACTTGGGAGGCATAGGCGGGGAGATTTCTGTGAGTTCCAGGTCAGCCTGATCTACATAGTGAGAGTGTATCTTAAAACAAAACAAAACAAAATAGTAATTGATGATGATGGTGATAAAAATGTTCAAAACTTCTGCTTAAAGTAGCAATTCTCGAAACTTTTCTATATTAGAGAGTCTTATGATTGTAATGGCTGCTCGTGATTGCCAAATTGCCTGGATCTGAACCAATGAAAAGGCATGATGCCATGCATTCCTGTGAGGCATTTTCTTGATAGATTATTTGAAGTAGAAACCTATCTTAAATGTGTGCAGCCCAGCTAAAGGATATAGAAGAAAAGCTTCTGCTTCTTGCCTGCTTGCCTTCACTTTTGCCGGCAAGTTCATCAACTTTGTTGCTGCTATTGCTGCATTCTTTCCCTAATATTAGGACTTGGATTCCAGCTTCTAGTGGAAACTGAAGACCAATGGTTCTCCCAGAATCCTCTGAGCCACCAGACTGAGACTGCTCAGACATCCAGCCTCATGGACTAATCAATTTCCAAGTTCTTGGCCTTTCTGGTTGAGACAGCCATCATTGAGCCACCCAGACCATATCAGATAGGCCAGTCTAATAATTCCCCTTTTAATGTGTATTCATTTTATCTGTCTGCTCTTCTAGAGAACCCTGATCTCATGACTAGTTATATAACCCCTCCTCCCCAAACACCTACTAGCATCAATGGAAGAAATGTACTGTTTGTATGAGACATTAAGGATAGAAAATTCATGTCAGAAAGCAAATGACAATGTCATGTTATTAGTAATGTCAGAGCCATCTAGAGCAGTGTCTGTGGTTGAATGTCAACCAACCTCATGTCACTGTAAAAATTACAGCCCCAGAAGAAGAGAGACCAGGACAGGTTGGCATTGATCTTAAACATCTTAGCTATACAAAAAGATAGACTACTAACCATGCAACCCCTCCCCCAGAAGAGAATTTTGCATGCATTTCCTATTACACAATGGAGATGTACCTTCAGAAAGATGGTTTGGGTTTTCCCACAGTATTTCCCAGATGCGTTCCCGCCACTGGTGGAGTATAAGACTTGATGGGCAGGAATCCGTGCATAAGCTAGTCGCTTCTCTCCACGGATCATCCAGATGATAATGTCAGGCATGCTGTTCTGAGGCTGGCCAGTGGGTGAGATGGGAAAGAAAGCAGACAAGATGAGTGGATATACAGAGAGACCGGGAAATAGCAGGTTAGGAACTTGGGGTTGTGTGTTCCAAAGTCAGGAGATACTGTGTTCCAAAGTCAAGAGATACGCATCTTCTATGGTCCACTGTGGTTACAAGAGGCTAAGAAGTGGGCTGTGGGTAGCTGTGGGGCAGGAGTAGAGGCACATGGCAGCAAGTAAAGAGGTGCCGGCCACTCCGAGCTGAAAGGTACTTTAGGAGATACCCCCCTTGTGTCTCAAGTATCATTTGAAGAAAGCCATCAGTAGCTTTCTTCAGAAAGCTTTCATCAGAAAGCCACAAACTGCCACCCACTGCTGTGATGTGTCTGAATGTGTTCCTCAGGGTTATATGTCCAAAGCTTTATTCAGCAGTGTTGATTATTCAGCAGTTGTTGCAAAAGTGGGTTAGTTATCATATGTATAGGCGTACTGTGAGAGTAGGGTCAGTCCCCACCTGCTTGCTTACACACACACACACACACACAAACACACACACACACACACACTCCCCTCTAGCCCTCTGCAGTGAAATAACACAACAACAACAATAACAACAACAAAAATCCCTTGTCACATTCAGGTCTCTCCATATTGGATATCGCTGCTCCTAGAACTGCAAGAAAGAAATCTCTGCTCTTCATAACTTACCCAGCCTGTGGTATTGTTTCAGTATCACAAAAGGAACTAAGACACTCACCCCCAGACACTCAGAGGACAGGAGGAGTCTGTCCACTCGTTCATTCATGGAGGTGAGGGACAGCTGACACTCAGCCAGCACCTCCTGTCCGCCCTGTGCTGTCCTCCTTTATAGTCATCATGTTTAAAGCTTCCCACAACAGTTCTATGACAGCACCATGAAAGCGGTAATTTTCCTTTAGGTTCCTCCGGAACCCAACTCAAAATTCTGGTACCGATTTCAGTGACTTTTACCCCAATCTTCAGTAGCCCCCTCAGCCCAGTTATTCCTTGGTTTTTGTTATTGGTTAAATCCATTCACAGTACCAAACATCATGCCAGATTCTCCATCCACAACCCCACTCCCCCACCCCCTTGGCATCATCCACAGAATGCTTCTGGAACCAGATGACATCAGTGAAATTCCAAGCTCTACCTCTTCAGTAAGTTGCATTAATTTATCAAGCCAGTCCTCGATTTCCAACAAGGTGGATTTCACATCTGTGGCTTCCGACCTCATCTTCATAGCTGCCTCATGTATCTGCGAGAGAAACCTGGACCGCAACTTTTGGATCTGAGTATCCAGAATTGTGACATTAGCTTTTCCTTCTGTGACAGGCAAGGTGTATCTATGAGAAAAGGAGAGAAAAGAAGACAAAACTTAAGAATGACATTTTGGGCTTAAAACTAAGTTCACTTATGTCTGCCCACATGTTTAATGCATGTCTGCATTCATTCCATATGTAGATGGATTGAGGTGTCAACACTCTTCTGATTCTAGGGGCGCTGCTTGGGTTAAACTGTCATTGAGGACATCTCTGTGGTGCTGGCGGAACAGAAAAGAGAACAAACATTTTTTAAAGCAGCAAAGTGTAAGTGATATTCCCACCACCATCATCTTCACTGTTGTCATCACCTCAGAAGGTTCTCAGAGAGCTCCAGAAAATAGGAAGGACTGTTTGATGGGACAATTTCTATCCAAGTTAAGACCCAGTGGCAGGACCCCCAAAGAAAAACTGGGGTGACTGAGTGAGTGATGCAGATTAGCCTCCTGTCATTCGTGTCTCCCTCTCGCTGCGGCAGTTGGCGAGGCCCCAGGGCAAGACTGTCAGTACCAGAAAATTCGACTCACGTTGTCCCCACTGAGATCTCCTGTTATTTGCATTTCACCCCGCTCCTTAAATGAAGGATATTCTAGCATTTCCCTCAAACATAGAATGTCCTGTTACATAACATTTTAAAACATCCCAAGTGTCTTCTTTGAAGGAAGCTTGCATCAAAGCCCTGCTAGATATGCCTGTGCTTGCTTCAGCAAATCCTATAGTTCACAGCCATTTTTCCAAGTGAAAGCTGTAACTGCATGGTTTTATTTGATTTTATTAATGACTGTGGCAGAATTCGTATGAAGGGTTAAGAAGCTGCAGTGGCAGGAGAAAGCTGTTGAGCTCAGAAGTCACACGTGAGCCCTTTGAGAGTGGGCTGCTGAGGATGAAAGGGAGCAGAGGGCTCAGTGGTAAATCACTCTCAGCATCACTGTCCGGCTGGACCCCTCTACTCTCAGTGTGAGCTTTGAGTGGTCACAGAGTCAGTGGCGTTTTGACGTCAGCTGCTCGTCAATGACCTGACCAAACCACTAGATGGCACAAGAAGGCTGCATGACTAAGGGACTTCCCCAGAGGGGAAGTGTCTGGTTCCCCTGAGCTTTTCTTTTTGACCTTTCCTGTTCACAGCTTCTTTAGCCAATATTTAAAATGAGGTTTGAATGAGTCACTTTCCCCTTTGATTACTAAATGCTAAAAGGTCTGAGTTACTTCTCCAAGTCACAGCTATGAAATGTGCTCTGGCTGAGTCTACGTACTGGCTTTGTCTAATCTGATTTGATGTGTGTGTGTGTGTGTGTGTGTGTGTGTGTGTGTGTGTGTGTTGTGTTGCTGTTGTTTCTTGTCTATTTTTTAACATTGCATGATTTTGCACGTCATTCTTGTTTAGGGGTCATTCTGACTCTTTTGCTCCTATTTTAGTATAAATGCTGCTGAAGTACTAGAGACACTCAGAAAAAAACAAAAAACAAAAACAAGAGCAAGCTATTCCTAAAGACATGACTTAGGAACGTTGCTCTGAGTGGTGGAAATCCCTGCAGAGTCAGAAGTCCTTCAGGAGGAGTAGGGAGCTCAAGTACCTCCCTCCCCTCCAGCTCCCACCCTCTGCCTCAGGCTGCTGGGCCAGCTTCCCCGAGTCCAGCTTGGGCTGACTTTAGACTTGGCTCCATCTGTGGCCCACTCCCTCTTTCCCTCCCATTCCTCCTGTCCCTCCCTCATCTCCTCCCTGCCCCCTTCCCAGTCCACTGAGAGAGGGTGTCCTCCTCTCCTTCCGTCTGGCCCTAGCTTATCAGGTATCTTCAGGATGGTTGCAATGTCCTTATCTGTGGCCTAGCTTGCAAGGCTGCTCCTCCCTCAGAGGAGAGGGGAAGCTCATGAGTTCATGTCAGAAACAATTCCTGTCCCCCTTACTAGGGAACCCACTTGGATACTGAGCTACCATGGGCTATGTCTGAGCAGGGGTTGTAGGTTATCTCCATGCATGGTCCTTGGTTGCTGGGATACAAGTGAATGTATAAAATTATTTTAAAATTAAAAAAAAATTTTTTTTAAAAGTAAAAAAATAAAATAAAATAAAATAAAATAAAATAAAATAAAATAAAATAAAATAAAATAAAATAAAATAAAATAAAATAAAATAAAATAAAATAAAATAAAATAAAAATAGACTTGGCTCCAAACCAAAGAATGGAGCTTTCCAGGTGATTCAGAAACTCTTCCTCTGGTGGGGTGGGGCTTTCAAGGAGCCCAAAACAATGATCAAAGGCATTTTTTTTTTCCTTCAGAGAAGCGAAGATTCTAGAAGCACTAACAGTCTTAGAATTGAGGGATGAGTGCATGACTGGGGATGTGGGGAAGGGAAGATCACTGTACCTCGTGTCTTCTATAACTTCATCTATCAACTTCAGCCACAGCTCAGCCAACTGGTTTGCAGGAATTTTTCCTTGGATCCCTGATTTTACAGCCTCTATGTTTGATTGCTGAAGAATTAAGAAAGAGGAGAGATAACTGATAACTCTGCCATTATACCCAAGAAAGCTCTATTTCCAAGGTAGGGTAGGGGTATAAAAAGATATATTACAGAAAAGCCAGAGAGCTCTGGTTCGCACTTAGTAATATTTGCCGTAGCTTTCTGTTGTTTGCTTTTATTCAAAATGCAATTGACGCTAATAAGTTTAAGCAATAGAAAAATCTTATCATGTATTTTGACCTTTGAAACCATGTAAGTATTTTATGTACTCCAAAAATAAACAGAAAGAAGCCATCAGGAATAGGCAAGGGAACCCTATAAAGGACATACATAGGAACAGTATGGACGTAGCTATACTTCACACGGTTGGTTGAACTAACTAACATAAGCTATGAGAATAGCATTTTGACTACCTATCCTGAGTTACAAAACCAAGGCAATCCAAACTGTATTAAACTCGAATCCGTGGGCTTACTGTCATGATGGTTGATGTATGGAGTTTAAAACTGAAAAAAAAAAAAAATGAATGATTGTAATTGGAATGGCAGAACTTAGAGTCTCACTGTAGGGAAGATAAGTCCTTGGTGGTAGATTAAAATTGGAGGCACCATTCTGGCCTTCAATATTTTAACAGTTATAGAAATAAATACACATATATCTGTGTGTATGTATGCACATGTGTGTGGTGAATTTCTTGGCTGAAGAGGCTTAAAGGGAAAAATATACCAGTAGCTGTGCGCATTCTACTACCCAGATTGCGTTTTGTAAATGTCACTTCCCATTAAAGCAAGTACAGCATCTTAGAAAAATGGTTATTTCAGTGCTGGGGTTGGGAAAGTACAAGCCAAGCCCAGAACATACTGATATGCTAATGTTGAGCATCTGCCAACAGAGAGGGGAAGGGAGTGCCCTCTATGCCTAGCCAAAGTCCTGGTCATGGAAAGCCACTCTCTCTGTCAAGATTAGCCTGGAGCACAGACAGCTTGGTCAGTCGGAAGAGATAATAAAAAGAATGAGGGCAAAACGCCCTGAAGAATATCTCAAACTTAATTAGGTATGGTCAGTTCTCCACCAGTTTCCTTGAGGAAAGGTATTGGAAACTAATAAAAATGTTACATTTTAATTTCAACTTTATTTGTTTTTATTTTTTAGAAATTGTATGTTTATTTTATGTGCATGAGTGCTTTGCCTACATGTATGTCTAATGACCTCACATGTGCCTGGCGACCTTGAAGGACAGAAAACAACCTTAGATCCCTTGGGATGGGAGTTCCAGGTGGTTGTAAGCTGCCATGTGGGTGCTAGGAACTGAACCCAGGTCCTCTGGAAGAGCAGCAAGCTCTTAGTCACAGGACTATCTGTCCATTGCCTTCGACTTCATCTTTCCTAATTGGGAAATTATGCTCAAATTCAATTATCCTTCTACATTGGTGCTCTCCCCTCCCCGGCCCCTCCCCCACGGAGAGGTTTTATGTATGACTATGTTTGCTTCTCCATGGTCTGAGATGCTCTCTGGGGTTGTCAGCGAAAACAAACCAGAGTGATGGGATGGGGACAAATTCTTCTGCTTCAGTGCTAGATCTCTGGGCTGCATGTTAAATCTGGGGCTGATCACTCTGCCCTCAGGATTGCTCACTGCCTGTGAGGTTCAGGGCCATCTTCCCAGCTCTGGGCTCTTCAATGATTTCAAGTTCCTCAGTGTAACCGTGTTTCCTCATCATTGACAGAAACCAGACTATGGCTTTGGAGCGTAGTACGGACCCAGCACTCGCCTCTTTTCCAGCATTGTTGCTACTCTTGAGAGCATCAGCCAGGACTCACACGCACCATTTTGGTGGCATAGAAATGCGTTAGAAAAAGGATTATGTTGCCTTTATAACAAAAAGCGATATTTTAATTTTGCTATGGAGTTTTTTTTTAGCAGATATTTTCTCATATATCTTGGTCTAGCACTTATAAAAATGATATTAATATAAACTGAAAAATATTTGTTATTCATATATTTTAATCACATATTAATGAGAGTAACATATTTCCACACATATGATATGTTTTGATTATATCCAAATGGACTTTTCCCCATTCTAAATTAACATAACATTGAAATAAAAACACTAATGTGGAATGGACTTTATCCATACCCAACAGAAGTAACTTAGTATCTTTAACTTGAGCAAGAAATGCCTCAAATGTGCCACCTTCCTCCTCACTATTGTAGTCTACCAATGTCAAAAAGGTACATACAGATACTATTCTTACGCTGCTCTACCAGAGCAACCCCTTCCTCCAGTCTTCAGAGAAGGAAATGTTCCTCCAGTCAGAAGCAAGAGCAGAGACTCGCAGGCTTGGCCCTTAGCAGAAATCATCTCTGTAGTAGGAGCAAAATCCTACAGGTTGCACACGGCTATTGGAACAAAGCATGCAGACGCCATTGCGTGCGCTCCCTTTCTGGCCCTCCAGCCTTTTGCATTCTCCTGACTTTCTCAGTAAGAAAGCCTTTGTCACCTTCTCCCCTCCTCTTAGGCTGGAGGGTGGATGTCCTGGTGAGCTGTGTCTATGGGATGCATTGAGGTAAAAGGTAGAACAAGCAGGGGAAAGAGCCTGTGCACCAGTGCCAATGAACTTGTACCAGCTCCCAACTGTTTTCCTCTGCTCTTAGTAAATTGCTCTTACCTGGTTGACCATTGTATTTTAAGATCCCGGGCTACAGTTGCCAAGTCTGCACACTCATCGGAAATTCAGGAACGATAACTCACCAGCCGCTCTGCCATGACTAGCAGAGTGTTCACTGCATCCAGGCGATGACTAATATCCTCCCAGTAGGACGTCAGGGTGACCACCGGCTTTGTGTGGGCCCATGGTAAGTAGTAATAGTAGTTACCTGGTATGGAGGGTCAGGGGTCAGTAAATATGGACACTGGAAATGGGCAACATATTTATTACACAGACTGCTGCCAGAGCTGCTCGTTGATCCGCATGCTTAGGCAATGGTCCTGGCTAAGGTTTGTTCACTGTCTGGGGAGCTGGAGAGTAAACCTAGGGCCTTATATAAGCTAGGACAGTTCTCCACTGCCGAGCCACACCCGGGCATTATCCTGGCTCATCAACTTTATCCAGTTAAGCAACAGAGAAACAGATGGTTCATTCACCTGTTTGTGAATCTTTCTAAAACAGCAAATTGGGGACAACAGTCTCAGAATCTTCTCCGTGGCTCAGGACCACACAGCTGAGCATCCACAACGGTTACCTCATACCGCATTGCGATAAACGTAGAGAGCCCCGGAGGTTAGATTCACTGCTTCTCTGCGAAAACTTTTCTTTCAAATTATTGTTTTTGCTGGAAAAGGAGCAACCCCACCCCACACCCTGTTCTTTGCAAACCTCGGCTGCCTGCATAGGGTTGGCATTCCCCGGAAGCTTTCTGCAATTAAGACTAAATATTTAATGCTTTCTAGGCCATTTTCTGTTTTAAACCGGCTCGCACAAAAATTTAGGTAAAAGTATAGCCATACTGTTGGACTGTTTCTGTACACAGACTCATATACGTAAAAACATAATTAAAAAGAACAACAAAGTCTTTTTAAAAGAGAATGAGGTGAGGGGGCTGGGTGAGAATCAGAAGCCTGGCTTGTCCACTGTCTGAGCCAGAGTACTGCCATGGTTAACTACTGAAGCTAAGGGAGATTTGCACGTGGTGGGATACAGCTGCTTTAGGGAGTATGCTATTTAGTGGGGTCACCATCTTGAGGTTTTATGAGACCTAGTGTCCTGGCTGAGCATAGGCTTGGGAACCTGGGCTTTAGCTCCTAGGAATGGGATCTGGGTCTGGCCACCCTTCACCCCTCCTGTGCCTGTGCGCTAGCATGCAGACACAATGGGATGACTAGGGCACAAGTTATAGGAAACGGGTTTCTCCTCCCACCAGTTAGCTTCTGAGGACTGAATTAAGGTTGTCTGGCTTGGTGACAGTTTCCTTATCCACCGCGCCATCTCACCTGCGCACAGATTTTGCTCCTCTCATGGGTTATCTAAACTCCAATCCTCTCCTCACATCAACTAATGAGATGCTGGGGATAGTGACCGCCAGAGAGGAAAACACAGTGCACACTCCTTGTTATGTACCATCTGTACATGCATGTACCCACTGTAACATGAATAAGAGAGAACACTTAACACCACTCTTACCATCAAATACTGCACGGCTGTACTGAGTCGTTGATGCCAAAGGCTTACAGGTTGCATCAAACTTGTTGCCATAGTTCCCAATGCTGACCTCAAACTGAATGGCCTCGCCAACATCTTGCAACATGGTGGCTGAATGGAACACAGCAGACAGGCTGTACTTCCGCCTTCGCTGGTATTTCTATAAAGTAGGAGAAGAGATAAGGTTCAGTGCCACTTCATTTGTCTGAATTTATATGTGGATCTCCAGCAGATGCAATTCTTAGCCCAATTGGTTAGTGCAGTGCTAAATGCCAAAAGGGAACGCTCTTGGATCCATCAGCTCCACTTCTCGTATAAGTGGGCAGAGACCAAAGTAGTAGGCTGTTCATCATGGAACTGATTGGCAGAGGGAAAAACAATGCATGTGTCTGCAAGTCACAGTTTAAACAAGTTAGGTTCTTGTCATACTAGGATGGAAATTCACAATGACTTAAGTAAGTACTTATGCAAACATAGAAAAGGGGAGTATTTTATTTTATTATGACTTATTTTGCTGGTGATTAAACCCAGAACTTTATACATGCTAGGCAAGCACGCCACCAGAGAGCTACTTCCTTTGCTCCAAAGGATATATTTAAAATAAATTAATTAAATATATTTTTAATATTGATGCACATGAAGAGGATCTGGAAAAACAACTCAAATAATTAACAGCAATACTGTCATAGAGGTTAGAGTGATAATGGCAATTTTATTTTCTAACTTATCTGTGTTTGAGTCATTCATTAATTTTTAAAGATTTTAATAAAGATTTTATAAATAACATAAATAAAGACTAAATAAAGATTTTAATTTTTAATTTAAAAATAAGTGAAATTATATTCTCTCGCTTTTTCTTTTCCACCACCAGTCTCTCTTCTCTCTCTGCATTAGTAACTTAACTGATGATCCTTTTCTTTTCCTTCAATCTGTGCCATGGCCTTTATTCAATTGAATGGATCACTAATTTTGGGTAGGGTTTCTGGCTTGTATGGGGCAAAAATTTGGACACCTATTTGCAGAGACACCCAGGCTTCAAAAACTGCTTCAAAACATTAAAAACAAAATTAAACTAGATTAAGATCCTTTTATGTATTAAGAGAACCAGATATAATTATTTAGAATTTATCTCTCTTGACAGTATTTCCATGTCTGAGCTGTCACACGGTCACCCCAGTCCCCAGTGCTCCTGAGGGGGCATTTGCTTCTCATCAGCACATGAAGTACTAAGAGAAACATCACATTAAGTGGGAAGTCTCTCTCATGCATCTTACCTGCCACAGTGACCAGGATTCCTCTCTACCCTATCCAAATCTAGAGGCTTTTCCCCCTTAATTCAATCAAAACCAAGCAAACCTCTCGTTACTATCTAGTCATTGATCATGACTTAATTTTTTTTGTTATTGGTCTATTAGTTCATGGAGAATTTTATACAATGTGGTTTTGTATTAATTTCCCTCAACTTCTCCCAGATACTGTGGCTTTATTTAAATTGTTCTTTTCTTTTAAAAAAAGGTTCACTTTATTGTGTGTGTGTGTGTGTGTGTGTGTGTGTGTGTGTGTGCATAAGTGTGAACCATGTCTGTGAGGGAGTCACAGGAGTCTTAAGAGAGTGTTGGGTACCTTAAAACTGGAATTATAGGCAGCTGTAGTTCCTACGCATATGTGCAGTAAGAACCAAACCCTGTGCAGGAGCAGTAAGTGATCTTAAATGCCGACCCAGCTCTCAGCTCCTACCACCCCCAAATCAATGAACTTTTCCTAACAAAACAAAAATGTACGTCTCAATCTCAACATAGATGGTACTTTTTCTATTACATGCCACTGTTTAAAAACCATGGTAAAAGACATATAATAAAATTTACCATTTTAGGAGTGTGGTTCAAGGGCATCAAGGACATTTATGTTACTGTGCTCTAGTCACCTACCACCCAGAACTCTTTTCATGATGCAAATAAAAACTCTCCCTTTCTCCCTTCCTCCTGCTGGCCACTACCATCCTCTCTGAATTCAACTACACCAGCTTCCTTGACTGTGTGGTCTGCAGTTATCTAGCCTGTGCTGGGAATAATTCGCTTAGCACAATGTCTTCTGTATCATCCATGTGGTAGCTAGAAAATACTTTCCCTTTTACCCAGTAATATTCTGTAATATGGAGACACTTCATTTGTTTATCCAGGCACCCAGGGATGGACACATAAGCAGCTTCCGCCTTTTGGCCACAATGAATAACATCAGGTGTGTGTCTATTTGAGTCCCTGCTTCCAAACCCTTTGAATTTACACTCAGGAGAACAACTGCTAGATTCTATAGTAACACCATTTTTAATTTTGGGGGCTGCTTCAAGAACTAGTCCTGTTTTTCAGGTCAAGCTCTCTGAATGCCTAGGCTGGCTTTGAAATCACAACCCTCTTTCTTCAGTCCCTAGGTGCTGGGATGACAGACATGCCTCGCCTTGCCTGGCTGTTGTGAGAACTTCTGTTATCTTGTAGTCCTGAAGAGGTAGTAACAGTCCCCTAGAAAGTGCATGATTATAAAGTCACCATTTTGGTGAAAGGCGATTTTAACATCATATAACAGACCTCGAAGAAGGTTCTGTCACAAACTCCTCGCAGCTCTGAGATCTTGCAGAATTCCTTCTAAATCATTAGCTGCAACCTCAGCTTCACTTTCAATTGCCCAGGGAGCTTTAGCCTGGGTATTTGAGCTCCAAGGATTCCCTATCTTAGTCCACTGTCTTGGTGCTGGAGAAGCTGGGGACACTGAAGCTCTTTATCAGGAGCCACCTAAGCTGTACATGATTCAAGAATGCTGGAAGAGTTAAAGCTTTAATTTGGATTTTCTAAAAGTTTCAAAGCAGGAAGTTATTTGTATTGGTCATAATTTTATATGCAGCAAAACTTCTTTATAAAATACTAGGCATGATTTAAGGAAAGGGAAGTTTGGTTTTTTTTTTTTAAAAAAAAAAAAAAAGGAAATATAATTTGAGCCCTGAATCAGGGCCTGGGATGGTAATTATGGGATAATACTGACTTTCAACTAGATGGGCTCTAGAAGACTTCTTAGTATGCCTCTGATGGAATTTCTAGACTTGGTTAACTGAAGTGAGACAGCCCGCCCTAAATGTAAGACACACCATCCATGAGCGGGTCCTGGGCTGATAAAAAAGGAAAAAAGGGAGCTGAGTCACCTTGTCCTGTTTTATCATGGCTTACGCAGTATGACCAGCCTCCTCAAGCTCCTGATACTTTACCTTCCTTGCCATGATGGAATGGACTCTCACACTGTAAACCAAAATTAACCCCTGTGTTTTTTAAAGTTACTTTTGCTAAGTATTTTATCATAGCAATTGGGGGGGGTATGCGGGGGAGGACAAGCAATGCAGGATCCAGAAGAAATGGTCATGATTGAAGTGGGACTCATCAATTAAGCCAGAGTCTGCAAAGAATGAAGAAAAAGCATGGGTGTTCCACAAGTGAGAAGGACACTGTGTCTGGCTGAGTCTGTCAGGCACACATCCATTCAAGCCAAGATCCCATTAGAACGCCCTGGATGTTCTCCTGCAGTGCCTGCACAGATGCCCACAGAAGTCTCCTCAGGCTCCTCACCCTGGAGTACCTGACCTCTGGAATGAAGTTTGGGCTTCTTGTCATCACCACAATTAGCCGGGAGAGTGGCATACACTGTCAGCAAATGCTAAAGACGGAGCCCGCTTTGGACCACTTTGCAAGTCCAAGCTTCATGAGGAGCGTTACTACCACCTGCTCACCTGCCCCCAGAGTCCAGCTGCCCTAGATTAGGGTAACTGAGAGTTTCGCCAGGACCTAACCCTTTCCCACTTCCCCTGTGACCCCAGGGTATGGAGAGGTGGAGAGAGGAAGGAAACACAAACACTATTTAGAGAAGCTGGCCCCAGCTTTGGTTCTGGGACCCCTCTTAGTAGCAAATCTTGGGGCAAAGCTGCCTACAGTCAAGGAAAGCTACATTAAAGGAATGTAAAGGCCAAGATCCAGGATGAGGAAGGGATTCCTTGTGCTCAGCCAAGGCCAGTCTTTGCTGGTAAGCAGCTGCAAGATGGACCTACTTTGACTTTAACATTCAAAGAGAGCCTGCCCTTCCTTCATCTTGTGTTGCGACTTTGTACTAGTGTTGAGAACAGAAATCTTACACCACCCGCAAGAAGAGTCAGCAGAAGAGGAGGTGGGGAAAGCAGGCTTTCCAGAAAAGCTATACGATGGATGAAAGTGACAAAATTAGTTGCTTTTTTAGCCAGTGTGCCTTTTAGATGCATGTGGTTCTGGAACGCTTACAATCAGCCATTTTGACAGACATTGCTGTAGTGAGCATTGTCTGGCTTATTGCTTCAGCAAAACCAGACAACAGGTAATTGTGTATGAGTTAATACAAAACAGGAAGTGCAAAACAAAAACAGAAAACAGATCCATGCCTGGGAACAACAATTCTAGATAGATAGATAGATAGATAGATAGATAGATAGATAGATAGATAGA